>NC_041227.1:122112037-122118032 GCF_002837175.3 Physeter macrocephalus
CTCTGCTTCCAAGTTTTCAAAGGAAATACACATGGGTTCAGGGCCAGCCCAGACACAGACCTGGGCTTGTAGAGGGGTCACCGGGAAAGGTACTCAGGTGTCCATGAGTGGACACACCCCCTTAAGAGAATTAAAAAGGTCAGACATGAAACCAACAAGGACTAGAACCCAGAGGGTACAGAGGACTCTTCAGGTCAGGGGAAGACACACAATCCCGTGGACAAGAAGCTGATCAGAAACATCAGGAAACAGGAAATCCACACGCCCGACAGATGCGGGAAAGGTCTTGGCCTCAGCAGGGATCAGATGGAAATGAACCCCACCGTCCAGTCGTGAGGCCT
Organism: Physeter macrocephalus; assembly: GCF_002837175.3. Classification (NCBI taxonomy): domain Eukaryota; kingdom Metazoa; phylum Chordata; class Mammalia; order Artiodactyla; family Physeteridae; genus Physeter; species Physeter macrocephalus. The sequence goes on from NC_041227.1 coordinate 122,112,379, forward strand.
AGAGGGACCCCTCCCTCCCTGCCTCTGGGCGTGTCCCCTGGCCTGGCCTCCTGGGCGTTGTCTAGTGAAGCAGAAGACATGGCCACCCCATGACCCGTGAAGAGCGTCAGGACCCTCCATGAGAAGCTCTGGTGTGATGCCCACGGCTGGGTCCCGAAGCGCCAACGGGAAGAGGAAAGCAGGCCTCAAGCATGACGTGGAGGAGACCGGACCCCGAGAAACACAGCTGACGCTGTCACGTGGACCACAGACATGCACTCTGCACCAAACGGATTCGCGGAGAAAGTACAGAATCGGGCGGCGCTGGGGGAGGGCATGTCACCCGTTAAATTGTGCAGCAGGTTCTGGAACAGAGGCCGCAGAGTTTTCTTAAAGGGCAGATGGTTAGCATATACGGCTTTGTGGCCGTATGTCCTCTGTGTTCTGGTAAAACTTTATTTACAGAAGCAGCTGGTGGGCCACACTTAGGCCATTTTCCGAAGGTGTTAAGAATTCACAATAAAGTTTATTCAAAGAAGAAAAGTGTGAGAAAAGTTCTAAAAAGAATAATGAAGGAAGACTAGGCTTACTCAGTGGTGAACATCATAAAGCTATAGTCAGTAATGGTGCATGACAGATGAGTAGAAAAAGGCCAGGACTCCAGAAACAGCTCCAAATCCACATGCATACCCAACACACAAAGACACCATTTTCTGACTGGAAAAGATGAGGGTTTCTCACCAAATGATGTTGGGACCACGGAGGGTCCAAATGGAAAGAAAAAAGTCTGGATCCCTACTATAATCTTGATAACAAAATAAATTCCAGGTGTACCAAAAATATAAGGAAAAAACAGGAGTCTGAGGACCAGACTTGGATAGTGTTTTTTAAAATATCACAGTGAGAAATGATTGTCTTAGAATGAATAAAACCCCCAAAAGCCATAAAAGGAAAAATTAATTTGATTATGTCCAAATAACAAACTTCTAAATGGCAAAAGATATAAATTCAGTTAAATGACACAGAAAAATTTGCAACACATCACAGACAGTAGTTTGTTTCTGTTACTGTATAAAGAAAAATAGAGACCAATAGAGAAATGGGCCAATGAAAAGGATAAGGTACCAAAAGGGAAATAAAGATGAATACAAATATGTGAAAAGATGCCCTCCTTACTCACAATATGACATTGCCAACTGGAACCATAAACTTATTGTTTTTCACCTGTGGTTTGCAAAGGTGGAAGGTTTGGTCACACCGCTGGAGAAGGGTCATGGTGGGGGCAGGGTGTGTGAACTGGCTCAGCCTCCAGGGACAGAATGGCTGGTCTCACGACTGATAGCGGGCACATTCTTTGACCAGCACCTTTCAGACATTTATCCCATATGTGCAGCCACTTGAGCAAAATTATGCACATATAAAGATATCCACGGCAGCATTATTCTTAACGGTGAACAGTAAAACTGGCCTAAAGATACATCGATAAGTAACTGGATAATAAATGTATGAAACATCCATATAATCGAGTAGGATGCAGGTATTTTTAAAGTGAGGTACGTGAATCCCTCAGAAGCTCCTGCAGCCAGCGATGAAGGTGTTCCTGCCAGCAGAACGGACCCTGGACCTGAGCCTTGGGAAACACGTTAAACCACAAGCCGGTTTCGTCAACAAACAGACTGTAAGAAAGTGAGGGAGACAAAGGTCACACTGGGTCTGCATTCCAACAGGCAAGTATGAAAAGATAGAACACGTCTACAAGGCAGTTAGATTTCAACACTGATGGGATATCTGGAAATTTGGGGTGACAAAGTGGTATTATGGTAGTTTTTTTTTTTTAGCTTTTAATCTTTTCAGGAAACAATAATGAAGAAATGAGGCTAGGCTTTGCCTCGCTCCCAGGTTGGGGGAGTTGGGGCTTGGGGCTGGCTTCTTTGCTTTGGCTGAAACGTGCTGGAAAGTTTCCTTCATAAAAAGATCACAGCAGAGTTGGGTGGCACCAGCAGATTTATATGGAATTAACTCCAAGATATACTATTATGTGAAAAAAGCGAAAAAAAGAAGTATGTATAACACGCTGCTGTTTGTTAAAAAAAAAAAAAAATCACATACACCTTTGTGTTTCTACCTCTAGACCCTCTAAGGAAACAAAGTGGGTGACAGGGATGGGTTCCTTCCGACCCAGAGTCTGCCCTCTGGGAAGGGTTTGCATGGGTGGGGGGTGTTCCCTTCGTGGCAACTTCGGGTCCCTGAGAAGTAGACCCTTAAGAGAGCCTATTTCTGAAAAGCTAGGTCTCATTTGTGTAGAATTAAAACTTTCATTTTACAACTGCTCCTTGCAGCCCCATAATCATTCATCCAATTCCCCTGGCAACTTGGAACATTGTTTGTCTTGGCCTCTCAGGAAACTGCTTTCAAACCAGGAAAGCCAAAGACCGGTGGGTCTGTCCCTGTGGCAGGCAGGCCCCAGATGGCCACGAGCCTGCCTCATCGCACCCACATCCCGTGGAACCCCCTTCCCTGGTATGTCCCTTCTGTGATTAGGTCACACGTTAGTGTGACGTGTGTCTTGCTACTGACCCTGCCCCTTGCTGGCTTTCACAGAATAAGCTGCCATGGTTGGGGGGCCTGCATAGCAAACAGCTGGCAAAGCACTGAGGCCCCCGGCCAACACCCTGGAGATCTGACTCCTGCCAACGACCACGAGAGCTTGGAAGCAGATCTGCCCCAGGCGAGCCTCCTGATGAGACATCATCACCAGCAGACACCACCACGCTCACCTGAAGCTGAAACCCACCTGTGGTGCCTGGACTTCTGACCCACAGAAACGTGAGGTAGTAAACGTGCTGTTTGAGGCTAAGTTTGTAGTTTGTTATGCAGTGATAGTTAAATAATGCAGGTTCAAGCTGGCAAACAGTCAAACAGAAGAAAACCTCAAGGTGACACATTGGGACTGGAGCCACCCAGCTGCCTGGCCCTGGGACACTCAGTGTACAGCCACCTGCAAAAGCACAAAGCTGGCCCCTACCTGACCCCACACACAAACATCAACTCCAAATGGGTCCAAGACCTACATGAAGGAGCTGAAACCATAAAACTCTTAAGAAAAAAGCACAGGGGTATATCTTCATGACCCTAGATTGGGTGGTAGATTCTTAGCCATGACACCCAAAACAGGAGAAACCAAAATTAAGAATAGATAAAATGGACTTTGTCAAAGTTAAGCACTTTTTGTGCCTCAAAGGACACCATCAAGAGAATGAAAAGACAGCCGACAGGATGGGAGAAAATATTTGCCAGTGCATCCAGTTGGGGACTTGAGTCTAGAAATATAGAGAACTCTCAGGACTCAACAAAAACACAAAAAACCCGATTAGAAAATGGGTGAAAGACTTGAACAGACACTTCTCCAAAGGAGGCAGACAAATGGCTAACAAGCCCATGAAAAGATGCTCGACATCCTCAGTTGTCAGGGAGACGCAAATGGAAACCGCCGTGAGAGCCACTCATCCACCAGGATGGCTGTGACGAACAAACACACGTCACGAGGTGGGTGAGGATACGAGAAACTAGAACCTTTGGGCGGCGGGGGGATAAGCCACCCTAAGACCAGTGATTCCACCCCAGCTCTGCGTTCGAGAGAACTGAAAACACGTCCACGCGGAAATCTGACCTGAATTTTCACACGGCCTCATTCAAACTGACAAAGCCTGTTGTGCCCATGAGATTCTGTTCTGGTCCAAGTGTTCAGCTCATCCGTGGCCGTGCAAAGTCTCCACCAACTGAGCAGAGGAAACCACACCTTTACTGCCTCACAGTTTCTGTGGGGCTGGAGCTCAGGGCTGGGCCTGGCCACGCAGGGACCAGCTGGGACCCTGAGGCCACTCCTGGCGCCAGGCTCCTGGGTTCAGCCTGTTCTCACGCCCATTTTCCCGACAGTTGGGTGACTTCTCCAAAGTGGCACCTCAAGCCAGGGACAGAGTCGGGACATCCAGCCCGTGCTCCGGTCCTGCATGGGACCCCACCTGACCAACATGCTACAACACGCCCGTCCCCCGTGTCTGAGCTCGGCCCCATGGGAGCACAGCCTCAGGGAGGTGACGTTCCCCATCAGGCCCCTGTGAAGGCGCCTGGGCCACATGGTAAACCGCAGTTAGAAGCTGTGAGTCACGCCAGTCAGTGCAGAAGGGGGTCTGGGATCTTAAAACCAGCCACCAACGAGGGGCTCTCCCCTTCTCTGGCGCCCTCCACATACACGTGGAGCAGGCCACCTTTGCTACGAAAGTGTGTAGGGGCCACAGGCTCCCTGAGCCCAAGGCTTGGTGAGAGTCTGCACTTGATGTGGGGTGAGAGGCACATCCTGCTTGGTTCCCCACTGCTATTGGCAAACGCTGGCAAATGAACATGCACCTGCTTCCCTTCCGCTAAAGCCACTGCCTCCAGGAAGGCCTCTGGCCGGGCACCCTGGTTACCAAGGTTTCAACCTCAGAGGCTGGAAACTGCTGGAAGCAGTGGCCTGTGTCCCCAACTGTGCGTCATCCCACGTCCCCAGTGGCACAGCACAGGGACCTGCTCACCCATCCACTACTGTCCCCTCTTGAGGACCCTTTGGGGCAGCCCCGCCCCACATGAGCCGACCTGGGCCCTGTAGTTCTGGTGGGTTAAGGACACTTTATATCTGTACTTGCATTTGTGACAATCTTTCTGACCACGGGGAGGAATTTCCAAAACAGGAGGACACTAAAAGTGTTCATCACAAGAGAAAAGTTGGTAAATGTACTGAGTTAAAAATACGTTTTTCACGGGACTTCGCTGGTGGTCCAGTGGGTAAGACTCCATTCTTCCAATGCAGGGGGCCTGGTCAGGGAACTAGATCCCGCTAGATCCCACAGGCATGCCGTAACTAACAGTTCGCATGCCGCACCTAAAAGATCCCACATGCCACAACCAAGACCCGGCGTTGCATGCATACATGCATAAATAAATAAATAAAATTAAGTTTTTCTGGGAAGAACCCGTGAAAAGACAAGTCACAACTGGGAGAAAACATCTGCTCAACACTAGTCGACCAAGGGCCAGCACCACTGAATGCAGAGCTCCTGGAAACCAAGGAGAAGAGATGGACAGGCCAGCAGGGTGGGGGTGAGGGCTCCAAAATCAGGAGAACGTCTGCATCACCAGAGCCCACCAGCAGGCTTCGTGGTGGGAACTTGCACACCAGGAAAAGGGACCCACTCAGGGAAGGAGGGAGTTTGAGCACACGGGCCTCGCTGCAGGACCCCAGCGTCGGGGCCCAGACCCGAGAAACGAGCACCTGTCCTGCGTGGCCGCAAACAGGGAGAAAAGGCAGGGGGTGACGGAGAAAACCGCTGGGACGGCAGTCACTTGGCGGGGGTCGGGGGGTGCAGGGCCGGCGCAGGTACTGCTGGGTGGCCTTGTCCCCTGCAGCTCTCATGGGAAATGCAACCTGCCTCATGGGGCACCATCGCTGCCACCTCCCCTGACACGCCAGGCCTGGCTGGAGGTGGCCCTGTTGTCTCCTGTCCCCGCCCCCATGCGGATCACTCTCCTGTCCCCGCCCCCACGCGGATCACTCTCCTGGCCCCGCCCCCACGCGGATCACTCTCCTGGCCCCGCCCCCACGCGGATCACTCTCCTGGCCCCCCAGGGCGGCGGTC
>NC_041227.1:122118281-122121181 GCF_002837175.3 Physeter macrocephalus
CTGGCCCCCCCGCCCCCACGCGGATCACTCTCCTGGCCCCGCCCCCATGCGGATCACTCTCCTGGCCCCGCCCCCACGCGGATCACTCTCCTGGCCCCCCAGAGCGGCGGTCTTCACCTCCCGTCCGAGCCCGCAGCCTCCTGGGGGACACGACATACCTCCTGACCCTGGGGCTGTCCCAGCCACACAGGCCCCAGCCTGACACTCACCAGCTTCACGCAGATGACAAAGGGTGGCTGTGCGGCTCGGAAGTGCAGGACCGGGACCCGGGGCTTGGGCCTTTCCTGAGAGGAGAGAAGGGCCACAGGCTGCTCCACCTTGGTCCCCAGCCCCCCACCTCTGCCCCGCTCACAGCTCGATGCCCTCAGGCGCCCGGGCCACGGCCAGACCCAGGGCGGGACCTGGTCTCCAGCACCGCCACCCAGCCACCTAGGGCTGCCGCAGGACTAACCTGAGGTGGGCAGCGGACAGACCCAAGCCTGCGAGGAGACCTTCCAGCGGGGACAGGGGCAGGTGGGGGCAGGCACGGGTGCCCTCTGGGGTCCTGGAGACCCCAGGAGCCTGAGGGCTGCATCTGCCAGGCCTGGCAGCTGTCTGGGCCCAGATGGCTTTTCTCAAGGAGGAAGGTTCTGGGCAGTGTCTACTCAAAAGGCCCAGGACAGCGCCCCAGAGTGCAGTGTGGGCGGCCGGCCGCTGTGACTGACCGTGGGGCTCGGTGGGGAGGGGGCGCACCTGAGAGTCCTCGTAGCAGTAGAAGCCCTTCTTGATCTTGTTCTCGTCCACGTCGCAGAAGGCGACCACCTGGGGAGAAATCAGGACGCCAGCCTCAGGGGCAGTGGGGGCAGTGCTGCTGGATGGGGGAGGGGTGGGACAAGGGGTGGGCCCCACCTTGCACCGTGACCCTGCCGTCAGGCTGCGGTAGAGCCGGCGGCCCTGCCGGCCCGCGTTCCAGATGGTGAAGGTTGCCCAGTGGGGCAGGGCCCACTCTTCCAGGAAGCGGACGCGGTGGGTCCAGATGGTGGTCCTGTGGGGGATGGGGGGTTGGGGGTCGTGACCCAGGAGGGCAGGGCCTCCAAGCGCCCCAGGCCTTCCTCCCCCCACCCCTGAGCCTGCCCACAAGTCCCCCTGGTCTGGGACCCCTGGGGCAGCGCTGCAGCTGTTGGCTGAGCGACTGAACCAAGGAGGCCAGGACCAGAAGGTCGCACCCCTCGCCCGCCCTCACGGCGCACACGGATCCTCGGACGTGTTGAGCTCACGTCCACACACTCAAGAAGCGTGCGGGACACCAGGCACAGAGCTTGGGGAGCCCAAGGGAAACCCAGCCACGCTGACGTCCGGCACCTGCGACCATGGTAAACATGACCAGAGGGGCCTGGACGTCATTCCCCACCTCGAGCGGCCGCATGGAAGGGGGCACAGTGTCTGTGGAAGCTGTGCAGATGGCAGGGTCACCTTCCCCAGGTGGGACCCCCTCCCTTGGCCCCTTGCCACATGCAGACCTGAGGTCCAGGCCGGCCCTTGGGGTCTGCAGCTGCCTGAGCCCCAGTGCCCGGGGAGAACAGCATGTCAGCTGTCTCCAGTTTAAAGTGATTGGACGCGGGGACAGGACCCAAGGCGCAAGTGTGAAACCATCACTTAAGAATCGGGAAGGTTAAGGGGGAGCTTCTGCAGGTACACAGTGGACCAGACTTGACCCGGGTCTTCCTTCCCAGAGAAACCTCTGATGTAAGGAAGGGTGACACACCCTTGTATAAAATCACACTTTACACCTGGAAGTGCCCTCCGTGGACCCTCTCATGGAGCCCCAAGACCTACTGTTCTAGGCCAGGCGCAGACCTGCTGCAGCTCCCCCGCATTCTACAGTGTGGGTTCAGCTCCTTCCTGGTGTCTGGCCCAGGGCTCTGTGTGGCAAGTGTTGAACCTGTGGTTCAGCAGCCACTGCCCTGCTGCCTTCTCCGTGGTGACCAGCTTTGAGGGTCCCACAAGGTATCTCAGGGGAGCAGCTCCTCCAGGTGAGAGCGTGGGGTCCACGGACACAACACAGTGATGCCCACTCTAATGCAACTGGGCACCGGCGTCCACCTGCCCAGGGGTGAGCTCTGACTGCTGGGCTGCTCCTGTGGTTGGTCCACCCACCTCCCACTTGAAATGTCTCAATTAGGGTTGTGCTGAGCAGCCATAATTTCAGTGGTCGGGGGGTACTGGGGCTTGCGAAGGTGAATAAGGTGAATAACTCCCCAGTCTGGGCCATTTAGCACAAGCTAGACACACTCCAGCCCAAATAAGACACCATCAGGTACAGCACTCAACACGCAGCTTTGGCAGCATCCAAGGAACGAAGGACGATTCTGAGAACAAAACAACTGAACTTCTGCAAATGAGCTCTGACAAACCCATGAGACCCTGACAGCAAGGAAGAGATGGGGTGGGCCCCGGGTCCCCACCAGCAGCGGGACCTGAGCCACGCTCCAGGCCCTGCCTGGGACCCCAGGGGGCACGCCTACCACCACAGAGGCAGCAGGAGATAAGGGACCACAGACACCTGGGCAGGTCTTGCCCTCTGCTCCACGGTTTCCTCCCCGGCTCCTACTTTTTAACATTACTTTTGTTGGCAAAAGGTCTGGCCGCTTGTATGACTTAATTGCTTCTCTTCTTACCCGGTCAACTCTCTTCAATTTGATGAAAAATTCAATGAAACTGCCAAAAAAATGCCCAAAGGTTTTGGGGACACTTACAAGGAAATGAAATGGCCCAACCAGGACTCCACTTAATGCTCAGGGACCAGGACAGTGTGGGGCCCGCACCAGCGTGACCACCAGATGCTAAGAGCATATCTTTTTTTTTTTTTTTTTTTTTTTTTTTTTTTTTGCTGTACGCAGGCCTCTCACTGTTGCGGCCTC
>NC_041227.1:122121270-122126003 GCF_002837175.3 Physeter macrocephalus
TGTTGCGGCCTCTCCTGTTGCGGAGCACAGGCTCCGGATGCGCAGGCTCAGCGGCCATGGCTCACGGGCCCAGCCGCTCCGCGGCATGTGGGATCTTCTCGGACCGCGGCACGAACCCGTGTCCCCTGCATCGGCAGGCGGACTCTCAACCACTGTGCCACCAGGGAAGCCCTGACCTCACATTTTTAAAGAGGGAAAGCACACTGTTTAGAGGACATCTCATGTGGTAAAAGTATAAAGAAATGGATCTTATGGCAAATAAACATCCCACTCAGGACACCACGAAATGGAACCTGGGAGATGCAGGAGGTTTGGGGAAATGGGTAACTTCTTGTTTTAAAGATGATTCCTTATACCTTTTGGCTGCCAGAAGTATTTCATAGTGAAAATTGTTAAATGATATAAATACTGATCATTCTCAATTTAAAATGTAAAGGCCACGATTCAGGGAGCCTCTCAAACAGAGGGCTCTTTGAGAGAGAGTTTGAAGGAATTCAATTATTGACAAGCCTGAGGGTGTAATTAGCGCTGGTTGCTCTGTGAGGTTTTGCTGCTCAAAGACTTTAATCCAACACAGAAACTAACATGAGATCACCTCTTTTACATTGTGGGTGGCAAAGCCTCACGCTGCAAAAAGAGGGAAAAAGAGTCTCAACATAAAAGAATTATCGCATGAAAACAGAATGAGGGTGTGTGTAGCACAAGCTGTCTGGCTGGCTGCCTGGCCCCCCTAGATACATGAGCACCCACCACACCACGGGTGGGGAGCAGGAGGTCACCACCAGGGTCATCACAGACATGCCTTCACGTTACCTTGCTTCACAGGAGCTCAAGGTGAGGACACATGTACGTGAACCTTCAGGAGCAATGGAAGAGATCCTAGATGTCCAGGCACTTCTCAGCTCTGCAGAGGATCCCAGGTGTCCGGGCACTTCTCAGCCCTGCAGAGGATCCCAGGTGTCCGGGCATTTCTCAGCTCTGCAGAAGTTACCAGATGTCCTGGCACTTCTCAGCTCTGCAGAAGTTACCAGATGCCCCAGCACTTCTCAGCCCTGCATAGGATCCCAGGTGTCCCGGCGCTTCTCAGCTCTGCAGAGGATCCCAGATGTCCCGGCATTTCTGAGCTCTACAGAAGATTTGTGCCCAGAAAACCATCTTTGTACTTTATTCACCCAGAGTTTCCAACTCTGTTTATGGATTGTGGGAAAGTGGTTACTTCCTTGAAGAAACACTTGCCAGATATTTTTAAAAATTTAATGAAATTCACATAGAGTAAGAGCAAGGATCTTAAGTGTGCATACAAGTCAGATGGTTATGACAAACATGCATATCTGTGTAACCCACACACCTATCAAGAGGTGGGACACTTCTACCACCCCAGAAAGCTCCCTTGTACCTCCTTTCCCCTGAGAATACCACAGTCTCGTTTCTATCACTGTGGACTACTTCTGCCTGTTGGAGAACTCTGTACAAGTGGAAGCCACAGTATGCATGCTTTTGTATCTGATTTCCTTACTAACCATATATTTTTTTGACATTAATCCCCGTTCTTGCAGGTATCAGTCATTTGTTTTCTTCTAGTGCTCAGGAGTGTTCCGTTGCAGCAGTGTTTATCCATCACCTGCTGATGGGCATCTGGGTTGTTCCCACTCTTGGCTACTAATAGAGAAATGTTGAGCAATCTATTCATTTCTCTTGGAGAAACATCTAGACATGGAATTGCTGGGGCATAGGGCAGGTATCAATTAAATTAATAAAATAAGGCCCAACAGTTTTCCAAAGAGGAGGTACTGTGTTTACACTCCTGAGAACAATGTATACGTGTCCTCAGCATGATTTGGAATTGCAGACATTAATTTTAACCCTTCTAGTGGGTGTGCAGAGTTTAATTTGCATTCTCTGATAATGATGAAACCTTTTTCATGGACTAATTGACCTTATATATTATTTCTTTGTCAAGTGTCATGTCCATTCAACTATTTTGCCTACTTTTATTAGATTTTCTTTTTATTTTTGGGTGATAGGGGTTCTTAATATCTCCCCCATACTAGCCCTCTGTGAGATATATAGATTATGAATATTTTCTCCCAGTCTGTGATTTGTCTACTCATTTTCCTAATGGTGTCTTTTTATGAGCAAAAGTTTTTAATTTTGATGAAGTCCAATTTATCAATTTTAAAGCACTAAAGAGGGACTTCCCTGGTGGTCCAGTGGTTAAGAATCTGCCTTCCAATGCAGGGGACGCAGGTTTGATCCCTGGTCGGGGAACTAAGATTCCACATTCTGGGCAACTAAGCCCTCAGGCCTCAACTACTGAGTTTGCGCACCTCAACTAGAGAGAAGCCCGCATGCTGCAACGAAGAGCCTATGTGCTGCAACTAAGACCCTACACAGCAAAAAATAAAAATAAAAAAAAAAAGGGCTAAAGATTCTGGCGTCCTCTCTAATAAATTTTTTCCTATCCCCAAGTTGTGAAGATATTCCCTGATGTTTTCTTCTAGAAGCTTTATATTTTAGCTGCTTCTATATTTATATCTAAGCCATCTAGAATTAATTTTTCTATAGGGCATGAGATTTTTTTTCCATATGGATATCCATTTGCTCCATTTGTTAAAAATATTTTTCTTTTTCCATTGAATGCCTTTGGAGACTGCTGAAAATCAATTGTGAGTCTATTTCTGGACTCTGTTTCATTGATGTGTATGTCTATCTTTATTCTATTAATACCTTTTCGTGATTGCTGTAGCTTCAGAGTGAGTCTTAAAATCAGGCACAATAAGTCCTCAAATTTTGTTCTTTTCAAGATTGTTCAGGACACTCTGGGCCCTTTGATTTTCATGCGAATTTTAAAATCAGATTATCAATTTCTACAAAGAAGCCACCTGGGACTTTTACTGGGATTGCATTGAATTTACAGATCAATTTGGAGAGAACTGACGTTAACAATACTGAGTCTTCCAATCCATGAATGTGGTATATCTCTCCATCTATTTTATAGGTTTTCTTTAATTTCCCTCAGCCTTTTTTGGAGTAGGTTTTAGCAGACATAGACATACCTGACTAAACTTACTCAAAAGCATTTTATTATTGATGCCATTGTACATTTTTTAAATTGCATTTTTCCAGTTGTTCATTGCAATTCTATAAACTTGTATTCTGGAAAATTTGCTAAGTTATTGGTTCTGCTTTCCTATGAAACACAATCATGCCACCTACAAATGATGCTAGTTTTACTTCCACTTTCTAATACTTATATTTTTTCTTTTTCCTGTCTCATTGCACTGACCTCCATTACAATGTGGAATAGAAGTAGTGAGAGGAGTGATCAGATCGCTTCCTCCTGATCTTATAAGGGAAAGCTTTCAGTCTTTAATGATTAAGTATGAGGTTAGTTATAGGTTTGAGTAGATGCTATCAGACTGAGAAAGTTTCCTTCTATTTCTAGTTTGCTGAGTTTTTAAAAAAATCATGAATGGGTACTGAATTTTTTTTGCCCAATGCTTTTTCTGCATCTATTGCGTTGATTGTGTGATTTTTATCTTTTATTCTGTTACTGTATTAAATCATACTAATTGATTTCTGAATGTTAAACCAGACTTGTATTCATGATGTATTATCCTTTCATATATATTTCTGAATTTGACTTGGTAATATTTTGTGAATGAGTTCTGCACCTATTTTCATAAGGGATATTTGTCTGTATTTTTATTTTCTTGTAATATTCTTGTAGCATTTTTTACTTCAGAGTCATGCTGGTCTCACGGAGTGAGTGTGAAGCTCCTCCCTCCCAACACCCAATAGATCTTTCTCCTCTTCTATTTCCTGAAAGAATTTGTTAGCTTGGTATTATTTCTTCCTTACATTTTTGATAGAATATATCAGTAAAGCCATCTGGCTTGGCTTTTCTTTATGAAAAGCTTTTAAATTTCTAATTAATTTTTAATTATTATTTATACCTTTTTTTTTTTTTTGGCCATGTGCAGGGCATGCAGGATATATTAGTTCCCCAGCCAGGGATTGAACCTAAACCCCCTGCAGTGGAAGCATGGAGTCCCAACCACTACACCGCCAGGGAATTCTCTATTATTTATACTTTAAATATCTATTGGATCTGTAATGATGTCCCCTCTTTAATTCCCAGTATATTGGTAACCTGTGTTTTCTTTTAAAAATCAATCTTGTTAGAGGTTTGTCAATTGTCTTGATTTTATTTCAAGCCAATTCTTGGTTTTGCTGATTTTTTTTCTACTGACTGTCCATTTTCAATTTTACCTTCTTCATTCCTTTCCTTCTATTTACTTTGAGTTTACTTTGCTATTACTTTTGAAACCTTTAAAGGTGGAGACTTAGATAATTGCTTAGTTTCTTCTTTTATAATATAAGCTTTTAAAGCTATAAAAACTTACTATAAACTCTGCTTTACCTAAATTCCACAAATTTTGACATACTGTTTTGTCATCAAGTTAAATTTTTTCCCTAATATCCTTTGTGATTTTTTCCCTTGGTTGCTTAATTTCCAAATATTTTGTATATTCAAGATGTCTTAGGACTTCCCTGGTGGTGCAGTGGTTGAGAGTCTGCCTGCCGATGCAGGGGACGCGGGTTCGTGCCCTGGTCCGGGAAGATCCCACATGCCGCGAAGCGGCTGGGCCCGTGAGCCATGGCCGCTGAGCCTGCGCGTCCGGAGCCTGTGCTCCGCAACATGAGAGGCCACAACAGTGAGAGGCCCGCGT
>NC_041227.1:122126262-122159787 GCF_002837175.3 Physeter macrocephalus
ACCACAAAAAAAAAAAAAAAAAAAAAAAAAAAGAATGCTTATTCTGCAGTTGACTATAGTGTTCCTTAAATGTCTACTATCATGTTGGTTAATAGTGTTGTTTAAACCTTCTGATCCTCATAGACTTCCCCACCCCCCAACTTCTATCAATTATTGAGATAGGAGTATTAAAATCTCCAACTCCAATCTCAGTTTTTTGCCTCACGTATTTTGAAACTCTGGGATTAGGGATATACACATTTAGGATTGTTATGTCCCCCTAGAAAATGACCTTTACCCCATGTGTGCAAATCATACTTGCGTTGAGTCAAGTTCATGACAACAAACTCTCAATGATGCTCCACTAAATCTACTGTATGAAAATTCAGACTTAACAGAAGAGAAATCAAGCTCTTTTGCTTAAAGCTGGAAAACAAAGAAGCTAAGTTTAGTGTTGAATAGCACATGTGCAAAAGTTCAAGGATCTCCCAAGTCAATATGGATGCTGGGGGCTTCCCTGGTGGTTCGGTGGTTAGGAATCCGCCTGCCAATGCAGGGAACACGGGTTCAAGCCCTGGTCCAGGAAGATCCCACATGCCACGGAGTAACTAAGTCCGTGTGCCACAACTGCTGAGCCTGCGTTGTACAGCCTGCGAGCCACAACTACTGAGCCCACGTGCCACAACTACTGAAGCCCGCACGCCTAGAGCCTGTGCTCTGCAACAAGAGAAGCCACCGCACTGAGAAGCCCGCGCACTGCAACGAAGAGTAGCCCCTGCTCACCGCAGCTAGAGAAAGCCCGCGCCCAGCAACAAAGACGCAAGGCAGCCAAAAATAAATAAATAAACAAACTATATGGATGCTGCAATCTGGGACACCCCCCCGCCCACCGACAACACATGCCCAAATCAGCATCACACCCACTGTGACAGTGCACAGGAGACCTCCCAGGACAGAAACTGAGAAGCCACGCCTTCCAACAAGTCTCACACCCTCCAGGGGAAGAACAAAGTCTCTTCTACTTCCAGAAACACAAATGCATGTCCCTGCATCATGCTCTTTACAATGAAAAGATCCCCTGATCGTAGACCTGTTTCAGGGCCCCAGTCCTCCCTGTCCCCAAGAGAGCAGCATTACGGTAGCACCAAGGGGGATACATACTTGTAGCTATTTGAAATGTAACACCCACACACGTGCACAAACGTGCACACACAGACACACATGCGCACACACACAGTTCAAACTAAAGAAAGAAAACCACACGCCTCCCTTGCCTTCGCCCTGCCTGTACTTTCGGCACCATCCCTGCCCCGTCCCTGGTGGTCGGCCTCTAGCCTTGGGGCCTGGGGGCCGTGGGGCCGTGAGAGGGAGGGGCTAGTGTCCTTGTGATGCCCCACGGAGGTAGCGGCCCAACCTCGGTCCCAGCAGCCCTCCCCCTGGTGGGCGGACAAGGAAGAGGGTGCCCCCAGCCCGCCTGTAATCACGTTAGCGGGGGGCGGGGCTCACTCTGAGAATCCCGTCAACCCAAAGCAAGTGAGAACAAAACCCCAAGAGAACAACTACACGTGAATCCTACCTCACTTCAGAAAAGTGAGAACAGACATGTGGCCTTGATCCTGGGGAAATGCTGGTCCGTGGACCTAGGACAATGTGCCTCCCGGGAGGCCGCATGCCCCGTGCCGGCCATGCTCCCAGGTTCCTTGCCTTGCGACCTGACTGGGTCACCTGTGTCTGCCCCACTGACCCCGCCTGGACCTGCGTACTCGAGGACGGAGTGTGTGGCCGCGCCGGGGTGGTAGCGGTAGAGGAGGAGGCTCTGGTCCACGCGGACGAGCCCGCCGCCCTTCCTCAGGTGCTCGTGGAAGAACAGCAAGTCCTCGGGGACACCCTGCGGGACGAAAGAAACGTGTCTCCACTCACGACAGAGCCTCATTCAGGCGACGGGAGACGCGGATCCGCCCGGCGCCCCAGCCGCTTGAGCCTGGCCTGACCCGTGGGGCCTCAGCGGGAAAACAACACATCCAGCTCCCCCACCTTGTGGCCGGCACTGGGCAAGCGTGACCACAAGAGGCGTCTTCAGGACAAGAAGGTGCCCGAGGGGTGGACCCGAGCCCCAGTGTCACCCTCACTCCCAGCCTCAAACTTGACCCCTGGCCCGCGCTGCTGGCCCGCTGACCTGCCCCCTCCCTGTTGATGGGCATGCTGCTCCGAGGGTCTGCAGTGTCCCACTGGGTGTTCCCATCCTGTGAGAACCCAGGCCTCCTGCCCCCTCCTGGAGAAGCGCAGACCAGGGCTGGCCGTTGGGGTCACAGCCACCCTGCTGGTCAGTCTGGGGGATCTCAGTCCTGGTGGGGACACCAAGTTGGCTCCCCTCACTTTCTTAAATTCAAGGTGAAAACCAAGTGAGCAGGGGGTCTGGACAGGAGGTCACCCAGGGTGTGTCTGGTGAGCAGAGCCCAGCAACGGCTGGGGACACTGCCAGGACCCCTGCTCCGGGCAGAGGCTGGTTTCCTGACAGCCCAGAGGCTGCTGCTCTCCGGCCCCAGCCTGTCCTCCTCCACCGGCTCCCCAGCCCGAGCTCAGTTTCACTGAGGCAATGCCAGCACCAGGGCCGGGCCCACTGCTTCCAGTAAAGCCACGGCTGCCCCCCAGCTCGTCCACCCCGAGAGCAAGGCGGCACAGCTGGCCTCTGAGGTCTCGATGTCCTGATGGAGCCTGGTGGCCATCATCCTCGGGGGAGATGGGATCCCTGGCCCCTCTTGGCCAGCTTCTTGGCCCGAGCGTATCCCCTGACTGGGCCCTATGCACCTGGCCTCTGAGGTCTGTGATGAACTGACGCTCTTTGTCTGTGGCCGCCCAGGCGCGAGTTCCGCTGCCTCCTGGCTCGGGCCTGAGCGCCATCTCCGGAAGCAGCCCGCTCAGTTCTCACTCCTGAGCTGCCACACTGGGTGCCAGCCTGCCCGCCTCCGTCCCCGAACAAAGCCACCACTGCCCGGGGAATCGCCGCCCGGGGTCCCTGACACACCGCAAGGCCGTCAGGGCAACGCGATGGAAGCCAGCCGAGTAGGAAATCGGCGCAGTCTCGTTAGCCACGCGGAAACATGCGAACCACTTCACTTGCAGCGTCGGGCGGTTCAGTCAATCAGTGACTCGATGGACCACTGGGTGGTGACTGAAGTGTTTTCACAAAGACCACAAGGACATGAAAAGATTTATAACAAAATGTTAAGTTAAAAATCAAGTTTCAAAATTGTGTTTGCAGCTTGGCTAAAAGTGGTCCACAGTAAAAGGAAGACAAAAGGACCCCACACAAACGTTCAGAGCAGATGTGTGGTGATGGGTTCACGGGTCATTTGCGTAGTTTTTCCTTTTTCTAATTTTCTGCATTGTCAGAGGCACCCTTCAAGAGCACATTGCGACTCTGTGCTTTACAGATTTAGGAAGGAGATAAAATGTCCTCTCTTCTCATGACCAAGAGGACCTCAACCCCAGAGTTCCCTTATTTCTGGCAAAGAGACAAGTGAGAATTTAGCCAGAGGAGGTGCCTGGGGCGTGGCTGCTCCACGCCAGCTGGAGGGCACCCCCCACCCCCGATTCACAAGAGCCTGGGCACCGCTGACCGACCGCAAACAGCGACAGAGGCCGCGATGGGATGCAGAGGTGACGTCGAGGAAGATGGGGTGCTGAGCCCCGGTCCCCCGTGGAGACAGGGGCCTGGGCAGACCTGGGGGATCACCCCGAGCCCTGGGGCCTCTGGGGTGTGAGAACGCGGTTGGATGGGTAGGCGCCCTCAGAGATGTGGCAGAAGGGGATTAGGACCCTGCGGGACAAAAGGAAAAAAAGAAGGAGAGACACACCCTCCTCCCCTCCCTGCCCTCAACACCCGCTGCACTTCCCTGGGGTGACAGAGGGTGCGACCCTGAGGTAGGAATCCCATGAACCGCAGCTATACAAAGCCCACGTGAGAAGAAACAGAAAACAAACACTTCCGTGGACAGAAATTCACCCCAAATAACAACAACGAAAACCATGAAGGAGAAAAAACCCTGTGAATAACCCTCCAAGTGAAATCACACGTCCTCCACAAGGCTTGAGAATGAGGAGACCCGTCTTGAATCAGAAATTCAATCACTAACAAAGCTGGACCCCTGCAAAAAGGAGGACAGACATGAGAAGGGGAGGAGGATTAGCCTGGGCTGGGCTGGGCAGGCCGGGGGTGGTATGACTGCACGTGGGCTTCTGTGGGGGGTGAAACTGTTGTGTAACATCAGATGGCGGTGATGGTTGTGCATCCCTGTGAATTTGCTAAAATGCACCGAACTGCACATTTTAGTAGGTGAATCGTATGTATGTGAATTATACCCCAATAAACCTCTTAAATAAAAGAGGGTTGACTGAACTCAAAAAAAAGAAAGAGAAGAAAAAGACAAAATTATATGAGAAACGAAGACTAAATTAGAAAGTCCTCCAGGGAAAACAAATCTGAATAAAAATTTAATAAGGGACACTGAAGAAATGTAGGAAAATAAACAAGAAAATGAAAATTAAATAACAAAATAAGTAATGAGGGTTAAGAGAAAGTTGTTGAAATGGAAGACAGTCTAAGAAAATCTAGCCAACGTATAATGAGTCTTTGAAACAGAAAATCACAACAATGGCGGCCAGCTAAAACTTAAAACTATAAGCCAAACGAGATAAAAGCACACCTGGTCCACATATCGGAATCAGGTCCGCATTAAGACCAATCCCAGTGAAACCATGAGTCTTTAACAAGGCAGGAATTCTCAGAGCCTCCAGGAAAAGGTCAAGCACCTTACAAAGCCGAGCGAATCGAAGGAGCGTCAGGCAAAGCAAGGCAACAGGGAGCTGTGTTGTCAAGACATGCAAGGGAAGGTGTGACGCAGGGTTTTCTGTCCAGCCCATACTTCCTTCACATGTCCAGAACCACAGTCTGAATGTGCAGGAACTCAAGGAATGCCGAGGCCTGGACAGGCTGACATGTAAGGCTGAGTCCAGGGACACAGACAGGCGGCTGGGGCCTCAGCACGCAGGGTTGCCTTCTGACAAAAGCAGAAATCATGCAACAAAATAGGAGGAGAAAGGAAAGAGGGAACAGGGTGATCTACTGGCTGCTGTTCAGGCAACAGGTGGGAGTCAAAATACCTTCAAAAACCGAAAAAAAAAAAAGCCAACCAGGAAAGGTTTAAGCAGAGCACTTGGGACCAAGGGCATTTAAAGAGAGATAAATACAGAGATGACAAAATACAGACCTTCTTTGATATCAAGAGAGGTTTTTAATGCACAAGAGAAGGTGCCAACTTCCGGCTCTGGGTGGCTGAGTGGCCAACCTCTATGGCATCTGTGAGACCCATGCCCAGAGTGGGAAGCCCCAGGGAGATAAAACCCACAAAACAGGGGTGGAAGCCCCAGCCTCGCTACTCTGACATCCTCAGGATAGAATCTGGGACGGACACAAGTGGGAGTGAGAGGAAATCCCAGAACGCTGAGACCCAGGATGGGAGAAAACACCCGCAAGCAAGTATCTGACCAAGAACACCAACAGGGGCTTCCCTGGTGGCGCAGTGGTTGAGAGTCCACCTGCCGATGCAGGGGACACGGGTTCGTGCCCCGGTCCGCGAAGATCCCACATGCCGCCACATGCCGCGGAGCGGCTGGGCCCGTGAGCCATGGCCGCTGAGCCTGCGCGTCCGGACCCTGTGCTCCGCGACGGGAGAGGCCCCAGCAGAGGGAGGCCCGCGTACCGCAAAAAAAAAAAAAAAAAAAAAAAAAAAAGAACACCAACAACTCAACAATAAGAAGACACCCCACTTAAAACTGGGCAAAAGACCTGGACGCTTCATAAAATAATATACAAGTAGCCAATCGGTGCGTGAAAAATTGCTCAACATCATAAGTCATCTCAGAAATGCAAATTAAAATACAACAAGAAACTACAGAACTGCAATCAGAATGGCTAAAATGCAAAGGAGCCTGGGGTACACCCTCTGGGGAGGGGGAGACAGCTCGTAACTCACAGAGCGACTCCGAGCCTAGGGATGTTTCCAACAGATGCAAAAGCACTTCTGCAAAGTGTCTGCCGTGCTGGGTGGCAGCTCTTCTGAGCAACCACGACCCCCCTCCTGGCCGCTCCCCGGCCAGGACTTTCTCACCCAGGCCAGACCGGCCCTCAGAAGAGCCCCGTTCTGAACCAACAAACACCATTTTTGTCACTTTCCTTTTTGTTTAAGGGCCTGAAACGGTTGCCCCCTGGGGACATCCGGACCCCTCAGCTGGATGCTGTCCTGCACCGGATGGCGCCCTCCTCCAAATCTCCAACTCCCCTCCCCCACCTTGCCTCTGCGAGTGCATTCTCCCAATTTAAGACCCGTGCACCTTGCAGGTTCCAGCTCATGGCCGCCGTGTCCACGACCGCTCGGCCACCCTCACCCCCGAGTCTCACCACCATCCTGCTCTGCGTTCTTTAGCACCTCGACTGTGCCGGCTGCTTCGGTTCCCTGCCCTTCTCTCCATGGGCAAGAACTGCAGCCTCTTGGGCCTGGAGCATCAGCTGAGGACCAGTCCCCAAACCTAAGTCCAGCCCTCAGGGCACTATACTCCCCTCGAGCCCCTGGTTTGTAAACGTGAGACCAGCACTGCTCCTGGAGGGCACGTCTGGGCGGCCATGAGGGACCGTCCGGCCAGGGTCCAGGGCAGGGGGGGAGCCAGCCTCTCCCTCCAAAATGAGACCGTGCGCGTGACGGGCAGGGGGTTGGGCAGAGGAATGCCGGCTAGGATCAGGGAGGGGGTCGGCTCCAAGCCAAGGCTCCACGTGGCCCCTGTGCAGTCAGTGAAGGTCCCCCCGAAGCCGAGAGGACATTCGGAGCAGGCAGCACCGCGGCCAAGGTCCTGGGGCAGACGGTGAGCCTGGGCCTGAGTCACCCCCACCTTCCGGCCTGATGGGCCTTAACGTGCCTGGCCCAGCCCTTCCACCACGAGGACCAGAACTCACGATCTCAAAGCCAATTTAAGGGGAGGGGGGGTTAAGGGAAAACAAACTAACCCTAAGATTTACCTTCTGATCGGTGCCGGAGCGCTCACTCTTAAGGCTGTCGGGGTGGGAGGGGAGCAGGTCAGCGTCGCGTCCCCATTTCTAGGCCGGAGCCCGGAGGCCAGCGCGGGCCCCGCTCTGCAGCTGAGGCCCCACAGGTAGGCGAGGGTGCAGACGAAGGAGCCAGGCCAGCTTGGACCCGAACAGCCCAGGGCCACCGGCCACGGGAGAACGGGGGACCTCTTCTCCCGCTGTCGTCCAGGGGTGGCAGGATGACACTGCCCACCCCCTGCGCTTTCCCACAAACAGCTCTTAAACCAGGATGAGGCAACCAGGGCCGGGCAGGTGTGAGCCAGGAGCAGACGCCCGGCGCCCACAGCCTTCACACAGAAACCCCCTGCTTCCCGCACAACACAGGCCGAGCGGTGCCCCGGCCGCTCCCTGGGAGGTTCAGCACGCGTGGCCGGGAAGCAGGAAGCGCTGCGAAGGCCTCACAGGGACTGCGGCCCCGCCCAGAGGAGGAATCCACGGGACCCGCACTTACCCGCCCGCCCTCGTCAAATGGGCCCACGTGGGAGAACCAGGCTCGGGAGCAGAACCAGGTGGGCATGATCACGGTGGGGCCATTGGAGGTAAACACCTGGAAGCAATTAGTATGGACACAATTAACAGAGAAAAACAGCTCATCACACAACCCACAGGTTATTTCCCACAAAGTCACTCAGAAAGTGACAAGCAAATGTGCACATCCCTTCCCTGTCGGTACAAAGGTTCAAGGGGCTTTAGAGCCAGGTCAATGGTGTCCAGCTCCCAAGGCTGACAGATGGGCTCAAACTCCCCCACCAGGTCCTGTTCTGCGGCTAATGCTCACCACCCAGGTTCTCGGGGGGTGTGCTCTAATCACTGCCTGAGCGAGCTAACGAAAACAAGCATCTAAAATGAAGAGGGGGGCTTCCCTGGTGGCGCAGTGGTTGCGCGTCCGCCTGCCGAGGCAGGGGAACCGGGCTCGCGCCCCGGTCTGGGAGGATCCCACATGCCGCGGAGCGACTGGGCCCGTGAGCCATGGCCGCTGAGCCTGCGCGTCCGGAGCCTGTGCTCCGCAACGGGAGAGGCCGCAGCAGAGGGAGCCCCGCGTACCACAAAAAATAAAATAAAATAAAATAAAATAAAATAAAATGAAGAGGGGTGACGAGGCATTGCACGTCCACCACGTGGGGCTTTGTCCACCATGTCCAGCACGATTGGTGGAGGCTGGGCTTGGGGGCTCTGCAGTCTTACTTTATTTCTACTATGTTATAAAATCTGCACTTGCACCATTGACTCTTTGAGAACCTGGCAGACGTTCGGTCCGTCCTGGACCTGAATCACTGATGGAGGCTGTGAGCGCACTGCAGGGACAGGGAGCCAGAGGCCGGAAGCTGAGCTGGAACAGAGCAGGATGGACAGACCCGCGTCCCTCTGTGCCTGGGACGTCTCTTCTGTATTTGGACGTGGCTTGTGAACGTCCAGCAGCAAACGGTCACTCAGGACAGGTCGCCCCTCGCGTGCAGCCCACACCCGCCAAGCTTGCTCAGCCCTGAGCAAGCATCTCTTCAGCACTTTTGCTGCAAGATGATTCCACCACCGGCTCACTCGGCGCCCCAAGTGGCTTCTGCGTCTGAGCCACAGGTGTGACCCTGAGCCTGAGTTTTGCCGTGAGCGAATGCAACCTCGATCACACAGGTCACGGGGCTTCTTTTAAAGCTGGGGAACGTTAATGAGGGTGAGGTCCAAACATTTATCACCAATTTACACAAAACAAAGCCGGGTTGTAGCGGTTACACAAATATGTACACATGTGCTAAAACTCACAAAACTGTACACCAAAAAGGAAAAGAGTTCGTTTTACTTTAATTTTTCTTAAACATTTTTTATTTAAATGGTTTTTCCAGGCTTAATGATGCCTTGGAGGGGACATCTGTGTAAAAAAAAATCAGAGGCACACACATTCCTAACCACATAGATACATACAGACATATGCACAGACACACCCACACACACAGAGACACATGGACATACAGACACACACACACACAGAGCAGCCGGCCACCTCTCCAGGCCGTCACACTGTCCAACGTGAAGACTGACCAGAGGAGACAGGGCTGCCAAGGGGATACCAGCTTTGCAGCTGCCTCTGTGCACTGGGGCCTCCAGAGCAGTGAGCCCCGAAGGGCCCTCCAGAAGTCCCCACCTCTCGAGTTCTCTGCTCACTCTGGAGCCTCACCAACCACAAATGTGGGGAAACACATTTGTGGAATTTTCTCTCTGGCGACACAGGGAAGAAACGAGGCCAGAGTGGTGACGAGGACGTTGGTGATTGACGTGGGCGCTGCTCGCACAATGGGGTCCCTCACACCCCTCCGAGAGGTTAGGAAGTGGAGCAGCTACCTACATGCGGGTTCCGAGTTTTAAATGTGGTTTCCAGCAAGACAGAACTTGTGAGGGTCTTAACAACCCTTCTAGAAATTTGCCGGTCATCATTTCTAGTCACCGTTTAAACTGAATTATGTGTACGTGAACGAATCCCATGTTTTAACCTGGTGTGTGAAGTGTAGCGTGTAGGAGGCCCAGCGGGCAGTGAGTCCCTCGCCGCCCTCTGTACACAGGTGCCGCTGTCTGTCCCCTCGAGGCTGCATCCTGCGGCAGAGCAGGGGGCCCAGGTCCTGTCCAGACTGGCCACCGACCAGCTGGCTGGGGGACGCTGTGGAGCCCTCGGGAGAAAGTGACCTAGGCTTAATGAGCGTATTCCGCCTCTAAAATCCCAGCGACTCATTACAAGAAATCTTGACCAAAACTGTCTTAGAAGAAAACCAACCTTTCTTCCACGAATGGCCCGTTTGGGTCGCTCACTGCACTCACATCACATGTCCAAGTGGCCAGGGCAGACCTCCTGTCCCCCACATGTGAAACATGGCCAGGCCCCAGAGCGTCGGGCAGGTCAGCAGGACTCCAGGGCCAGTTCCCTGGCATGGTCACAATTCTGCCTCCACTGCCCCACGGGCTCAGGCCAGTCCAGCCAGCCCACCGAGGGGCCGAGAGCATTTTGCCCTGCCGGCAGCCACTACCCCTGGCCTGGGCCACGGAGGTTCTGCCAACAACTAGAGACCAGAACACAGGGCTCTCTCCCTTGACACTCGGGGGGCATGAAGGATCTGGGCACCAGGCTCCCTTGCCTCCCCTCGGCTGCACTGCCTGCTCTGACATCTGGGTCAGGGTCCGAGGCAGGGAGGGAGAAGGACGGCAGCCCCCAGGAGGGAAGGGGTCCCCAGGGAGCTCCCAAACATCCTGCCTCTCTTGGCCCCAGGCTCCGGGCACAGAGCCTTCAACCCCGACAAGCCCCTTGCACGCGCACACACACAGAGCCACCCCCACCCCCACTCCCACTCCCACCGCCCCGGGCTGGCGGCCCCGAGGCTAGCCCACCACCCGCGAGACGGATGTGCGGGAACTGAAGACCCCGGGTACCTAAGTCGGCTCACTTCCACTCTGATCAGGGGCACAGGGCAGGGGATGCCCACACCCTCCTCAGCCCGGCACACGAGCTCCCACACCCAGCGGCGCTGCAACCTCAGAGGGCGGGGGCTGCTCGGGCAAGGCCCCTGGAGGAGGGCTGAGGTCCCCACGCGGGGCTGGCTACAGCCACCCCCACCCCCATCTGCGAGCAGGGCGCCGCGTCTGGCCGCGTTGGCTTCGTCACGTGACCACCGTGTGCTCCTACCACCGATTCTAACGACCGACACACACACTCTCAGCCCCCAGGCCTCCGAGCCGAATGTTTGATTAATACACACGGGCTCGGCTCACCTGTGACGCTTCGTTCTGCCGGCGCTGCTGAGATGGACACCGCGGACGGCGGCTCACGCCACAGCTCAGGGTCCGGTCTGGTGGGGCCTCTTCCCAGCCTGCAGGCAGCCTTCTCCCCATGTCCCCACGCGGCATCGAGAGCTCCAGCGTCTGTGCTACTCAGCTCATCACGGGGCCCCACCCTCACGGCCTCAAAGGCCCCACCTCCCAATCCCATCACATTAGGGGGTCAGGGCTTCGATACAGGAATGGGGGACACAGACACTCAGTGACCTCCAGCTTTGCTCCACCCTCACCCCCAGTGTTAGGTGCTCCAGAGCCCTGCTCCACGGACGCTCCCACCCAGGAGCCTCCCACCCAGGAGCCCATCAGCACTGACCACTCACTCCTAATGGCCCCCAAGCTCCAGACCACAGACCTGGCTACCCCTGAACCAGCCCCCTCCCCAGCTTCCTCATGCCCCTGTCTGTCCCCCTTGGCGAGCTCCCTGGTTCCCTCCCCAGGCAGTTGCTGATTTGCTTTTTTATTTTATTTATTTTTTTTTGCGTTACGCGGGCCTCTCACTGCTGTGGCCTCTCACGCTGCGGAGCACAGGCTCCGGACGCGCAGGCTCAGCGGCCATGGCTCACGGGCCCAGCCGCTCTGCGGCATGTGGGATCTTCCCGGACCGGGGCACGAACCCGTGTCCCCTGCATCGGCGGGCGGACTCTCAACCACTGCGCCACCAGGGAAGCCCATGCTTCTTTTTTTTTTTTTGGCCGAGTGGCTTGTGGGATCTTAGTTCCCCAACCAGGGATTGAACCCAGGCCCTTGGCAGTGAGAGTGCGGAGTCCTAACCACTGGACCAGCAGGAAATTCCCTGATTTGCTTTCTATCACAAATAAGTTAGCTTGCATTTTCCAGAATTTCACATCAATAGAGTCACGCAGTAGTGCTCTTTTCTGGTTTCTCACACAGTACCGCCTGTTCCCTCAAAACTACAGCTGTTTCTCCATTCGCCTATTAGTGAATGCAGGCTGCTCCTGGTTTGTGCTGTGGGCCTCTGTGTGTTAAGCCTCTGGGTGGAGAGGCTTCCATTTCTCTCAGGTAAACACCCAGGAGGGAGTGGCTGGATGATAAGGCAGTTGTATGGTGAGCTTTCAGAAAAAATTGCTAAATTGTTTTCCATAGTGGTTGGATCATTTGCATTCCCACCGGCAGTGTGAGGTCCCATTGGTCCACATCCTCGCAAACACTTGGGATGGCCAGCCTTTATATTCTAGACATGCTAACAGGTGTGCTGTGGTATCTCACTGTGGACTTAACATTTTTCTAATGGTTAATGATGCTGAACTAATTTACCATCCATATACCTTATTTGATGAAGCATCTATTCAAATCATTGGCCCATTTTTTATTGGGATGTTTGTTTTCATATCACTGAGTCTTGAGAGTCCTACAGAGGTCTGGGCACAAGTCCTTTATCAGATATTATTTGTAAGTATTTTCTCCCATTCCCCTGGCCTGTCTTTTCATTTTCTTAACAATGTCTTTCGGGACTTCCCTGGTGGTGCAGTGGTTAAGAATCCCCCTGCCAACACAGGGGACACAGGTTCAAGCCCTGGTCTGGGAAGATCCCACATGCCATGGAGCAACTAAGCCCATGTGCCACAACTACTGAGCGTGCGCTCTAGAGCCCACGAGCCACAACTACTGAGCCCGCATGCCACAACTACTGAAGCCTGTGCACCTAGAGCCCGTGCTCCACAACAAGAGAAGCCACCGCAATGAGAAGCCCGTGCACCGCAACAAAGAGTAGCCCCTGCTCTCCACAACTAGAGAAAGCTCGCGTGCAGCAGCGAAGACCCAATGCAGCCAAAAATAAATAATTAAAAAACAAAACAAAACAAAAAAATGTCTTTCAAAGAAGTTTGTAATTTTTTTTGATAGGTAAGAAGTGAATTTATTTAGAGAGAAACACACTCCACAGACAGAGTGTGGGCTATCTCAGAAGGTGAGAAAGGCACCAGGGTGTGGGGGTTGTCAGTTTTTATAGGGGTGGGTAATTTCCTAGGCTAATGAGTAGGAGGAGTATTCCAGCTATTTCAGGAAGGGGAGGGGATTTCCAGGAATAGGGCCACCGCCCACTTTTTGGTCCTTGTGGTCCGGTCTTGGAACTGTCATGGCGCCTGTGGGTGTGTCATTTTAGCTGGCTGATGCGTTACAGTGAGTGTATACTGAGGTTCAAGGTCTAGTGGAAGCCGACTTGTAGGCCATCTTGGACCCATTTTGTTCTAATCAGTTTATGTCATGTCCTTGGGCTATGTCACTCTTTCAAAGGTTGTGTCCTGCCCCCTTCCTTCCTGTTTCATTCCCCACTCAGAGATTTTACTCCCATATTCTTTATGGAAAGCAGAAGGGTGATGGTAAGAAGTTTGTAACATTGATGAAGTCCAATTTATCCATTTTTTTCTCTTATGAATTGTGATTTTGGTATCTTATCTGAGAACTTTTTTGCCTAACCCAGGGTTGCAAAGATATTTTTCTGTTTTCTTCTAGAAGTTTTATAGTTTTAAGTTCTACATTTAGTTCTAGGATCCATTTTGCGTTAACTTTCATATATGGTGTGAGGTTTTAAAGTTCAATTTTATCGGATAAAGATAGCCAAGTTTTTCATCTGTTCAAAGATTATGCTCTTTTCTCCACTGAACTGCATTTGCACGTTTATAAAAAAATCAGTTGTCTGTGTACACACGGGTCAATTCTGGACTCTAGTCTGTTTCTTTGATCTATTTGTCTGTCTTTACGCCAACACATATTGTCTGGATCAGCCTTGAGGTCAGGGAGTGCTGGTCCTCTAACTGTGTTCTTTTTCAGGTGAACTTTGGCGATTCTAAAGCCTTTGTATTTCCAACAAATTTTAGAATGAGTTTGTCAATTTCTATTTAAAAAAACCCTGCTGTGATATCGACTGGGACCATGAGGAACATACAGATCAGCCTGGGGAGGAGGGACATCTCAACACTGAGTCCTCTAACCCATGAGCACCGTGTATCTCCCATTCACTTCGGTCTTATTTAATTTCTTGCAGTAATTGTACTAGTTTTCTGTGGTTGCTGTCACAAACTACCACAAATTTAGTGACTCAAAACAATGGTAGTTTATTTTCGTACAGTCTGGAGGGCAGAAGTTCTAAATGAGTCTCGCAGTGTGAAACTGGGGTGTCAGCGGGGCCTCCTCCATTCAGAGGCAGGGGGACCATCGTTCCTCACCCGGTCCAGCTTCTGGAGGCTGCCAGCATCCTTCACCCTCCCTGGTTCCCAGTCCCTCTCCTGTCTTCACAGCCAGCAGCTTGGTGCCTCCTCGTCTTTCTGGGTCAAATCTCCTTTGCCCCCTCTTATAAGGACCCTTACGACGGCATTCAGGCCCCACCTGGGTAACCCGGGACGATCTCCCTGTCTCAAAGTCCTCAATCACATCTGCAAAGACCCTTTTTCCATTTGAGGTAACATTTCCAGTGCGCCCAACGCCCCCCGCCCAACGTTTGCAAACGTTTTTGGTGGTTACACCGGGGTGGGGTGGGGTGGGGTGGGGAGGGGGTATGGGAGGAGTACTCCTGGTATCCAGCTGGGAAGGGAAATGAAATTTTAGCTGTGATGAAGCACACGACACCCTCAAGATGCTACAATTAAAAAGACTGACAACACCAAGTGAAAATGGTACACACTGCAGGAGGGACGGTGAGACAGAACCACTTTGCAAAGCAGCTGAGCAGATGCTCAGAGCCTCCGCACGACCAGCCACTCCGCTCCTGGGCACACGCCACGCAAAACTTGTCCACGAACGTTCCAAGCAGCTTTTTGCGCAACAGACAAAAACTGTTTGAACCCAAACGTTCATCAACGTTTGACGCGTGGCCGGACACTGAGGTGGAGCCAATGGACGCGCCCCAGCAAACAGATAAGCTGCTGATATGCACGCAACTCGGGTGAACGTGAGGGAAGGGCAGCCGCCGCAATTTCGTTGTGTGGAATCCTAAAAATGTGAATTCTAATCACTGGCCACAGAGATCAGGTCAGTGGCGCCTGCGGCTGAGGCGCAAAGATACAAACTTTAAGGATCTTTAACAAAATCTTTGCTGTCACCAAGGAAGCTTGCCAGCACGAGTGTCCTGAAGCCATCAGTGCAGTTCTGAGATGCGTGGACTCCCAGCATCCCAGCATCTGGGTGCTTGGGGGGCGGCGGGGGGCGTCCTGGAGGGTCCGGGAAACCAGGCCTATCGCCGACAAATGCCACAGAAGGGCCCCTGAGGCCCTCTGAACCCAGCATTTTCTGGCAAATACAAAAACATCAGTCCCAAGAAACGTGCTCCATAACTTCCCCTGAGTGTCAGAAAAAAGCTGATTTCACACTGTTATTTGGAAACCATTACAAAGCAAAACTGAGCTTCCTGTTTTCAATGCTTACTTGCCAAAACCCCAGATGTGTTTTCTGGCGAGTGACTCTGCAGCTGCACACCTGATTTCCAGCTGTTTCCCCCGGTTGTGGGACTGACCAGAGAAAACAGACCCAGTCCCCAGGCACACAGGGACATGAAATGAGGCTGTGAGTGTAAATGCACATCAGATTCTGAAGACTCAGTATGAAAAAAAGAACGTAAAATATCTCGTTGATATTTTCATATTGATCGCATGTTGGAAGGATAATAGTTTGTATATATTAGATTAAATAAAATATTATTATAATTAAATTCATCTGCTTTTTTTTACCCTTTTAGTGTTAAATATTAAAAAAATTTTAAATTATATTTTGGCTTGCATTTGTGGCTCACGTCATATTTCTTTTTTTTTTTAAATTCAAGTATAGTTGATCCACAATGTTGTATCAATTTCTGCTGTATCACATCATATTTCTAAGTATCTGTCCCCAAACAATTCAATCTGTTCTTTAGTGGTACAGACCCATGAAGCAGGAGGAAATGCACAGAAATGGCAAAGGCTAGTTCAGACAACGGGCAGCTCCGGAGAGAAGGAAGGGGTTTAGTCAGCGAAGAGCCAGGCCTTCACCAGAACTGGCTGAGGGTCGGGCCTTGGGTGGGTGTGGACTCCGTAAGCACAAGCCCTCCCTCCTGCACTGCTAACTGCTTTGTCAGGACCTCCAATACTCGGAAATTAAAACAACGTATTTCTAAATTTCCATGGGTCGAAGAGAAAAAAACACAAGAAACTCAGAAAAGATTTTAGGCCAAAAAGCAAGAAACAACACATCAAAATCGTGGAATGCAGCCAGAACAATATTTAGAGAAAATTTTATAGTTTGAAATGCTTATATTAGAAAAGAAGGTCTCAAACCAATGATCTAAGCTTCCACCTTAAGAGAGAAAAAGAGCAAAGTAAACTCAAAGTAAACAGAAGAAAGGACATAATAGATACAAGAGCAGAAATCCATGAAATAGAAAATGAACAATCAAGAATAACCAAAAGCTTATTCTTCAAAAAAAAAACCCCAATAATATTGACAAATCCCTAACTTACATACGATCAAAATAAAAGATAAAAGACACAAATGATCAGTATGAGGAATAAAAGAACCTAAGCCAATATAAAACCTACAGACATTAATAGCATAGTAAAGGAACATTATTAAGTTTATGCCAATAAATTCAATGACCAGATAAAATGGACACATTCTCAGCTGCTCCAGCCAAGCAGACCAGGTGCCTGATCTGGGGGAAAAGCACCACAGATACCCCCAGCCCTGGTCTCCAGCCCACCACAAGCCCAAGAGACTCACCTGCCCACTTAATCCACAAACCGTTACCAATGACAAGTTGTTCTAAGCCGTAAGTTTGGAGTCACTGGTTAAGCAGCAGTACATAAGTAGAACCAACGTAAGTGTGTGTTGGGTGGCCTAAGTGGTGGAAATACCACGACCAGAAGGTAAGAGAAGTTAGAAGTGCCACAGGCAGCCCTGCCGCGTCCAGGGCTGGTGTGGAAGGAGGGGAGGAAGAGGGTCACCCCCAGAGCTGGGTAGTGGGGCACAGCGCTCAGGGCTGGAGTCCTCTGTAGCTGCCGTTGGGCACCCCCTACGTCCCCAGAAAGGACACGGGGCTGGAGGTGCCTAGGGCCCCACGAACTCCACATCCAGAACGAGGGCTCCCGCGGAGCAGCTGTCAGCCGAGCAGCAAAGGTTTGGGCCTGTTTCCTCCAGTTTTGTGGCTGAGCCATCATAGCAGAGGGACCTGGAGAGCCCTCCACGGGTCAGGCGTGTTGTTCGTGGGCTGCACACTGGCCCCAAAGGGACAGTCCCCGAGGCCCAGAGCAGGCCTCCCCCGTCCTGCCAGCTCCGGCACCCGCGTGCACGTCGGTCACTTTGCTGTGTTCTCCGTAGCGTCTCTCCCCACAAGGAGGGGCGTGTGCACCTTCTCATCTGACCTTCAGACTGAACCCAGGTAAACCTCCACGTCCTGGAAACGTTTTCCACTTTCAGTTCCAGCGTTGGGCTGATGGAAGGAATCGTTCGAAGTTCCAGAGAGATTTGCCAGCAGCTCTTTCAGAAAAGGCACCAAGGCTTCCAGCATGTGAATATTCAACAGCTGTTGAGGACGCTGCGGGGAAGTGTTCTCACGTGTGGTTCATTCAAGGAACCCAAGTGTCAGGCCTACACAGACGCACACTGGGTAAAATAAATGTTTGTTACGAGACAGCACGCTGGCCTGCAATGGTCCTCCATCCCGTAGGCCCTGGCAGGAAAGGCCCCAGAAGGGCACTCAGGGTGTCTGAGTCACTGAACTTTCTGGAAGTATTGCAGGACAGAGGATCACGGGCTCGGGCACCCCTTTACTCACAAGCCATCACACGAGAACTGGTTACACATGGCCAGGGAAGCCGTCGAATTCATCAACCCTTCTCGCCCACGCTTATGCATCATCATTCTATTTCACTGAGTCGTTCCAGCACCAGCAACCAGGCCCACCTGCTCTTTCTGAATCTATGGAGGAAATGGATGGAGGGTAGATTTAATGCTTTAATACGATACTCTTCTCTGGAAGAAAAAGATGACTGCCAGGCTTTGGAATCTTGCTCCCAAATGAACTGAATAATACACATTAATAATATTTCAGATAGACCTTAAAATCCCAAATCCTAATCAGAGAGAACAGGAAGAGAAGACCCATGTCCATTCCTGGATATGCGGTCAGTGTGTCCCCCCATGACTAAAGCACTAAAAAGTAACTTACTAAGTGGGATTAAGAAAGAAAACACTACAGCCTACAACGGGCAGGCTACAGCATTGGGCACTTTTTTTTTTTTTTTTTTTGCGGTACTCGGGCCTCTCACTGTTGCGGCCTCTCCCGTTGCGGAGCACAGGCTCCGGATGCGCAGGCTCAGCGGCCATGTCTCACGGGCCCAGCCGCTCCACGCCATGTGGGATCTTCCCAGACCGGGGCACGAACCCGCGTCCCCTGCATCGGCAGGCGGATTCTCAACCACTGTGCCACCCGGGAAGCCCTCGGCACAATTTTTAAAATACTTTGGGGACTTCCCGGGTGGCACAGTAGGTAGCAGGTTTAGAAGCAGCCTCATGTCCCGAGAACCGCACACGGTGCCGTGTCGACCAAAGCCCTCGGCACAATTTTTAAAATACTTTGGGGACTTCCCGGGTGGCACAGTGGTTAAGACCCTGCGCTCTCAATGCAGAGGGCCCGGGTTCCATCCCTGGTCAGGGAACTAGATCCCACACGCATGCTGCAACTAAGAGTTCACATGCCACAACTAAGGAGCCAGCGAGCCGCAACTCAGGAGCTGGCGAGCCACAATTAAAGAGCCCACGAGCCACAACTAAGGAGCCCGCCTGCCGCAACTAAGACCTGATGCAACCAAATAAAGAAAAAAAGAAAAATAAAACAAAATAAAATATTTTGAGTAGAAAATCAATACTGACTTGACATAAAAGTCAAGTCTGAGAACAAAATGCGGAACACTTAGGCTCCCCCCTAAAATGAGAGAGAAATCAAAGGTTTACAGCAGGTTTAGAAGCAGCCTCATGTCCCGAGAACCGCACACGGTGCCGTGTCGACCGCGACACCCCACGTGTCCTCACACCTCTCCGCGCTCTGTGGCCTCTTGGCCTCACGATGTCCCGCCAAGGGGTGGGGGCTCTGCCAGCACGCCTCCTGCATGGATGACACAGAGCACATGCGTGCCACCCACACAGGCGATGCAGGATGGGGACGCCTTGGCCTAGAGCTCCACGCAGGCAGTTCTGCCCACAGGATGCTGGGCTGCAGGGCCAGCGTTTTAGTTCACACGCATCCACACTCATCCCACGTGGATGGAGCCCGATTTACATTTGGTAAATGTAAAATCCTGGTTCCAGAAACATCTGCTGAGCCACTTACCATGCTGACTCAGCCGGTGGTGGAGGAAAGGTTTTGGCGGCTTGACTGGTTTTCACTGGCAGGTGAGGGTCTGGCCTGGCGACCTGCAGGCACGCACCGCCCAGGCCAGCTGCTGACCTGCCCAGGTGGTGGGACCTGAGGGGGTGCTCACAGCTGGTTCCAGCTGCTGCAGAACAACCCCTTCATTTTGCTCCCAACTTGGGGGTGGATTTGGGACGGGCAGCACCCATGTGGCTCCCTCGCCTGCTGAGCGGCAAGTGCCGGCCCTGAGAACCACCTCTCGGATCTCCTGGGACCTAGTGCTGCCGTCTAGGCCCAGCGGTCCAGCCCACGTCTGGGCCAGGAGGCGCCTCTGGCCCAGGGCCCATCCCTTCTTCACGTCGGAAGCTCCAAGTCACCCCACGAGGCGGCTGGTGTGCCCAGCACCACCCGAACTCCTAGCTGTTTGCACTTCCATGGCTGGGTGGGGCGTGTCTGTCCTGTTTTCCCCTCTAACCACGGTGCCCGCTCGCCACAGGGCTCAGCGAGTGTCCGGTGGGTGATCGGGTGAGCGCCAGAGAGCGGGACCCACCTGAGGGAATCAGGCCTGTGCATGTGCTCTGCTCACACGTGTGCAGGTACACGGCCGCGAGCGTCCACCGTGGTGCAAAAGCAGTGGGTGGACACCCTGTGAGGGGCTGACTGCACCAAGAGAGCCCCGAGTGCATGGGCAGAGGTGGACGCAGTGTCCTGGGCAGGATGCAAACACTCGTTTCAACTGGAGTCCCCAGGGAGGGGCAGCCCGGTGCCTGTCAGCTGTGCCTCGCCATCCCACCCTTGGCTCCGCAGGCCCTTGGCCCCCAGAGACCATGTGACGAGGCCACGGGTCGTCGGAGGTCCCACAGACCTCTCCAGGTCAGACTCAGCTGTGCGATCCTAGAGGTCAGAGGTCAGAGCATCGCACACTGACCCGCCCCTAGGGGTGGGAGGCCTGAGAGAGTCTCCGGGCCAGCCAGAGGGGCGGGGTCCGCAGGGGGACGTGGCCTGCACCAAGGCTGTGAAAAGGCCCTAAATCTGGGGACGACGGGCAGCAGCTGAGTAAGAGGGCGGCAGCCAGGACCCCCAGGCGCCCGTTGCCGTGTGTATGAGAGGAAGGAGGGACCCAGCGAGGGGACGGCAGCACTGCCACGCCTCCTGCCTCTCCCGGCTCTGCCTGTAGGGGCCCCACTTGTGCCGGCCGGGCCCTCAGCGGGAGGATGCTGGGGGACGTGGGCCATGTGGCAGCAGAAGGCCTCCGCCGCCCTGCAGACCATGGGCTGTCGCCACCCTACACCGGCACCGCCAGGAGCTTCCGCGCTGCCCTGACGGCCGCCCCTCCTCAGCCTGACGGCTCACGTGTCGACCGCATTCTGGGGTGGACTTGACGTGGGCACAACCCGGAACCTGAAACAGCTCTTTAACTTGGCAGACGCCAGGGATCCCGCGGCAGCAGTAGGCGCACTGAGCCACGTGGACCCCGACTCCCAGCCGCCTTGTAACGGGTGCCAAGGGCACTGCTCTCCCTGAAGCCGGCTCAGTGCTTAGCGCCCCCGTGGCCTAGTTGGCTGCCAGCCACCCAACACTGAGTCAATGATAACGATAAAAAGACAATGTCAGGAAAAGCCCTCCTGTCATTATTTGAGGAAATTATTAAACTAACTGCAGGGAAAAATTATCCTTTTCATTACGTTAAGCTCAAGCTGCACCCACCCTTGGGGAACTGCCCTCAGGGGGACAGGAGCCCCTCCTCTAGAAATGCCAGGGTTACACCATGTCCCTGGGGGCAGCAAAGCTGGCGAACCTCTGACGTGGGGGAAGAGAAGTGCCATCCCTCCAGCTGGGTGTGTGGGTCATGGTCCAGCGTCCCCGTGGAGCCGCCTGGGGCTGGCCTTGGGCCGGCTCCTTCCCTGCCCTGTCTGCTTCCCCCACCTCCTTCCGGTCTTGAGCTCTGCTTTGGGGAACCCAACCCAAGTCATCCCTGTGTGTTACAGGCAGGAGAGGATGGGTGGGGGCACAGGGGGCTTAGCAATGACCGGGAGCAGCGGAGGGAGGCTAGAGAGACATGTCTGTTCCAGGGGTGCTGCTGGTGGAGGTGGGGCACCCACACCCGGGGCGCTGGGGCCGCAGAAGGTGGTGGGGGTCAAAGATGGTGACTTTGCCCTGGACATGGTGGGCCTGAGGGGGAGGTCACTCCCAGCAAGGACCTGGACAGTGGGCTCCACCCCGAGTCCTGGGCAATCTCCTTAACTTCCCCCCTTGTTTCCTCATAACAGTACTGACCTCCTCAGGGAGGTGGGGGGCTGCACAGTCAATAGGCGTGAGGCATCTGGAACAATCACGGGCTCACGCTGCTTGATGGGCATGACCCGGACCTCCCCAATCACGGGACCGAGGTGGGCAGTCCCACGGCCCCCATCTGTCCTCTCCGACGGTCCACACCCACCCTCCGCTCACCTCCCACCGTCCTCAGAACAAGAAGTGCCCAGGCTGGGGCCACTGCCCCCGCCCGCACCACCTCACCCCAGTCCGGGTTTCATCCCGTCGGGGCAGCTGTGGCCCCTCCTCCCCACCTTTAGGAGCAGCTGGGCTGTGTGGTTACAAACAGGCCACATTCCGATGCCCCCTCTGCAGTCCTGGCGGTCCTGCCCTGGGGGGGCCTCCGGTCTGTCCTCCAACCACACTACACGCTTTGGGGAGAAGGGGAGGGAGAGGGTGATGGGCTGTGTAAGGACTCCTCCTCTGGGACCCCTCCTCTGGGACCCCTCCTCTAGGACTTGTTGTTGCATTAGGATCTTCTCGGCTCTGTGCTTTGATCTCCAAATTCCCTCTTCAACCTCCCTTTGGGGGAGGGGAGGAGGGTGGGGGAAGGAGGAAGGTTTTTTCTGAATGTGCAACAAAGCCTCCCTCGGAGCCAGCTTCTCAGGGCAGCACCCCCCCCCGCAGCACCCGCAGTGACATGGAGCTTTCCTTAACACTCAATTTACACAGAATCATTTCAGATTATATATAATTGCCGAGAGCAGAACACCTATAATTTTTCGGAGCTGCTCCTTCCCAGACATTTGTTAAAGCCTCATACTTTCTCAGTCTTATTGACTCCCCACCTCACCCCACCTCCCACCCCAATCCTATTTGAACAAGACAGAACAGTTTCCAAAGCATTTCGTAATGTTTTTCTCACTCTAAAAAGAACAAAGAGAGGGGCCTCCGTCCCCACCCGCCCCTCCCAGGGCACCTCTTGGCCTTCATGCCTGTTACTGAGCTTCGTTGGAGCCGTAAACCCCGAGGGGCTCACTGTTTCTCAGGCTGCACTTGCGGTCTCACCTCTTTCCCATGAACTGGCATCTCCTCCAATAAACATCTCACCCTGAATGATCCTTAACCACATCTGGGGACATTTTGGCTCCAATCACAGGTCCAACAGAAAGGGCCCCAGACCTCCTCACCCTGGCCTGGCTGTGCCCTTGGTCCTGCTGAAGGTCATCTGACTCAGAGCCCCAGCACCCCGTGTGGAGATGGTCACCGTGCCGGGGACTCAGACCCATTTGTGCTCCAGCAGGGGCAGCAGGAGGCCTCTCCAGCTCTCTGCTTCCTCTCTTCCTTCTCCCATCAAGACTCAGAGAAATCAAATGCAATTCTTAAGCAAGAACTTTTTATGATAAACTCCCCAGGATTGGAGGTTTTTAAAAAATCAATTAAATGTAGAATTAAACAAGAAAAGCCATATTAAAATATCTTCCCTAAAATGAGAGAATGTCCAGAAGACACATTCATGATTGTTTTCTTTAAAATATTTACCCTAAATTATTAAACATTTTTCCTTTTAAAGAAATACATATTTGATTCAAGTAGTATAAAATATAACAAACGATCCCCCAGAAGTTAGTTATTGAAAAAAAGAAATACATGGGGTTTTGCACATCAGGGATAAGAGAAGGGAAGTGAACACTCCGGATCCCACACACTTGGACTTGAATACACATTTTCCCAAAGAAGAGATACAAATGGCCGATAAGCACACAAAAAGATGCTCAACATCACTAATCATTAGGGAAATGCCAATCAAAACCATGAGATACCACCTCACACCTGTGAGAATGGCTACCATCAAAAATAAACAAACAAAAACAAAAGCAAAACCAGAAAACAGTAAGTATTGACAAGGATGTAGAGAAATTAGAATCCGCTTACATTGCTGGTAGAAATGTATAACGGTGCAGCTGCCATTCCTCAAAACGTTAAACATAAAATGATCCTGTAATTCCATTCCTGGGTATATATATACCCCAAAGAATTATAGACAGGGCCTCAAACAGATAATGTAGGGCAATATTCACAGCAGCATTAGCCACAATAGCCAAAAGGTGGAAATAACCCAGTGGCTATCAAAATGTGAAGGGACAAACAAAAAGTGGTATAAACAGTACATACACATGATGGAATATTATTCAGCCATGAAGAGGAAGGAAATTGTGACACACAGCAGGCACTGCCACAACCCTGCATTATCTGAAAGGATAACGGGAACAAAAGAATAAAAATGGAACAAAAAAGAGCAAAGAAAGTATAAGTTTGGTGGTCACTTCTTTTGGTCCCGTCAGAACAATGCAATTATTTTCAAAATCCAAAGAGAAGTTGGCTCATCACGATGGTTTATTTCAAGCTTCCTTTGTTCCTGCTTCCAACAGTCACCCATGACTTAAGACACCAGCAGCCTCCTGCCACCTATGGCTGAGGGGCTGCATCCTACCTTTGCCTTAATACTCACATGAACGCCCAGACACACCTGAGAATAAGGACGCTAGCTTCCACTGGATTGGGGCCGCCAGACGAACTACAGCAAACGAACTATGATGAGAATGTCCCCGTTTGCTTCAAGGGTCACTGCCTGCGTGATTCTCCAGACCAGACTACATCTGACTCCAACGAGCAGTTTACGTTCATTCTTCTTTTTTTTTTTTAAATAAATTTTTATTTATTTTTTTGGCTGCGTTGGGTCTTGCTGTGTGCAGGCTTCCTCTAGTTGCGGCGAGCAGGGGCTACTCTTTGTTGCGGTGCGCAGGCTTCTCATTGCGGTGGCTTCTCTTGTTGTGGAGCACGGGCTCTAGGCGTGCGGGCTTCAGTAGTTGCAGCACATGGGCTCAGTAGTTGCAGCACGTGGGCTCAGTAGTTGCAGCACATGGGTTTGGTTGCTCCGCGGCATGTGGGATCTTCCCGGACCAGGGCTCGAACCCGTGTCCCCTGCATTGGTAGGCGGATTCTCAACCACTGCGCCACCAGGGAAGTCCCTATGCTCATTCTTTACCTCCAGTAAATTGCACATGGGAAATGGCCACTCAACACACAGCTGACACCTAAGACAGCTTCCTTCTTAACGAGGAGGCCAGGATAAGAATGAATCACAGATTCATGGGACCGGGAGTTTCGCCAGCACATTCTAGCAGGTACCACGGTGGGCTTGGCTCCCTCCAGCACCTTCGTACGCCCCGGTGGGGGATGACTTGCTCCAGGTTATCCCCTTTAATCAGTTAAATGACTCAGACATGAGCTGTGACCTTTCTTTTCCCCAGGACTGTCCTTTCCACGACTGAAGTTCAATTGTATCAGCTACAGTTACTGTAGCATCAGAACCAGAGGCCGGATGGCATTTATCTGCTTCCTTCTCACCTCACATGGGCTGGGCCAGCCACACGAACAATTTAAGCTAAAGCACATGAAGAAAGAGAAACACGTCTGCTGAGTAAACTCTTGTGTTTCTTTAAACGGTGTGCGTGTGGCAAGTTGAGGGGTGGGAGGGGCTTATACACTTTTTAAATTTCAAAGAAAAGGGTTTTCTTAGGAAATATTTCCATCTACCTCTGCCATACAACTTGCACGCAAGTCACAGATTACTGCACAGGTGTTCAGTGATTCCAAATGCCAGTGACCAGACAGCAGGACTCCAGGAGAGACCCTGTGTGGGGCTGGGACTGCGTCTGACCCTCCCTCCCTCTGGTCCTCCAGGTGAGGCCTTGAGGACCTGTTGGACTCGCACACCCTGGCCCACCCGAGCTGCTGACCCCGGCCATGATCTGGGTGAGAGGCTCTGAGGGTGAGAAGAAACAGAACTAAACCCTGATCTAATCTGCTGCATCTTCTTTCTTGTGAAAGAGAGAGAGAGCGAGCCACGCAAAAACGGCACATGTCTAAGACATTCAAGATGAATGTAAGACATAAATGCCAAGGTGGTGAAAATAAGCAAATGGGAAGAGCAAACGCCTTCAGGCCCAGCAATGCCCTTCGCCGCCAGCCCTCAATCTCCCTGCAAGGAAAACGGTGTGGATAATACCATCTCCCTGACAGCTTTCTGAGAAAGACAGAATGATCCCATAGTGACCGCGGACCACTTCCTGGCCCAGAGAACACACCTACTAAGGACATTACAGTCTGGTGCTGGCGAGTTAGCCGCACCACTGCCTCACTTGGAGTCAGCAAACTTTTTCTGTAAAGGTCCAGATGCTAACAT
This sequence comes from Physeter macrocephalus, assembly GCF_002837175.3. Classification (NCBI taxonomy): domain Eukaryota; kingdom Metazoa; phylum Chordata; class Mammalia; order Artiodactyla; family Physeteridae; genus Physeter; species Physeter macrocephalus. Next base: position 122,152,036 of record NC_041227.1, read on the forward strand.
TTTAGGGTTTGTGTCACAGGTACTCAGCTCTGCTACTGCAATGCAAAAGCAGTCCCAGACAACACGACGTTAACAAATGGGCATGGCTGTGTGCCAATAAAACTTTATTTACAAAAACAGGCAGCGGAAGAGATTTGGCCCTCCAGCCAGCCAGTCTGCCAACTCCTGGTTTAAGTGGTAAGCAGTGGAGCATTGACTTTAATTTAAATAAAAATTGCTTCTTTGATTACTTAAACCTGGAATAGGCTAGTATCTCCCCTTCACCTCTCCTCCAACTGTAGGGTGTGTGATTAAATGCAGTACAGAGAGTTGCGGAAACAGTCCCCTAGAACTCAGAATTCCTGGAACCTAAATAAATAGATCCAAGAGGTGTAAAATGCTTTCATTGCTTTTTTCTATATTATCATATGTTTAGGTAAGTTACGGGTCGTTTAGTCTTACTCAGATGACACAGCACAGTGAGGGTGTGCAGGCCCCAGCAGAGGGCGCTCAGGCCGCAAGGAGGGAGGCTGCCCGCGGCCACGGCAGTGGGAAGAGCTAGCTGGCCCATGGACAGCAGCGTCAAACCTTGCAGCTGACCACACAGCACCTGGGAACACAAACGCACCTCGCCAGCAAACTGTGCTGGGAGCTCCTTTTCCCCAGAAACACCCAGCGAGGCTGCACAACTGGCAGGATGTGGCGCCGCGTCCTGGGCTGCCTCTGGCAGGTTGAAAGCACAGGGGGCAGGTTGAAAGCACAGGGAGCAGGTCCCACCTTCCACCCCATCCCTCGGTCCCTCCAAGAAAGGTGGGAACACAAACGCACCTCGCCAGCAAACTGTGCTGGGAGCTCCTTTTCCCCAGAAACACCCAGCGAGGCTGCACAACTGGCAGGATGTGGCGCCGCGTCCTGGGCTGCCTCTGGCAGGTTGAAAGCACAGGGAGCAGGTCCCACCTTCCACCCCATCCCTCGGTCCCTCCAAGAAAGGGCCGCAGCTGGCTCCGCCCCGCTGCTGTCCCAGCTCTCCCACCCCCCAAGTCTGGTCCTGGGACCAGCCCAGCCCAGCTGGCTGGACCCTCTCTGCCCTCCTCACCCACAAGGAGGGGCCCGGCCCTCCCACCCCCCTCTGTCTAGGAGTCCCAGCAAGTGGCCTTTGTTTCCAGCATATGGGAAGTCATTTAGTTGTGTTTTCAGCGATATGTTTTACAAATACCGTCTTCACGTCACTAGTACTTTGTATTTCTACGGGAATTGCATCCCTCCCTCTGGACCATAAAGAATGTCTTCAGGAAAGAGCTCTTTTTACTTGAGGAGGGGTGAGTATGTAAAAGAAGAGTTTTTCTAAAATGGTCAGAAGCTGTTATGTGAACAGATCAGGCCAGTACCCTCTGCAGCACAGGACCTATTTGGGATGACAGATCCTATCTGCAACATCAGGACACATCCCAGTGATTTTTCTCGGACCGTTTTTCTTGGACCGTCTGTGATGACGTTCATGCAGAATGCAGGCACCTGATGCCCCCGCACTCCTGTGGCACCTGAAGTGAGGGCGGCAGCTGGACATCAGGGCCGAACAGCATCTCTACTCTGATATCCAATTATGAGTCAGACATCTGTTCCCAGACACTGCAGATCTACAACCAAGCAGACAGAGGATCAAACCTCTTCACAGTGAAGCCAAACAGCCCCCCGAGATGCACAAAGGCCACCTGTCTGTGGTGAGGCAGCGGCTGCGGCCCTGGTTCCCAGAAGACCGAGGTGAGCTCCTCTGGGTGAGAAAAGGCAAGTTCTGAAGGAGCAGAAGGACCCTGGTTGCTGGGCAAAGGTGACACAATGCTTCAGGTCACAAGGCCACCACTGGTGTCCTACTGTGAGTGCACATAGGTGAGGGGAGGTGTGCACACAGGTGAGCGGGAGGTGTGCACACAGGTGAGGGGAGGAGCGCACGCAGGCGAGAGTGCAGGTGGGCTGAGGAGACCTCCCCAGGATCACCAAGCTTGCAGTTGCTAATGATTCCTTCTCATCGATTTTTGTTTCCTCTCACTCTTGAGGTGTCACTCCCTCTTCTGGTTCTGATATGTCACCAAGTGAATAATCAGATAATCTAGTTTCTTAAAACTTTGTTGAAAAGAAGGGGCTCCTAGGCAAGGCTCAGGGGCCATGCTGCTGTTCTGGGACCTGGGAGTTTGCTTTTGGGCTCTCCCCTTATTTTGCCACCAACAGAAAGTGCACTTTGCAAAAATAAAATTCTATGTAGCTCACACAAGTTAAAAATCTTCCAGTGTGCCTTGGGGAGTATACAGCACAAACTGAAACATTCCATAAGCTACTGGCCATACTTTGTCCTGAACAGAGTCCACCTTGGTTCTCAAGAAAATTGCGTGAAAACATATGGATTCGGATGGATACTTTTTAATGCTTTTGGTGCTTTAAAAACACAAAAGTAAGGATAATGGACTTAAAATGGGCTCCGTTTTTTATTTAGAAAGGAGAAGCCCTTGAGTTAAAGAAAGAAAATGAAGCATTTAATGAAATTTATAGACCTCATTAGCTATATCTTACCAGGAAGTGATAAGAATTCTTCTTAGAGAAAAAGAGCAAAGTTTATATGACTCATTTCCAGATTCCTGTGGTTTATTATCCTCATTTCTAAATTCTAATTTGTTGCAAGACTATCTTTAGACAGATAACAAATTTTCCAGGATTCTGACATTTTAACACCCACATAGCAACAAAAAGAAACTTTGATATGAAATCCAAAACCTATGGCTTCTAGATTTAATAAAGACACAGACATCAATACAAAGTTTCTTTACTCAATAGTACTTTTTGGAGAAAGTTGGTAAGTAACCACTTTTTCAACTAAAAGTTGCTAGTGTACCATGGCTCTATAACGCAGATACTCCTTTTAAATGAGAAGGTGAAGAAAAACAGTACAGGTTAATCCACTTAAAAATATGTACTTTTAAAATTTTATGCATGTTAACTGATTAGAATTAGGTAAAAACCATTGAGCTGTGAAGGACAAATTTTTAAGGGAAAGATACACCGAGCTGAATGAATATGTGAAATGCAATTGTCTGGTAGACCCAGGTGGGTTCTAACCGCCTGGCTGTAGAGACTCCACTTGGATGACAGGAAAGGTCTTTCAAAGCAGCTACGACAGAGGAGACACAAGAGTGGGGTCAGGGGCACGTGGGAGGCCCGGTCCCACAGACAGGAAAGAACCCCTGTGATTCCATCTCATGCCCTCCCTGCCTTCTCAATCGGCCCAAGTTACCTTCACTTAGTTTTGCTAAATACCTTCAAATGCGTGGTTCACACAGATGGTTGGCCCTGGAGTCTGGGTGTAGCTGCTAAACCCTTGCATTTTACCAACAATGAAACTGAGCGTTGGCTGGAGGGGAGACAGAGGCCAGGGCCTCTGGAGCAGCAACCTGAGGAGGGCTGGGAGGGGGGCGCCCACTCCAGCAGGGACCCGGGGAGCAGGACACCAGCGCTTTTTTTTGTGTGTGTGTGTGGTATGCGGGCCTCCCTCTGCTGTGGCCTCTCCCGTTGCGGAGCACAGGCTCCGGACGCGCAGGCTCAGCGGCCATGGCTCACGGGCCCAGCCGCTCCGCGGCACGTGGGATCCTCCCGGACCGGGGCGCGAACCCGGTTCCCATTCATCGGCAGGCGGACGCGCAGCCGCTGCGCCACCAGGGAAGCCCCTGCCAGCGCTTTTTTACCAGGGCCGCTGTTCACCTGCAGTGTGGCCCGAGCCCTGGACCTCATGAGAGCCTCCTGGGCCAGCTGGCCCCTGCCCCCCTGTGGCTCCGACCCCACAGGGAGAGTGAGCCTCTGCCCTGTTGCCCCCAGGGGTGGGTGGGGGACACCTGCATCCTGCCCTGGCTCTCAGCCACTCAAGAGCATCCTATCAAACTCTCCTGCTTCTCCTGGGTCCTCGTCAACAGAGAAGGATCGTGTGGCTCCCCACGCAGATCACCGAGGTCGGCACTTCCGTCAGCCCGCTTTGGGGAGGCCGCGGGCGGGTCAGGAAACAGGGAGGTGGTGCGGCTGACCAAGACTGACGTCCTAGAGTGGAGCTGCTGGCTGCGGGGGTGACTGCCTCAGGGTATAAGCTGAGGAACGTGCTGGCGACAGCGAACGTTCAGCACTGGAGAGGCTGCGGCTGCCCTGAGGGCCCTGGGGTCTCACGCGAGCGAGGAACATCGCGCAGCCTCCGGACCCAGCGCTCACAGTGAGGACCGTCACAGGCTCGAGCAGCAGAGCTTGAAGGGGGGATCTTGGGTACACTGTCCAGGAAGGGACGAGGGGCCGGGCTGCGCACGAGACCGAGCAGCGAGGGGGTCATCGAAGGGCTCGCGCTGCGGCAAAGGGGGAGGCGTATTCTCTGCATTTTTGGAGCCCCGAAATGTTTCAACTTTTAAAAAAGTTATCCTTTTTCTATTTTTTAAAGAAAATGTATGTGGAATGGCAAGTACAGAGGAGATGGTCAGGGGCTGCTCTTGTTAGGGGAGGGGTGACCAGAGTAAAGGGTGGCTTGGTCCCCTCCGTGAACAACTAGAACATCAAACACACACACGAGTGTCCTTCAGCCGGGCTGGACATGACCCTCTCGGTACCCAGGGCGAGCCCAGCGGCCTCGGGAGTCGGAGACAAGGGGATGAAGTGCGCAGTCGAGAAGCCAGGGCCGTCGGAGTGTCCCAGGTACTGGATTAGAATAAAAACATGAGCGTCTGGTATTTTCCCGTGGCCGCACTTCTCTGTCTTCTCATTTTGAGAGGTTATCTGCCCAGAACTTCCTCTGTCTCAACTGATGTGAGCCTCTATTTCTGTTCTTCTTGGTGCCTTTCTGCTCCTTTGCTGTCGCGGCTTCATTCAAGCACTAGGAGCTGGTCGAGTGTGGTTGCCCGTCACATCCCATCGTACACAAAGGCCTCCCCGTTGTTTTCCTTGCTCCCTAATTGAGTGTTTCTATAATTTAAGAAAAAGGAGGCCTGTGCTCCTTGCGTGTAAAGCACTTATTCTATCTCCCCACTCCTTCCTGGGCTGCTTCTGGCCTCCCTCCCAGGTTGGAGACCTGCTTCCTAGATCTCATATCTTCCTCCTCTTCAATTTGCTTCTTAATTTTATGGAATGTCTTCCAGTAATTTTCTGAGAAAGCTTTTGTAAGAGACAAATATTTTGAATCCCTATATGAAAAAGTCCTTGTTGTATTTTCACAAGATTGACAATTTCATTAGGCACAGAATTCAACATTCAAGACCACTTCTGTGAGAATTTTGAAACTTGTGTCCCAGTGTCTTACAGATTCCACTGCAATTGTTGAGAATTCCAAGACCACATTTGTTCCTGCTGTTCTTCTCTCTGAACTGCCCAAGGGCTTTAAATCCTGGGCAGGGTCTTCTCTCGTACCCTGGCAAGATACCCAAGGGCCCTTTTCATCTGGCAGCCCACATCTTTGGTTCTAGCAAATTTTTCCGAATTATTCTTCGCTAATTTACTTTCCTCCACGTAAAAAGAAATCTCAGTATGCTGGACTGTGCTGTGTCAAATCAGCAAGAGCTGGGCACCGGTTTCTCAGGGGCCCCTTCTCAGTGTGAATCCAGGTTAGAGCTAGACCCGAGCGGAACCTGCCTCAGGCTGGGCAAGAGAATGAAGGGGGACCACTGTCCCAGAAAGTCACGGTGGTCAGGTAGGGGTGACGGGGGTGACACAGGCAAGGTCCCCGCCCAGAGGCCACCATCCATGAAATGTGGGTGGATCTTCATGTTCTTTGGGGACAGAAGCTCTTGTTCTCAGGACGCTTCTGGACCCCACTCTACACACCTGTTCACCTGTCTTCTTCATCATATCCACGACAGTAAACTGTAAACATAAGTGAATGTTTCTCTGAGTTCTGTGAATGGCTCAAGCAAATTAATTGACAGAGGAGGGGGTCGTGGGAACCCTGATTTATAGCCAGTCAGGTGGGAGCACAGGTGACGACCTGGACTTGTGATTGGGCTGAAGTGAGGCAGTCTTGTAGGACTCAGCCCTTAATCTGTGGGATCTGACGGCCAACTCCAGGCAGGTGGAGTCAGAACTGAGTTTTTTAGGACACCCAGTCAGTGTCTGCTCAGAACTGAAGGACTGCTCAGTATTTGAAAAGGCAAAGGAACTAGAAGAGCAAAAATAATTTTGAAAAAGAAGAATGAAGTTGGAGGACCCACACTAACTGATTTCAAACTTCCTCCACAGCTACAGTGACCAGGAGAGTGTAGCCATGGAGTGACACACAGATCAATGCAACAGCATGGCCCAGAAACACACCCACACGAGCACGGCTGACTGATTTTTGACAAAGGCCAAAAGCAATAAAGGAAGGTAGTATTCTCAACAAAAATGGTGTGGAAACACTTGAACATTTGTAAGCAAAAGAAAAAAAAAGAGCCTTGATCCAAACCTCCTCCTTATGCAAAAATCAACTTAAATTGAATCATAGCTCTAAATGTAAAACGTAAAACTGCAAAACTTTAGGAGAAAATCTTTGTGACCTATAGTTACATAAAGCATCCTTAGACATTGATACCCAAAGCACAATCTATTTAAAAAACAGATGAGTTGGACTTCACCAAAATTAAAAACTTTGGCTCTGTGAAAGACTCTTGTTAAGTAGATGAAAGAAAAGCCATATATAAGGAGAAAAGACTTGCAAACACACCTAACAAGGGAATCCTGTCCAAAAGGAAACTCAAACTCAATAGCAAGAAAACAAACAATCCAATAAGAAAATGGGCAAAAGATCAGAACAGACGCTTAGTGGATGGTGAACAAGCACATAAAAAACTGCTGTTAGGAAAATGCAGAGCAGTGACGAGACACCACGGAACGACTGGCATGAAAAACCTGACACCACCAAGTGCCAAGAGGGGAAATGGCGAGGCCCCTCCGGAGCCTCACGTGGACTTCAACGTGAACACAGATGCACAGCCCCGATTCCGGTGCTTGTCCCAGGAAGTGAAGCCTGTCCATCAGGGTCTCGGCGGCCCTACTTGTCACAGCCCCACAATGACGGGCACGTCCCTACAACTGGACTCTCTCAGCAACAGGAGGAACAAACTATCATCTCAAAGTCACAATGAGGAATGAAAAAGGCATGGTTCCACTGATATAACTGTCTCAAATGACCAAACTCCAGCGAAGGGGACAGAGAAGTTGTTGCCAGGGCAGGGGCAGGAGAAAGTGTGACTAGGAAGCAGTTTCTTTGGGGGGCAGGATAGTCCCATGTCCTGACTGTGGCAGGGGCTGTGCTGACGCAGACACGTGATGAAATTCCATAAAGCCCCCACCCCTCCCCAACAAGAATGGGTGAACTCCAAGCAGGGTTGTACCAGCGTGCATCTTCTGGTTTGAACACCGTACTGCGGGTATGTTACGAATGGGGAGCTGGGTGAAGGGCACACAGGAACTCTACTATTTTTGCAACTTCTATGTGAGTCTGGAGTTATTTCAAATTACACAATTTTTAATTGGTTAGGCTTTGTAAAATGACTCTACGATCCGGTGGGGAAGCAGTTTCTCTGTGCAGGTACCAGGAGCCTGGCCTCCAGATTAGAGGCAGGAATAACATTCTCAAAGAGTTTCATCAAAAATATTCCGGCGGGCTTCCCTGGTGGCACAGTGGTTGAGAGTCCGCCTGCCGATGCAGGGGACGCGGGTTCGTGCCCCGGTCCGGGAAGATCCCACATGCCGCGGAGCGGCTGGGCCCGTGAGCCATGGCCGCTG
>NC_041227.1:122159830-122179777 GCF_002837175.3 Physeter macrocephalus
AGCCTGTGCTCCGCAACGGGAGAGGCCCCAACAGTGAGAGGCCCGCGTACCGCCAAAAAAAAAAAAAAAAAAAAAATTCAGGCATGTGTTAAAAATCCACATTTCCAGAGCCACTAAATCAGAAACTCTATGGGAGTAGATGAGGGATCTGCATTGTTTTCGAGTTTTTGAGCTATTTTATGATCAAACAAGTTTGGGGAGTGCTGGTTTAGGAAAAGAGTCTGTACTTACAGAGGTAAACTTTAATTATCTAGAAATTTTGCTTGTCTAGAGTCCTCAGATACTGGATAAAGTGAGGGTTTGTGCATTAGTGCTGGCAGGTGGGTTGTAAATTTTTCCCATTTACGTTCATGCCAAGCTGTCCAGACGCTGCGGGCAGATGAAAGCTGGGTGACACCCTCCCTGTGGAACGCACGGGGCCACGAAGGAGAGGCTGTACAGGAAGGGGGGCTGTTCTCTTCGCTGCAGCCCTGTCCACATACCACTGTGTCCTGTGGGCCCAGGGGCAGGGGACACAGACCAGGGGGGACCACCAGGGGCTGTGGAGGAGCCAAAGAGGGTGTCCAAATGCTATGGACCGAATTGTGTACCCCAAAGCCCACTGCAGCCCTAACCCCCCACGCGACTGCATTTGGAGATGAAGCCTTTAAAGAGGTAATTAAGGTTAAATGAGGTCATAAGGGTGGAGCCCTGATCCACGAGTCACAGGGAGTGAGTGAGATCATAGAGGAAAGGCCCTGTGAGGACTCGGGGTGGAGACGACCGTCTACTCGCCCAAGAGAGAGGCCTCAGGAGGAACCACCTGCTGGCACCTTGATCTCGAACTTCCAGCCCCCAGACTGCGAGGAATAGCTGTCTGTTGCATTTGTTATGGCAGCCCGAGCAGGCTAAGACACCAAGGAAGCACGGATCCTGGAGAGAGGTGCCGGGGCAGCTGGGAGCAGGCGTGGAGGACAAGGACCAGGTGGGGCTGGGCTGAAGGGGGCGCCTCACCCACCCCTGCTGTCCTCCTTCCGCTGTGAACCTGAGCACGTACTCCAGGCAGCCAGGGCTGGGCTCACTGGCCGCGGTAAGGACCCAGCCACCCATGCAGGCTGCCAGGGCCCCCAACCCCTCCTTGGAGCTGCCGGGACCCGCCAGGGGCAGCCTCTGAGGCGGGGTGGGGTCTGGCCTTGCCTCCCCTTTGCCCCCCATCCCCATCCAAGAGATGCAGGTCCCTTGGGAACAGCCCCTCGCTGAAGGTGTAAAGTGGGCACTGCCTAAAACAGGTGCATTTTCAGGCTGGCACAGGCTCCAGGCCATTTGTCCAGACAACTTTCCACCTCTTGGTTTATTTGGAATTAGCAGAGTGTTAATTTTACAGTACTCTGATTCAACTTTGTGCATGGTGGGTATCTAATCAGACATTCAAGTAGACACACAAATATCAAACCAAATCACGCTGCTCTCCACCTCACAAATGTGACTCAGTTTAGACGATGAACAAAGACCCCACAGAGTGCTGGTGATTTCTGTGACTGTAACAGTTGAGAAATGGCTTAAATAAGAGATATCTTCTTTCACTTTATTTTGAGAAACTTTATACTTTAATTTCCCCTAACTTGCTAAAGAAAAATACTGTTTAGGAAGACCCTACCTTAATTATTTCTATGATGCTTAACAGTAAACAGTTAAGTCTGCCCTAGGCTCAGAACTTGTATTTCTGGCTGAGAATGTGCTGCCTGTCAATTATACCCTCAGTGTTCAGTCACACCGTTTCTGCGTGACTCACGCTCTCCCAGAAAATCCAGCACATCGCAGAAACCAGCTCAGCAGTTTCTCTCACGCAGCCACCTCTACACTTACTCACAGGCCCTCTGATACTCGCGACTGAGGTGAGCGTTTCCAGAGCCCCCTTGCAGGGGCGGAGCTGCGCGTCTGAGGGGGACCCAGGGCTGACTGCAGGCCAGGGGATTCACACTCAGTGGGACATTTTAATTTCCCAGTTAGGACATGGAAGCTCTTACTAGCTCTTCACGGAGGCGGCTGTGATTCTTTGTTCTGAAACCATCCGTGCACGTCCTGGGAGGGCATCTGTAAACAGGTGGTACATCCCAGAACCGTGACCCGCGGCTTGGACCTGCTCCACGGAGGGAAGGACCAGGACAGGGATGGCGACAGGAGTCACAGACCCCGTGCTTATTCTCCATGCGCCAGTGATGGTTTGCAGACTCATATCCAAATGCCAACTGAGATGCAAGGGGTACCCAGAGCTTGTGTACCCAGAGCCCTCGGCCCTCTTCCCAACTCGGGATGCTAGGGTCGAAGGCTTGTCCTTAGGGTACCTTCACCACCTGGAGAGAAGACTCCCTTCTGCTCAGAGGCCTGAAGCTGTTGTGGACTCACAGCTCCACCACCTCGCATGCCCCGCCACGCGGAAGGACACCCTCCCGACAGCTCTGCAGCAACCAGACGCTCAGTGGCTGTCGGTGATCCAGGGTCGCTTGGCGCAGACAGGACAGAGCTGCAACCATCCCGCGTGACTGTCAACATCAACCCGTGAGCTCCCGCCACCAACCGCAGAGACCCTGCCGGCTCCTAGGAGGCCACGTGGGCCACATCCACCGGCCCTTCTCCTTCCCTCACGGCTGGGAGAGCAGCAGTGACTGAGCCTCCCCAGTGCCCTCACTGCCCTCACGCGTCACTAGCGCTCCTATTATTATTACCTGTTACCAGTGCACCACCTGTAGCTATTAGGCCATTACTGGAATATTCATCTCAAAATGGGAAAAGTAAATCCAAATGCAAAAGTGCTTTTTGTGTGTGTGGACCAGCATGAACGGCATAGAACTTAAAAGCTGGTGAAGTCATTTTGATAACAGGAGCAACTGGCAAACCCAGCACTGAAGAGGAAAGGGTAAATAATCTTGGATTATCCAAAGAAGCATGTGAAACAGCCCCACAAGAGGAAACACTCAGGCTTTCTTCTGCGTCACTTTGAGTTCAGTGAACAGAACACCTGATGCCATAATCACAAGCAGCTCTAATTTCAGAAGCTGATTATCATTATAAATCATTCCATTATACCAAGATTTCAGTTTTCAAAATTCAGAGTTCAGAAAAAAGCACTTCATTACGGCAGGATCACAGGACATCGCAACGTGGGACAGACCCCAGCACCCCACTGCGGGGAGGATGTTTCCAGGCCTCTAGAGCTACTTCCTGGATGGACTTTGGGGGGTTGTTCCCCACTCCTCCCCCTCTGACTGGGGCCCCCACCCTGAGCAGCACATCTCTCTGGTCTTGGGTGGGGTGGGGGGAGGTGAGTCCTGGGAGCAGCTCGTCCAGCAGGAGGAAGAGTCTGGAGCATCTGCCATCGGCGGGACAGCCAGGGCTGGGCCAAGAGGCAAATGGAACAGGCCTGGGCCCACCCGCAAGAGCCGGGGCTGTTTTAAGTCTCTGTTTCGGGGTGATTTGCTATAAGTGGCTGCTGGCACGCCGAGGCAGTGGCTTGTTTTCAAAGGTGGGTGAACAGAGAATCTTTGGTTCTTGTCCTCACTCAGCACCTCACCAACACACGGTCGTGGACCCACCCGAATTCCCATGGATTTCGGGACCCCACAGCTGAGACCGAGAACCTCTTCCTGGCCTCCTCCTCCAGGCCGTGGCCCCGCTCGCGGCGGCTTCTAGTCCGATTTCAGCCCACGCCCTCTTCTAGCTCCGAGGGCTCCTGATGTCTGCTCACCAGCTCCACCCAGATGGTGCATCTCAGCTCATTCCCCCAGACCCGGCCCCCCTCCAGCTGCCCTGCTCGGGGATGGCCCCGCCCCGCCAGGCACTCAGGCCTTTCCTGGATGCCTCAGCCCTGCTGCAGCTCGGCGCTGCCCGAGCCCCCGCCTCCTGCCCTCTGAATCCGTCCACCTCAGCCTACGCAGCTGGCCTGTGGGTGCCCTGCTCCCAGGTCTCCAGCCGGGCCCTCCACACCTGCCCTCTGGCTCCGGCTTCTCCCCAGGCCGGGCTCCTCTGAAACGTTGCCCCCTTCTCCAGGGAGCACCTACCTGGACTGTGCCTGGCACCCAGGAGGCAGGCAGACACAGGTGCTAAGAGCATGAAAAGTCCCTCTCGGGGAGGCCGGGGCCAACCGCAGACGGCAGGCGTACCTGGGTGAGCAGCTGGTCGGGCGCCAGCTGGTTGATCCACCGCGTGTATCGCTCGGTGGAGTTGGGGGGCTCCCTCCTCACTTGGCAACCGATAATCTGTGAAACAATAACAAACAGGACTTAAAAGAAATCCACTGCAGCCGCTGGAACAGCCCCGTTTCTCAATAACTTTCTCCTTCCAGCCTCTAAATAAACAAGAGTCGCAGCCCTAAGAGCTCACTCCCCCGGCCGCCTCCCTCTGTCTAGGCTGCCACAGCGGCCCCCCCACACCACGACGCCACCAGACGGGCACACCCCATCCCAGGAAGACTCTGCGCTAGCTGCCCTCTAAATCCTCTTCCTTACCCTGCGTCACCACATCCTTCTGCCCTTGGTCCTGGAACCCGGCCCTGCCTCCTCCTGGCCATGGACACGATCCCCTCTCCGCATACCCGGCTCTGCACACTGACCCCCGGCAGCCCTGTCCTGCTGTCTGACAGTGCCCCAGCACCTAGGGAAGCCCCCCTGCACGTTCTGCTGAGGTATCTGCTTGCAGCGCGTTTACACATCTCTAAGACTGCTCAGAGGTAAAAAGGTCCGGCCCTTTGGTTGGTGAGGCAGGTTTGGAGAGAGGCTGGTTCCTGCCGCAGATATCAGGGGTCCTGAGGCTCAGACACCAGTAGCCCCAGGGCTCAGAGGCAGGGAACGGGCTGGTTTCTGAGGGAGGGACCCCTCGCAGCAGCAGGAGGGGGCCTTTCTCCTCCTTTCTGGCTGGGGGAGGGCAGCCGGGGTGCCCGTGGCAGCAGAGAGCCTGCCCCTTGGGGAGGGTCCTGTAAGGCTCTCAGAGGCTGGCTGGCCTCGGGGACACGACACTAACCTCCAATCCCCTGGCTGTGCCTTCTCCACCTCCCTGACCTCCGAGGAACACGGAGAGGAAGGTCAGAGTGGTCAGCAAACCTACATCACTGCCCAAGTCTCCTTCCTGAGAAACTATCAAGTCACCCCACGATATGTGAGTTTCTTAAATCTTGCTCTAATATACACAGCACGTACACATGATGATTAATTTATATTAATGCAGTTATGCTACTGAAGAGTTTTGAGAAGGTTTTTGCTTGCTTTGCTTGAATTTTGTGTGGTTGTTTTTTGTTTTTAGTGATTCAGTTATACATATACATGTATCCATTCTTTTTTAGATTCTTTTCCCATATAGGTTATTACAGAATATTGAGTAGAGTTCCCTGTGTTATACAGTAGTTCCTTGTTTGTCGTGGTTTTTTTTAGATTAAGCTGTTGTTTTTTTTTTTTTTTTGAGAAATGGTAGATTCACATGAGTGTTAAGAGATAATACACAGAGATCCCCTGTAGCCTTTACACGGTTTCCTCTAATGGTAACGTCTTGAAAAGCCAACACGTGGCCTCCACCAGGCTGAGGGACCCTGGGCATTTCCACAGCCACAGGGACCCCTCATGGTGCCTTTATAACTGCGCCTCCCCCCACCGCACCCCACCCAGCTCGCAGCCGTGAACCTGCTACTGCAGTGCTATAATTCTGTCTTTTCAAGAACATTGCATAAATGCAATCACACTGTGTGTTGCCTTTCAAGATTGGCTTTTTTCACTCGGTGATTCCCTGGAGATTTGTTCCTTTTTTGGCTGAAAAATACTCTACAGCTTAACCCTCTACAGGATACTGGGCTGTTTCCAGTTTGAAGCTATGACTATTAGTCTGCTGCAAACACTCACACAGCGGTTTTTGTGTGAATGTTAAGTCTTCGTTTCTCTGGGATAAACACCCAGGAGCGTGACTGTGGGTCGTATGGTAGTTTCATGTTTAATTTTTAAAGAAACTGCTGTTTTCCCGAGCAGCTGCACCACTTCCATCCCCACGGCAGTGTGTGTGACCAGTTTCCCTGCATCCTTGCCATGTGTTTTATTCTGGTTTTTCCAACAGGTGTGTGTGGTACCTTGTCGTGGTTGTAATATGCACCCTCGACGGCTCAAAAGGCTGAATCTCCTTCCAGGGGCTAATTTCTCATCTGCCTGACCTTCCAGGGAAGCGTCTTTCATGTCTTTCATTCATCTCCTGATTGGGATAAAACACACTTGGCCATAGGTCTGTATTCTTTTTACATACTGCTGAATTCTATGTGTGAACTTTTCATATATTTCTCCTAAAAACACATACTAAATTCGGCTGTAAATTAGAACAGCCCTTGAATGATCACCTTGCCCAGTTGCGAGGTACCACACCTGATCTGACCGAAGCGTATTTTTTTTAAACTGTCTATTCCATCTGTTTTCTGGCCTTGTTGATACTGTCTTGCATTCAATTGCTGAACAGGAAAGATTTTGAGTCAAAAAACAAAAATGTGGATCAAAGCTGTGAGGTAGAAATCCTGGTTCAAAAGTATTCCCAAACATGAAGATGAAGAGGCTTAACTTCTATACAAACACTCAGGCCCCGGCCCCGTGACTGCTGTGTCATGAACAGCTGCTGGGGGCGGAAGACCAGCAGAGTGCAGCCCAGTCCAGCCTGCGCCGAAAGCCACACTCCCAGCCAGACCGTGAGGGGCGGCAGACGTGGTCTTTCTGGGACATGAGCTGACTTGTGCTATTTCCACAGTGAATGCCTGAGCCCCCTCCCCAAACCCCCCCTTCCATTCTCTGCCTCTGATGAAGGCTGAGTCACGCTGGGTGGGGTCTCACGTGGAGAAGGAGAATTAGGTGAACACGAAATGAAGCTGGAGCTTTGGGGCCTGGCTGTTCTTTGAGGCTTTAAACACTGTGAGTGCTGGTCTACAAAGAACAAAAGTGAGGATATTTTGTTTGCCTTAACATTTTTTAAAAGAATGCTGGCCTGGACCACAGGGCAGACAAAGGCAAACCATACAAAGAGGCACCTGGGCTTCCCCGGTGGCACAGTGGTTGAGAATCTGCCTGCCAATGCAGGGGACACGGGTTCGAGCCCTGGTCTGGGAAGATCCCACATGCCGCGGAGCAACTAGGCCCGTGAGCCACAACTACTGAGCCTGCGCGTCTGGAGCCTGTGCTCCGCAACAAGAGAGGCCACGACAGTGAGAGGCCCGCGCACTGCGATGAAGAGTGGCCCCCGCTCGCCGCAACTAGAGAAAGCCCTTGCACAGAAATGAAGACCCAACACAGCCAAAAATAAAATAAATAAATTAATTAATTAAAAAAAAAAAAAAAAAGAGGCACCTGCAGTGGGATGCCGAGCTCCTCTCCTGTGCTGACTGCCCTGTCCTCACGCCAGACCACTGTGGACACCAGGCCAGCACGGTACCTTGTACACAGTTGGTGCTCAATAGACACAGGATGAATGAACCCAAAGAGTGGGAGACTGAAAAAATTCTTGAAGAAATAATGGTCAAAATTTTTCCAAATTTGATGTAGGCTATAAAACCACAGATCCCAGAACTTCAACAAAGCCCCAGCAGAGCCAACCTTTAAAAAAAAAAACAACTTATGCTTGTACATAATAATCAAATTGCTAAAAACCAGTATTAAACAGAAGATCTTAAAAGGAGTCAGAGAAAAACACCTATTACACACAGAGAACCAGATATAAGGATGACAGCAGACTTCTCCGCAGAAGCAATGGAAACCAGACAAGGGAGAGACGTCTTTAAAGAAAGAATGACTTCAACCTAGAATTCATTAGCCAAGTACTATAGTTTTCAAAAATTAAAGCAAAAGAAACACTTTTTCAGAAAAACAAAAGCCAAAATTATTCATCACAAGAAGACTTAAATTACAAAAAAAGATGAAGGAAGCTCTCCGGGGAGAAGGAAACAACCTGATCGATACCAAGGAATGGCAAGTGGCAATGATGGTAAACAGATGTGTAAAAGCAGAAGACATTTTCCCATGTGCAACTTCTTTATAAGATAATTGACTTTGGTAAAAATAAAAGCAAACACTGTGGAGTTCAAAGCATAAACTGTGTGACAGGATGTGATTTTGTAATCTTCTTACGCTCCATGTGAGATGGTGCCATTTAAGTGCCATTTATTTATTAATAAAAGTGCCATTTATTTAAAGTAGCGTGTGAGGGGTAAGATACACATTGCAGATCCTAGGCCAACCAATGAAAAATAATGAAACAAAGAGGGATAGCTGATAAAGCAATAGTACAGATAAAATGGAATCATAAAACAAAACCAAACCAAAAGGTAGGAAAGAGGAAACCAGGAGGAAAGAGGCTTGAGGCAAAACACAAGCCGGGAGATGAAAACCAATTACATGCAATGCAGAAGGAACAAAGTAATAAAAAGCAAAAGTCAATAAAATAGAAAAGACAACAGAGAAAACCAGCGGGGCAGGAAAGGGACAAGAGTGTGGCCGTGTTAGGAGGTGTGCCATTCCAGGGTGGCTTGGCTTGGACGTTGCTGGGATCAGCACCCATTCGCAAGATCTTATGCAGAAACTGAATTTTTTAAACTTCACTAACCTCAGTTCTTAATGGAAATGAGAACTGTTACCGCACACCCACACAGCAAACTCAAGTAGGGAAGTTATAAAATGAACCCGGGACCTGGCAACACAAATTCTGAGAGGAAGGCAGCCCACCCTCCCCACCCACCATCCTCACGGTGTTGCTAGAGGGTTCCTCTAAGCAGGGCCTTCAGAACCATGGTCTGAAGATGAAAAAAAAAAAAAGGGGGGGAAAGAGAAATGTAAGGTTATAATTTTATCAATTAGCTATATTTATGAAATTAGTTCCTAATTTATATTTATGCATAAAGATTACTAAAATATAAAATATAAATTAAAATTAGATTTCATTAAGAACTCCTAATTGTCTTATGGACCCAATCCTTAAAATACTTAAAGTGGATACATTTAGGAATGGAAGCAATGTTTTAATATTTTAAGTTAGATTAACTATTTTCCTTATTTCATACTCCCAAATGCTTCTTGTCATCAAAAATCTTTTCTAAAAAATGACTTTACTTATCGATCAACTTCTACTTACCTGGACAATTGCCACTAGGAAATAGGGCCATTCAAACACCTTCTAGTTCCTGAGAGGCTCACCTGTGCTTACTCGTCTGGAACGGTACATATCAGATGTGGCTGGGGTGTGTGGAGGCCACACTCCACAAAACCTAAATGCACAGACGTGTGTTTTTCACGTGTGGCGGTCACATCAACGTGGGGCAGATGTGGAGGAACACGAGCTCCGTCGCTGTGATTTTTAACCTGAGAGACTTCTCCAGACGGTAGGACATGAGCTGCCCTCATCGGCTCATATCTCCCGGGCATCCTGCTCCAGCACGTTACTCTGGACCGGGTGCGTCTTCAGCAGGGCCCTTGCAGCCTCCCCGCAGCCCCCCAGTCACCCTCTCCTCCTCCTGCCTCACACCCACCTTCCAAATACCAAGCATTCCCAGAGACCCATGCCTGGCCGGCAGCACGTCCCACCCCCCAGGCTCTGTCAGGGCCAACCGTGGACGCAGAGCCCCACCCCCCCCGCCACCTGCAAACCCACCCCTGGGCACCGCGGGCCAGGGGCCTCCCCAGCCGATCTCTTGCGCTGTGAGGCAGAGTTGGACCACAGGGCCCAGCACCAGGTTCCGTCCTGAGTGACTGAGCAAGGCCCCCACCTGCGCCCCACTTCTCCCGGCCTCCGCTGGGCACATGGACGGTGCTTGCTCCAAGGTGCGGTGAGGACAGAGCTGGAAGTGGCACAGCGTCCACCGGGCTTTAGATGCTGACAGCAGACCCACCCGCCTCCCAACCTCGTGCCAGCGTGAGCCCCTCACCGGCCCCTCAAACAGCTGTGCCCTCTCTGCAGCGCCTGTGCCACTCCCAGGGCACACGCTCAGCCTGACCAATTCAGTGCCGCTCAGTGGACAGAGGCCGCAGCAGCTGCATTCACAGGGCAGGAAGAGGCTGCGCTGAGCGGAGATGAGGTGACGGCCCTGGCGCCACCTGAAGGCAGAAACGGGTCCACAGCTCCTGCTTCCCACCTTGCATTCCCACCAGGCATGGTGGGCATGAGCCTGTCGCTGACTCCGAGCCAGGCCAGGTCACTGAGGACCCCTCCCGAGCCCCCTGGAGACTCACATCGGGGACGTAGGGAAGTCCTGCCATCGGCCTGTCCTGAGGCCGCAGGGGAGGACCCACCCACGTGTGCTGGAAAAGCTCTGGGGTGCCCTGTACCTCTGCAAGGTGCTCCCCCCCATTCCCACCGTCATCCTCGACACCTCCATACTCCTGAGAATGCAGCGCTTCTCACCTCCGCCCGTGCGCAGGTGAACACCCAGGGAGGGGCCCAGACCAAACACAGCGGCTTCCCTGACCCCACCCAACTCCTGTCCCAGAGGAGATCCTTGCTCCAAAATGCTCAATAAGTGGGTGGAGAAATTCTACACCGGTGATGCCTGACATGTA
This sequence comes from Physeter macrocephalus, assembly GCF_002837175.3. Lineage (NCBI taxonomy): Eukaryota > Metazoa > Chordata > Mammalia > Artiodactyla > Physeteridae > Physeter > Physeter macrocephalus. Next base: position 122,170,366 of record NC_041227.1, read on the forward strand.
ACATCTCAGAAGTTCTGCAGAGAATATGCAGCGGCACAATTTATGGAAGCTGCCACCCTCATAATTAAATGGCTTTCTTGTAAATGGCCTTAAAGAAGTAATGACCAAGGACAAACATATACTTAGCATTCATTTCATTCTTTCCAAACAATGTGATATAATCAACAAAACCACCAACCAACAACTGCAAATCAAGATTTCTGTAGGTCATGACTTTTAAAGAACCCAGCACTACAGTAACAACCCTTCTAAAGCTGATTTTGTTCTGGTGCAACAGGACTGTTCTGAACCCCTGGTCTCGCTGCAAACCTGTGATGCCAGAGGGGGCACAGGTGCTCCAGCGCTGGGAGCAGAGTATCAAGTGCACTTAATACAAGGTTAGCAAGAAAAGCTGTAACCTAGAACTTTACAAAGGCACAAGCCAATGTGTTTTAATTAAGATTAACTGACACTGTCTACATTTTTTCCAAATTCCTTATATATGCCTAGATTTCGAGGTCTTTGAACTTACACGTGGAGAACAACCAAAAGTAACTTCACACGTGAACCAATCACACACAAAAAAGGGGGCAGGGGTGGACAATGTATCTGAAAGTATCTCACTCTCTACAATGTATACACTGGTTACAAAATTCTTCAGACAAAATTTTTTCAATGTTGAATATATTCTAAGTGCTTGGAAACTGTGAAAATCACCCCTGACCATTTCCAGATCTGGGCCAGTTCTCAGACTCAGACCACCAGCTGAAGGAGAGGCCCCACCCATGAAGATGGACCTGTGACGGCAGGGGAGATGCACCGAAGATGCAGGATCTAAGGCCGGGAGGGGACACTGATCATGTGAGGCAGCTGGACACAAGGGCCCAGGTGACACCAGACCCATCATGGTCATTGGAGTAAGGGTCCACAAGTCAGGTAATAAACTGGGCTCATGGGCACCCAGGTCCCACCAGTGACCACTTCCAGGTTCCTGAACGTGTAACCAGAAAGCACAGGCTTAGACCCAGCCGAGCCTCACACGGGTTCCCTGGGGTGTGATTAGGGGCTAGTGTAAGAGAAGGGCCAGGTGGAGGCCATCCCAGCCTCGAGTGTAAATCGAACACAATATCACATCCTGGGGAAAAAGCAGAGACTGGGCCCCCGTGGAGGCTTGAAGGAAGGGGGTGCTGGTACCCACACACCCCTGCAGAAGCAGACGTCCTGCTCACATGCTCCATCGGCGAGTCAGCACTTGGGACCCTTTCTGCTGTCTTCACATTGCCCAGTGGTCTGCACGCTGGACGTTCTCGTCGTGCTGGCCACCGTGTTGAGGACATCCTGTGGCACGTGATGAGCAAGACTTTTGGGTCCAGAGGTCTGGGCACCGCAACACTACCTCTGAGGTGAGGGACCATGAAGAGAGAGGCACAGGACCTGGCAGGTCTCCTTGGGCCACTTGGGGTCCTGTTCACCCTTGACCATAGTTAAGAGTGGGGTCCGAAGAAGCACGGGCCTGCCATCTGGCCCTGAGGCTGCAGAGTCCTGGAGGAAGCTGGTGGCAGTCGACCACGTGGAGACCTGCAGCCCCAGCGGGGCCGTCACAGCACAGACCCCAGGACACTGTGACATGGAGCTGTGGGCCATTCAAGGTGGCGTGGCCAGGGCACCACGTGGCCACACTGCCCACCAGGAGCTCGGTACTGTCAGACCACCAAGGCATGAGCTTGAGTGGCCTCATGGCCATGGAGACCACTCCACGGGTCACCCACCCATGGCTCTGACCTCTCCCTCAGCCACACCCAGGGCCTCACGGGGCTGGTCCCCAGGACCCAGTGACAGAGCAGGTTCACAGGCAGGCTGGCGTGGTGCACTGGCACAACCGCAAAAGGGACTGATACTGCAGCCCAGCCCCATTCAGGGCAAGGACACACACAAAGCCCCAGGCCCTGGCCAGCGAGCAGCGGGGTCTGCTGGGAGGAGCAGACCTGTGAGACGCGGTGGGTGGACCTGGGGGCACTGGGGGTGGGCGCTGGGGTAGGCAGTGCTGGCTTGTTGGGCCAGAGAAGAGGGTGTGGGCCCCTCCCCGAAGGCTGGTCTAGTCACTACCACTCCTGACCTTCTGGTCAAAGAACGGACTCTGGGCCCTAGGGGACCGGCCCAAGGATTCCAGCAGTCCTGGTGAATCAGGTGACACCAGCCTCCTGCCATCAGACCCCAGGGCGGTGCACTGGCCCCCATGATGCTACCTCGGCGAAGGGCCACTTCTCAATAAAGAGGCGGCTGGGCACTTCTGAACCTCCCTCACATCTAGCCTTCTGGAAGCTCCAGCCTGAAGAGCAGTGGAGTGGCCTCTCAAGAAGTAGCCGAAGGCCATTTTTATCTTCTTACAGGCGTATTTCAAGGACGTGTTAACATTAACAATGTTTAAATTTAAGCAATATAAGGGCAATTACAATTCTGAAAATAAGAATCCTCAGCATCAAACTTAAGGCTGTAAAACATCACCTATTCCATGAAAAGACAACAATAGCCCTTAGGCAGAGTGCGTAGGTTTGTTTACATGACAGCCAAGTCCCGAGTCACTGTCGGGTGTGCAGGGGCTGGGCAGCTGGAGACAGAACATGAGGGGCTACATTTCCTAGAAGCAGAGAATCAGTGGGCTAAATTCAGAGCTCCAAAATAAGGGGCTATTGGAAGAGAAAGAATTCATCTTGGGTGAACAAACGTCCTTCAAACTCCTTGTGAAATTGTCTCTGAAGGAAGCGTATATTTGAGCCTTTGTCTTGACTCAGTACACGTTTCATAGGGTCCACTCTCTGAGCCCTGAGCCCTGTGCCATGAACAGGCTCTTTCCTTCGTGAAGGCCCAGTGGCCAGGCAGTCGGACCCCAAACACAGAGCCCAGGAGCCCATGAGAAATGCAGAGTCTCAGGTCCCACCAACACCTGGGATCAGATCCCAGGGGCTCGTGTGCACGTGGCCTGGAGATGCTTTAGTGTGTGGACATGGGTGGACATGGCGCCGCAGCAGAAGTGAGCAAAACCTGGAGGCTGTTCCCAGGCAATCAGGCACCATGCATCTTAAGACTGTTCCAGACCCTTCTCCTTCCCACTTTCAAAACCAGTGATCACCACAGTAATTCAAAGATGTTTTTACTAAAATTTCAGCATAGAGATCTGAGCAGTGGGCTCTGTGGTCAGACACCAGCTCTGGGGCTCAACAGCCTGGGCCACCCCTGACCCCGAGTCACACCGGAGCGAGGAATCCATGGGCCCCAGATGCTCCCCCAGGTCCAAGTGGGTGGGAGACGCTCCCTGAAATGGGGCTCCTGCGGGGGGAAGTGAGCTCTCACCCAGCGAGTGACAAGGAGGACGGGTCCTGGAGAGCCTGGCTCATGGGGGCCAAAGGGGAAGCCATTCTAAAGATGAGGACGTAGTCTGAGGTTATGTAGCTAATAGAATTTTTTTTTTTTAACTGATACACCCTACAGCTCTCAACCTGTGTTTTCATGTCCAAGGTACACAGCTTCTGAAATGCTGATAAAACCAAACTAAACTAAACCAAACCAAAAAAATACTTTGGACCCATTTGAAAGTAACCAGCGCTACCCAAAACAAGAAGCACATTTTCCTTCAAAGGAAAACACCCTTGAGTGCGCAGACACACCCAGCACACATCATTCTCCAAGGGGGCAGTCTGATTACAAACTGACTCTTCCTATCCTAAGGAAGAATCTTAATCTAAAAGGCTGTAATGGCAGTTCTACCAAAAGGTGTAACAATGCAGCAGAAACATCCGTACTCACACTTGTTGGGTGTCGCACAGCAGCTGCGTGTTGCAGCCTCACCCTCTGAGGCATCATCATGTCGTCCTGCAGGAGAGAACACATTTAAAACTCCCTGGAAGCAACTCTGACAAACAAGCAAGAAGACAGACAGCCCGACAGCAAAGTAGGCAAGAGACCAGAACAGGCAGTTCAGATGCTGCCCAGCAGCCCATGACCTTGTCAGTCGGCCGGGAAACGTGAGTACCCAGGCTGCAGTGTAGGACATGCGGGAAATTGGACAATTCCAGCCAGAACTCACACGGCTGGCAGGGAGGAGGACCTGGGGAAGAGAGTGGGGCACGTCCAGAAAGGTGGAGACTCAGATCCCCAAGACCTAGTAACTTCACCACACGGGCAGAAAAAGTCTTACACGTATGTACCAGAAGAGATGTACAGAACGTTCACCACAGCGTCATTCAAATCGGGGAACAGCCCGATGTTCACAGATACCAGCATAGGTAAATAAACTGTGCGCATTCCTACAGTCAAATACCATTCAAGTGTGAAATTAAACAACAGCTACACACAACAGAAATGAATTTCACAGACATAATGCTCAGTGAAAGAGGCAAGACAAAAGAATATACATAGTATTATTCCATTTATTTAAAACTCAAAATCAAGCAAAACTAACCTGATTATTTAAGAAATATACACTTAATACGAACTATCATAAAGAAAAGCAAGAAAATTATAATCCCAAAGTCAGAATAGTGGTGACTTTGTGGGGAGGGAGTCAGGGTGTACCTCTGAGGTATTAGCAATGCAGTACTTCCTGACTGAGTGGTAGTTACACGTGTATTTACTTCCTAATTAATCTTTAAAGTGTACATGTATGTTCTGTGTATTTTTCTATAGGTACGTTCCATCTCACAATTTTTTTTTTTTTTTTTTTTTTTATTTTTAATTTTTTTGTGGTATGCGGGCCTCCCTCTGCTGCGGCCTCTCCCGCTAGCCAGAACTCACACGGCTGGCAGGGAGGAGGACCTGGGGAAGAGAGTGGGGCACGTCCAGAAAGGTGGAGACTCAGATCCCCAAGACCTAGTAACTTCACCACACGGGCAGAAAAAGTCTTACACGTATGTACCAGAAGAGATGTACAGAACGTTCACCACAGCGTCATTCAAATCGGGGAACAGCCCGATGTTCACAGATACCAGCATAGGTAAATAAACTGTGCGCATTCCTACAGTCAAATACCATTCAAGTGTGAAATTAAACAACAGCTACACACAACAGAAATGAATTTCACAGACATAATGCTCAGTGAAAGAGGCAAGACAAAAGAATATACATAGTATTATTCCATTTATTTAAAACTCAAAATCAAGCAAAACTAACCTGATTATTTAAGAAATATACACTTAATACGAACTATCATAAAGAAAAGCAAGAAAATTATAATCCCAAAGTCAGAATAGTGGTGACTTTGTGGGGAGGGAGTCAGGGTGTACCTCTGAGGTATTAGCAATGCAGTACTTCCTGACTGAGTGGTAGTTACACGTGTATTTACTTCCTAATTAATCTTTAAAGTGTACATGTATGTTCTGTGTATTTTTCTATAGGTACGTTCCATCTCACAATTTTAAAAAGTGCTTTAAATTGATAAAAATCAAAAAGATTTCAGTGTTTTATTTAAAGGTACAAATATGCCCACTATGTCATTGGGAGGATATTTATCTTTAAACTGAGCAATAAGATAAAATAAAAGAGCTGTATTTGTATCTCTTATTCCTGCAAAATGGCCTCATGAGCATTGTGCTAATCAAATGAGCTGTAGATGAAGTAAGCTGAGAGGAAGCCTGTGGCTAATGTGAGGAGGTGGGGAGGGAGGTGCTGAAAGAGGAGGAGGAGGAGGAGGAGGGGGAGGAGTGGGAGGAGGAGGGGGAGGAGAGGAGGAGGGGGAGGAGAAGGAGGGGTCAAGGGGGGGAGAAGGAGGGGCACAGGCAGGGCAGGGGCCCCTCCAGGCACAGCAGCACCCTCAGCAGGCAGGAAGCAGGTGTGAAGGCGGGAACAGAAATGCAGGGAGGAAGCTGCCAGAACAGGAGTGGAGAAGTTGGCTATTCCAGGCCTGAATCCTTCCCTGGCTCCCATCAGGAACACGCTTGCAGGCATGTGCACGGTCAACCACAGCTGGGAATCTTAAAAAGGAAAATAAGGAAAATTGAAGTAGAAAAGGGTGGTGATGTGAGGAGGATAAAAATAAGTTATGCTAGAGTTTAGCCTATTTCTCTCCCCCAAAGGGTGTAGCAAGGCAGCAGGGCAGAGACAAAAGCAGGGAAATTTCCCTGAAAGGGAAGGTCTATTGACCAAACTCTTGAAAAATGGCCCTGTGTCTGGTGGCCTCACGCAGAATCCTACAAATTTCTGAGGTTTCCTAAACCAGTCCCGACTCCTGGCTACGTGTGGGAAGGTGCACAAGTCAGCACAGGACCAGGCCAGTATTTCAAAGAGAAAGTGGGGAGAGTAGAGGAAGCCACAGCCGGGGTCAGGGTTGGGGTTAGTCTCTGATCACAGCGTGACCTCCTCCGGGACCCTGTGCAGTGGCACCACCACACATGCAAGCCCCACTTCCTCCAAACCCAGGCGAGCACCCCAGCAACCACACCATCAGCCTCTGGCCTCTAGTTCCCACCCTTACTCAATGGCACCAAGATGTCCACAGGGATGGGGCATCTTGTGTGGAGCAGCTCAGCTCCTGTATTTGGCTGGACTTAAAAAATATTTGTAGAACAAATGAAGCGTCTTCTCAGGACTGAACTGTATTTTCAATCCACCTCACCATTTACAAAACACAACACTCTTTTTTTGATATTTATCACAATCTTCTATAGTTGGGAGACAGAGCAGCTAATATTATCCCCATTTTGTAGCCAAGGAAACCAAGGTTTGGAATCGCTACGGAACTCATCCAAAATCTCATAGCAATTACACATCAGCGTTAAAATTTGAACACAGGATCAACGGAGGGTCCAGTGTTACAGTTCAAGGATCTACGCAAAAAGCAAAATTGTCCAGAAAGTCTTAGCTCTCATGAACATTCTAATATCGTCTTCCATCACCTCTTTGACCGGAATCACCACTGCTGCTGCGTGTCTGAATAAAGTGAACATCTGCAAGTATGAGGAGAATACGGAAGACATTTAACACACCCCTGACCGTCGGCTGAGAAGGTCAAGGACGAACACACTGCAAAGTGATAGCATAACAGAGTAACAGACTGTCTCAGCTGCACGGTGACTCTGCAGATTACAGATAAGCTCCTTGTTCTCCCAAGACCATTTTGAAAGAGGAAAAAGTTGCTGAAAGATGGAAGCATGAAAAGATCTTTATTATACATGAAAAGTGATGTGATATTTTAATGACAAGTCCAGATGTGTTTCTGCTCGTGGGCTGGGATCCCACCACCTTGCATCGGAGGCCATGCCTATCAGCGCCCATCCCAGGGAGGGGCCTGCCCTGGTCAAGGTCACTGTGCTCACAACTGGTACCCCATACCAGGAGCTGGTTTTAACAAAAGTCAGCTGGTATCTGAAATGCAAATAGGAGGGGGGCCTAAAGGATGGATACAAAGGGTCATCAAGCATGAACTGCAAAAGCCCAGAGTCTGCATGTCCTGATCCCAAGGTGTATCTGCAGATGGACTTTCCTGACTACAGGAGGGAGGGTCCAAAACCTCCATATTTATTTGCCTACAGTGTGCAGGATTCCACCATGATAACCAGGTAAGAAATGTTCCTGGCAGCCAAGGGAAAAGAATTTTAATGTATTATAAAAATAACACTAATTCAAGATGAAACACTGTTTCCTTTCTGACCATAAAAATATTGGGTAGAGAAAAACTAATCTAGCCAAAGAATTTCAGAGTTAAAAGAAACCTGCATCTTTGAGTTCTGCAGCTTCTGAGTGGAGGGTGGTCCTGAGGGAGCGAGTCTGAGTGGAGGGTGGTCCTGAGGGAGCGAGGCCGTGGACTCCCAGGGACGACCAACGCCCAGGATGGGTGAGGGGCAGGACGGATCACTTGCAAATGAAGGAAATAATAGTCTACAGCTAAGAAGACCTTCTGTGGAAGAAAGCAAAGTTGATTTTTTTGTTTTTGTTAAGTCTTCTTATGCTTGACTTTTAGACAAATAGTATTTGAAGACACAGATAGAAATTCCCTGGTCAAACCTCAGCCTTCGGACCCACACTCCAAACAGAGAATCCTGAAGGACAGGGAAGAGAACAGAGCAAACCCAACCCACACACTGAGAGCCTATTTCCAAAGCACGGTGTCAAGGGACTCACATACGTGACCTACCTACGTTTTCCCAAACTCCGAGATACTGAGGGGAAGTAAGTAAGCTCGAGAGAAGTTGTCTGCCCGTGATTTTGCTACTTAGCTTGTACAGGGCAGGGCAGGACCCACAGGCAGGTCAAAATGCCTCCAAAACCACTTGCAGAAATGACAGGCCAATGGCACATAAATAATCTTGCTCTGTTCAACTAAGAAAGTTGTAAAAGATATTGAAAGAGTCTTAAACAGAGAGTTAACAAGATTGTGGGGAACTACTGGGCCCAAATCTCTGAGAAGCATTAGCCGAGAGAGGAAACAAGGCACTTGTACTCTCAAGTCCTCACTGATCTACAAGAAATAGCTGAAATTCCGACCGGTGGTTCTGGTAACCCTGCGAGGCTGCAGGGAATGGAAATCAGAGCCAAGTGTCTGCTCAAGACTCGGCGGGGTGGGGGTGGGACTGCTATTCAATGACAACATTTCCTAGCTCAGGCCATGGCAGGTTACCTCCTCAAGGTAAGAGGTGTGTGAGATACGTAGCCTAACAGGGCCTGGGAGCCTCAAAACTGGATAACAAGGGTCCCAGGATGGTGGTTCTCCCAGGCACCTGGAAGAAGCAAAGGAAAATCTCTGAGGGAAAGAACTTTCATTCAAGGCCTCAAATTAACTCCACAGAGAAGTACTCAAATACAATGACCAGTACACAAAGATAACTGGGCACATAAGTAAGAACACATGAAAGAACAGATAATAAAAGACTTCCCAGAGCAACCATTAAGAAAATAATTCAAAAAGATTTAAAAATCAATAATTTATTATAAACAGTACACTAGAAAATATCTATTTAATTTTTTAAAAAGGGAAGCAGTAAACAAAGAACAGAGGAACAAAAATAATATGTCATAGAAAATAAATAGCAAAATGGCAGGCATAAATCCAATAGTAAAAAACTTAAATATGTGAATAAATTCAAAATTCTAATCAAAGATAGAAGTTGTCAAACTGCAATTAAAAAAAACAAACACAAAACCAAAACAAGTTCTACCTATATGCTATTTATAAGAGGCAAAATTCAGGTTCAAAGACACAAATACACTGAAAGTGAAAGTATGGAAAAAGATACACCAACCACCAAAAAAGGAGCAAACTCAACCAAAAGGAAGCAGAAGGAAAATAAATATTAGAGCAGAAATCAACGAAGTAGAAAAAAAGAAAATCAATTAAAATAATGGCTGGTTTTTTTGAAAACACCAAGAAATTTAACAAATCTTTAGCTAGACTGGAGATGAATAAACTTTTTAATTTTTTTTTTTTTTTTTTTTTTTTTTTTTT
>NC_041227.1:122179941-122262239 GCF_002837175.3 Physeter macrocephalus
CGGAGCACAGGCTCCGGACGTGCAGGCCCAGCGGCCATGGCTCACGGGCCCAGCCGCCCCACGGCATGTGGGATCCCCCCAGACCGGGGCACGAACCTGTGTCCCCTGCACTGGCAGGCGGACTCCCAACCACTGCGCCACCAGGGAAGCCCAATAAACTTTTTCTATAAAGGGCCAGATAGTAAATATTTTAGCTTTTGCTGCCACATACGGTTTCTGTCAATATTCTTTGTATTTTTTGGTTTTGTTTTGTTTTTACAACACTTTAAAAATAAAAAGACCATTTTTAGCTTAGAGGCTATACAAAAACAGTGGCTGCCAGTGGGTTTGGCCTGTGAGCTTTCATCTGTGGACTCCTGAGCTAGACAGACCAAGAAAAAGAGAAGACACAAATAACTAAATTCAGGAGTGAAAAAGGAGACAGCAGTTCTTACCTCATAAAAGTTAAAAGGACTATAAGTAACTGCATGCCAACAATTTAGATAATTTAGATGAAATGAACGAATTCCTAGAAAGCCGTGAATTACTAAAATTGACTGAAGAAATATAAAATCTAAATAGATCTATAAAAAGCCAAAAAAAAAAAAAAAAGAACTAGTAATTTAAAATCTCCAAACAAAAAAGTCCAAGCTCAGATGGTGAATTCTACCAAACATTCAAAGAATAAAGAACATCCCACCTTTACAAAGTCTCCCAGAAAAAGGAAGAGGCAGCCAACTCATTCTTTGAGGCTCATATTACCCGATACCAAAGCCAGAAAATGAAATCACAAGGAAAGAAAACTAAAGAACAATATCCCACATGGATATAGATGAAAAAGTCTTTGACAAAATAAGCAAACCAAATCCAGCAATGTATAAAAAGGCTTATCTACTATAACCAGGTGGGATTTATCCCAGAAATACAAGGTTGCTTTACCATCTGAAAGCCAATTAATGTCATAGATCATACTGAAAGAAAGAAGAACAATCACTACATGATGATCTCAGTAAGTGCAGAAAAAGCATTTCACAAAATCTAATGGTCATTCATGATAAAAACTCTCATAGGAACAGAAAGGAACTTCCCCAACCCAATAAAAAGCATCTACAAAACCCCTACAGCTACATCTTAATGGTGGGTGATGGAATGATTTCCCTGAGGTTGGAAACAGGGACGATATCTGCTCTTGTGACTTCTGTAGAGCACTGCAGTTCTGGTCAGTGCAATCAGGCAAGAAAGGGAAATAAAAGGCATCCAGATCAGAAAGGAAGAAACTGTCTCAATTTGCAGACAACATGATCTTGTATTTAAAAAACCCTAAGGAATCCACCAAAAAACTACTAGAATTAATTTCAGCAAGGTCACATAATATAAGATCAAGATACAAAAATCAATGGTATTTCTATATATTGGCATTGAAGAATCTGAAATAAAATTCAGAAAATTTTACATTTACAATAGCATCAAAAGAACAAAATATTGAGGTATAAATTTAACAAAGGAAGTACAAGACGTGTATGGTGAAAATTACAAAACATTGCTGAAAGAAGTTAAAGACCTAAATAAACAGGTAGACATCCCATGTTGATGGACTGGAAGACTCAATTCTTCAGCAAAGCAATTCTCCCCAAATTGACCTACAGGTTCAATACAACAGAAATCTAAATCTCAACTTGCTTCTTTGTAGAAATGACAAGCTGATCCTAAAATTTATTTGGAGATACAAAAGATCCAGAATGGCTAAAACAATGTTCAAAAAGGAAGAAATATTATAGATGGAGGACTTACACTTTCTGACTTCAAAACTCACTACTGGAAAGCTACAGCAGTAGAACATAACTGACAATAGAGAAATAACCTTTGCAGTTACGGTTGATTCAAGGCAGTTCAATGGGAAAAGGATAGTCTTTTCAACAAACTGCTAGGACAAGTGGATCACCACAGGGAAAAGGTAAATGCAGACCCTCATCACACACAAAAATTAACTCAAAATAGATCACAGACCTAAGTATAAGAGCTAAAATTTAAAAATCTTAGGTAAAAAAACTTGGAGCAAATATTGGTTACTTTGAATTAAGCAAAGAATTCTTAGATACGACAACAAAAGCACAAATGATGAAAAGAAAAATTTGACAAATTGGGCTTCTTCAAAAGTTAAAAATTTTGTGTTTTAATTTAGGTATAAATTTATCAAGAAAGTAAAAAGACCACCATAGACTGGGAGAAAATATTTACAAGTTCTATATCTAGCAGTAACCAGTGCCATCCTGAAGACACAACATCCTTCCCGACATTGAAGATCTTTCATTCTATTGCAGAGGTGAGTGTTACTGGCATTCAATCGAAGGAGAGATCCTAAATGGAAGTCCTGTGAGTGACAACTGCAGAGGGATGGAGTTCACAGCGGGGGGAGAGCAGTTAAAATGGAGGAGAACAGAAATGACACTTTTCTGAAGCATTTCCACCCAATCCCAGTACCCTTTTGCTGTCTCAGGGCATCCTATATTTCTTCAGCTTTTGGAGAGAACTTATTAAGGCTATCTACGAAAAAAATCTACAGTAAACAACATATTGTACTTAACAGTGAAAGGTTTCAGCGCTCTCTTTGAGACTGCGAAGGAAACAAGAGTGCCCATTATCATGATTTCTATTTAACAATTCACTGGAGACTTGAGTCCAAAAAAAAAAATAAGATACAAGGCTTACTAGAAAGAGAAAAAATGATTGCTTACATAAAGAACCCAAAATAATCAACAGAGAAATATTAGAATTAAAAATGAATAATAAGGTTTCTGGGGGCTTCTCTGGTGGCACAGTGGTTAAGAATCCGCCTGCCAATGCAGGGGACACGGGTTCGAGCCCTGGTCTGGGAAGATCCCACATGCTGCTGAGCAATTAAGCCCGTGCGCCACAACTACCGAGCCTGAGCTCTAGAGCCCGTGAGCCACAACTACTGAAGCCCGCGCACCTACAGCCCGTGCTCTGCAACAAGAGAAGCCACCGCAATGAGAAGCCCGTTCACCACAACGAAGAGGAGCTCCCACTTGCCGCAACTAGAGAAAGCCTGTGCGCAGCAAGAAAGACCCAACGCACCAAAAAAAAAAAAAAAAAAGATTAATAAAGAGAATAGATGATATTTATAAAAAATAATAATAATAAGGTTTCTGGATACAAGATCAATAAATAATTTCTTTATATGTACAAAATTTTTAAAAATGATGCCTCTTACAATAGTATCAAAAAAGATCAAATAACTCTTTGGTGAGAATGTAAAATGGTGTAGTCACTCTGGAAAACATTTTGGCAGTTCCTCAAAATGTTAAAATCAGAGTTACCATGTGACCCAGCAATTCCACTCCTAGGTGGAACTGAAAACATCTATCCACACAAAAACTTGTACAGGAATGTTTATAGCAGCATTATTTATAATAGTCAAAAAGTGGAAATAACCCAAATGTTCATCAACTAGTAAATAGACCAAAAAATGTATATTCATAAGATGGACTACTACGCAACAGTAAAGAGAAATGAAGTCCTGACACACACTACAACATCATGAACTTTGAAAACATCATGCTAAGTAAAAGAAGCCAGTCACAGAGACCACATAGTGTAGACTCCATTTATATGAAAAGTCCAGAACAGGCAAAGCTATAGAGACAGAAAAGAGGTTAGTGGTTGCCCATGGCTAGGAGCTGGGAGAATGAGAGGGTGATTACTAATAGGTATGGGGTTTAATTTTGTGGTGATGGAAAAGGTCTAAAATTAGATTGTGGTGATGGTTGTACAACATTATGAATATACTGAAAACCATTGGATTGTACACTTTAAATGGGTGGATTTTTATGTGAATTACATCTCAGTAGAGCTGATAAAAATGTTTTTTAAAAAATCAAATACCAAGGTATTAATTTAACAAAGGACTTGTAAACCCTCTGCTATGAAAACTACTCATGGCTATTGAGGTAAATTAAAGAAGACCTAAATAAATCAATGAACATATATTTTCTTTGTTAGGAAGACTCAATATCGTAAAGAAGTTAGTTCTCACCTAATTGATCTATAGATTCAATATAATTCCAGTCAAAATCCTCAGAGGGGATTTTGTGAAAATTAACAAAATTACTCTGACATTTATATAAAAATGCAAAAAGATTTTTAAAAAACAGCCCAAAATATTAGGTAGATGAACAAGAAAACATATAGCATCAAATTACAGTATGTTCTCTAAAGCTACACTGTGGTTTCGGCAGACAAAAGGACAGATCAATAACCCAACTGGACAGAACACACAGGCCAGAAGCAGGCCACACGCACATTCACGCTGGGCTAAAGACAGCATGCAGAGCTGTGAGGAAGGATACAAATCAGCCAGGATGCCTGTACACTGGAGGGAGCACAAACTGACCAGCCACTGTGGGAACCCGGCAGCATCCACTGAACACGGGTACACAGAGACATCCCAGTTCCACCCCTAAACGTGCATTTGTGTGTGTGCACCAAGATATATGCACAAGGATTTCCTGGCAGCATTGCTCAAACACCCAAATGTCCAAACGGCAGAATGGATAAACTGGGCATATTCATATCGTGGAATATTAAACAGCAATGAAAAGGAGCGACTTCTGCTCCACACAATTTAATTTACTGTAAATTTTACAGTAAATCTAATTTACTGTAAGTGATGAAACAAATAAAAAATCTGAACATGACAAGGACTGTCACCAGAACCACTTCTATTCAGTGTTGCATGTGCGGGGGGCAGTGGTCCCAGCCAGGATAATGGGCCAAGAACAAGGAATAAAAGCACATGGACCAGAGAGAAAGAGGCAGTCTTTACTCACAGGTGCCGTGGTCACTTCATAGTGAGTTTTTACTCCAAAAAACAAAAACAAGACAAAACAAAACTAGAACTAATAAGGTAACTTAGTATATTTATAGCAATACAACTATAAAACTGGGAGACGACTTGTTAATACCATTTTCAATAACACCAAAACTCATAAAATACTTGGGAAGTATTTTGTTAAATTTATGTAAGACCTGTATACTGAAAACTACAAAACATTTCCGAGAGAAATTTAAGAAGGCCCAAATAAACTGAGAGATACACCATGTTTATGTATTAGAAGATTCAATATTAAGATTCCCAAACAGAACTATAAATTCAATTCAGTTCCAATAAAAATCCAAGCAGGCTTGACAAGCTGATTCTAAAATTTTGCAGGAATCCAAAAGACCTAAACAGAGGTGAAAACAATTTTGAAACGGAAGAACAAAGCTAGAGGACTTACAATACCTGATTTTTTCAATAAAACGACATTGTAGCTTTATCACTACAGCTGCTACAGTAATCAAGACAGTATGGATTTGGTATAAAGATAGACAAAAAGAACAATGGAATAGAACAGAGTGTCCAGAAATGAAATGGATCTATATTTCTTTCAGTCATTTGATTTTCAACAAAAGTGCCAAGGTAATTCAATCGGGAAAGGATAGTAACAACCAGTTATCATAGGGGAAAAAATGATCCTCAATCCCTACTTTACATCATACCCTCAAATTAACTTCAAAATAGATAACAGATCTAAATGTGTAAGATAAAACTAAACAACTTCTAGGAGAAAAGAGAGAAGAAAGTCTTGGGGTAGAAAACAATTTCGTAGGTTCTTAGATGGGACACAGAAATCCTAATTCTTAAAAGGAAAAACTGAAAAAAGGACTTTATAACAATTAACAACTTCTGTTCATCAAAAGGTGGTTTTAGGAAATTAAGAAGATAAACAGGCAAACTAAACTGAGAGAAAGAACTTACATACAGAATTTAGTTTTTACATCTAAAAACTCAATACTAAGACAAAGAACTTAATAAAAACAATAGTCAAAAGATTTGAATTGACACTTCACACAGGAAGATACATGCATGATCACTGAGCACCCGAATAAATGTTCGACATATTTAGTCATCAGGGAAATGCAAGCTAAAACAATGAGATAGAACTACGTGCACACTACAAAGGCTCAAATTTAAAAGACAATTCCAAGTGCTGTAACAATAGAAAACTACTGGAACTCTCGCAAATTACTGGGGGGAGTGTAAAATGGCTCAGTCTCTTTGCAAGATAGTTTTGAAGTTTCTCACAAAGTTAAATGTACATGTATTATATCACCCAGCAGTTCTATCTCTAGATATTTACCCATGAGAAGCGAACACAAATGTCCATGGTAAGACTTATACACAAATTTTCACAGCATCTTTACTCATAATAGCCAAATCCTGGAAAGCAATCCAAATGTCCATCAATGGATGGCTATATAAATAAACAATTTTGGTTTATCCATGCATTGGAATACACTACTCAGCAATAAAAAAACTGAATTATTGGTATAAGCAACAACGCGGATAAATCTCAAAAACATATGATGAGCAAAAGAAGTCAACCACAAGAATATATACTGTATGATTCCATTTATATGAAGTTCTAGAACAGGGGGAAAAATCTAATCTGTCGAAAGAACAGATAATTAGATTACTAACCTAAAGAAATCACATGTGTAGTTGCTTCAGGGAGTGGGGGAATGACTGTAGAGAGGCATGTGGAAACTTTTTGGGGCAATGGAAACGTTCTAAACTTGACTGAGATGGTTTTTATATGTGTGTATACATTTGTCAAACTCATTGAATGTACACTTAAATGAGTGTACTTTATTATATGTAAGTAATATCCCAGTCAAGTGGATTTTTAAAGTATAATGTCTCTAATAAAGTAAACTCAGGGGCTTCCCTGGTGGCGCAGTGGTTGAGAGTCCACCTGCCGATGCAGGGGACACGGGTTCGCGCCCCGGTCCGGGAAGATCCCACATGCCGCGGAGCGGCTGGGCCCGTGAGCCGTGGCCGCTGAGCCTGCGCGTCCGGAGCCTGTGCTCCGCAACGGGAGAGGCCACAACAGTGAGAGGCCCGCGCACCGCCAAAAAAAAAAAAAAAAGTAAACTCAGTATTTAGAAAAAACTTAATCTGACTTCACTCCATGATGCTTTTCGAGAATATTATAATTCTGGGTTTATTGCACAAGCTCCATAGCAGCAATACCAGAAATGTTCAGTATTATACATTACACAACATCACCATGCTCAGAACGCACCGTTTTCACCGTTCTAAGTTCCCTTCTAGTCCCTATCTATACACATATATAATTTTTCTACAGCTATAATTATAGCATAAGAACACAAAAATAACTTAGAATCAAACGCACAATTTTACCATATACGCACAAATTCAAGTTGTGCATTTTCCTCTGCTGACAGCACTTCCAACAGAACCCCGAACCCAAGTGCTGCCAACGCCCCACCCCTGCTTCTTGCTCTGCCCCAGCTCCACCCCTTTCTTCCTGGAGCCCCGCCCCCGCCACTTGCTCTGTCCTGGGGGAGTGGAGGAAGGAATTACCTTCAGTTAGAAGACAAGAATTCCCTCCCACCAGCAAGCGATTGGCAGGAAGGGGAGCGGAGGGAGTCTCGGTGGGAAGACACGCCCCGCACTGGCCCTGGTCCTAGCTCTGGTCCTGAGCCGGAACTGGGGTCCACGCGGAGCACATGCATGCAGAGCGAACCGCGCCCTCTCCGGGGTGGAATCCACACCATCCTTCCTTACAACTCTGCCTCCTCTTCTCTGCAAGCCCACCCTGGCTGTGGGCTCTGCAGGGCAGGCAGCTCCGACGTAGTGCCCACCAGGGCCCAGGACACCCCGTGCAGGAGACAGAGAGACCTCTGCTCTCACAGCCCCCGCAGTTTGGTAAGACAGAGAGGGACAGCAAAACGAGCAGTAAGAGCCAGACTCCGCGATGGACAAGAAGACCGCTCGGACCTCGGGAACACCATGGATGGAGCACCTGGGACAACACGGTCCAGCACCGACCTACCTGAGAACCAGAACGTGGGAAAATGCAAGTTCTTAGGTGGAGGCCACCCAAGGCCCACACAGCCCATGCTGGCCGCCAAAGAACCACTTTGGAGCTCGTTAAAGCCGAGTCTGTCGGGGAGCCCGGGAGTGTGAGTGCCTGCAGCAGCGGGCCCCAAATCTCCGTCTCCAGCAAGCTCTCTCCCTGGCCAGCGGTTTCGGAACCAGCGCTGGGAAGAAGCAGCTGAGCAAACACCCGGGTCATCCCCCTTGCCTAAGCCTTAGAATGAAAGCACTCTGTACAAATAACAAATATCTCAAAAGCTCACTACTGTCTGAGGCATCACTTCTTTTTAAAAATCACCTTTAGTGGCACTTGGCAAGAGCAGAGCTTTCCAGGCACAACAGGTTATGGAGCGGACAAAACAAGAGTGTGGCGCGCCGAGAAACTGGCCTCGGGGGAGCGTGAGTAGCTACGCTGCCGAGATGTCTCAGGTCTGTCTTCAACTATTTTCTGTCTTTCCTCTGTTCAAGGAAAATCTTTCTGAACATGAGTGTTAAGAATAAGGACTATTTCTTCTTTCAAAGAACAGGAGTAGAAGAGTCTACACACATGGATATTTACCGATTGGCAGCTGCCATCAAGTAAGGGGTCGCCCATTCCTCCACCTCATTAAATTAAGGTCATCACCTGTTTCTTGAGCCTCCTTGGGAAAGGCCACCACTAAAATCACATGGCCCTGCTCCTGAGCCAGCTGATACCCTCCAGGTCTTGGGTCTGAAACACAAGCCCATAATTTTTTTCTCAGGAAAGAAAAGGTGGGGGAGAGCAGAAAGGAAAGTGAGTGGTGTGTCTGGAGAAGGAGAGGCGGGCAGGGCTGGCCATCCTGACTGCTGCTCCCAGCGTGGCCCCTGCAGGCAACAAACCTCGCGGGCTTTCAGGACTGGAAGTCTGCAACCCAGCTTCTTAGTGAATCCAGCTAAGAGCACCATGCCACCTACCAACCCTGCGTACCACACAGCGGCATCAACACTCTCAAATTAGTCGATAAAGTCTGTAAAAGAATTTCTACCGAAAACTTTGAATTTCCTGTCAATTATTTATTTTAATGGAGGGGGAATGTTTGTTTACCATGTTACATTGTTGAAGACAGAAGGAAAAGTATAACTTTAAAACGTGGCAAAATTGCCTTTGATTTTAAAACAACTGAAGTTCAGCTCAATTATAAACATATTCACATGAAAACGCACAACCTCCTGCCCACCAGCAGCTATAAGACAGGGGTGAGGACTGAGGGACAGCGAGGCTGGCAGGGAGAAGGGACCTGGAGGGTCCCCAGTGCCCCATGCTCTGGTTCCTTCCGGCCTGGTTGCACCTCTCCTGGGGCTTCCAAGCGACTTGTCTCCTGCTCGGGGGCGGGGGGGGTGGGGGCAACAGTGCTTACCTGCGGAGCTGAAATTTCTAGGTGACACGCCTGGAAAAGCAGCAGCCTCCACCTGTTCCAGACCTGAACACACAACACTTCTCAACTGTTTTCTAAAGTTGTAGCAGATTATCTCTAGCTGACACCAATATTCTTTTCTGAATGATCCCATGCTAAAATTGACAAGTCAAACATAAAAATCAGGTGGCCACAGGGAATGATATTCAATATGCTGTGATAAACCATACTGGAAAAGAATATGGAAAAGAATATGTATAACTGAGTCACTTTGCTGTTCAGCAGAAATTAACACAACATTGTAAATCAACTATACTTTAGTAAAGTTTTAAAAAATTAGGTGGCATGTGATGCAGAGACAGGAGAAACAAACTTCCTCACTCGGCTGGCAACATCTGCATTTAATAAGTTACTGGCCAGTACACCATTCCAAATATAGTGAAAATAACACTATTCAGTAGCCTCGTGGTAACCACCATGCCCTGTGGTCAAATGCTTTGCTCTCAAAAACCCTCAAAGTAAAGTGCGTGGTCTTGTGTTCCACTCCCAGGAGGGACGTGGCGGGAGGCACTCAATCCTCTTCCTGCTGTCTCAACATTCCACCCCCTCCCCACACGCGCAGGGAAGAATTGGAGGGGAAATAGAAACACAAACCGCTAATATCTACATCAGTCAATGAATGCTCCAACTTACCAGTAGTTTGGAAAAAATGTTTAATGGCAAAAGAGGCTGAAATCACTTTTTCGGTCACCTGCAAATCAGTTATTTAAAAGATCCCCCCTTCCCCCTCCCCGGCCCACCACCCAGATTCTGTGCCAGTTCCTTCTCTGATCTCACAGAGAAAAAAGGCCAGACTGCGGTGGGCACGGCATGGGGAGGACCCAGGCCTGACCCAGGCAGGACGCTGCTCTGTTCCACGCTTCCTTTTAGACCCAAAGGTGAACGGGGCCAGGGCAGGGTGTACGAGAGCCAAGAACACAAAGGTCCAGGACAGTCCCTCCTGAGAGCGAGACCTCCCCCCGCGTGTCCAGGTGGCCGAGCAGCTCTCCCAGTTGTCAGGAAGGAGACTCCCCTGGGGCCTGGGCAACCAGCCTGCGGGCACTCAGCAAGGGCAGCCTCCTACATTCCCCCAGCACCGTGTTGTCCTCCACTAGCCCCGACAGCTGGAAGCTGGGAAACTCAAGAGAAAAGCCCAGTGGATTCAACAGATCCCTGCTAGCATGTAGCGCCGTGTCTTAGAGAGATCACCCTTCACATGGATCTTCCTGCAGCCAGCTTAGGAACTGCCGCCGTGCCAGACTATCTTCCAGGCGGGCACCCCCGTTTCTAACTTAAACACAGATGCCATCGGAGGTGCTGTGCTGCTTCTCTGCCTTGTAGCAGAACACTGTTCCAGGACCCAAGACGAACGGCAGGTGTGGGTGGGCGGGCGAGCTCACAGCCTCCATGGCCTCAGTGGAGCACACTTCACGGGATGACAAAACCTACTGGGTATAAACGCCTGCTTGGAGGGAAAAGTGGGGACAGTCCAGGAAGCTGACCCCACCATGAAACGAAGATGACTGGCAAATCTAAGTGTGTTGATAACACTCCTGGAACACGGAAGACCCGGGCTGAGCCTCAGGGAAGCCTCCTGTCCTGGATGTGGTGAGGGAGGCCCCTGCTGCCCTCTGACAGGCAGCATGGCCTAAGCCACCTTCTGCAGCCAGGCAAGCAGATGCTGTGCTGCTGAGAGAGGGAGTGGGGAGGTGACCCCAGTGCTGCAAACACGGGGCCGAGACCTCGTGCTCGATGCCCTCCAACACTGAACACATCGGCCAGCCCAGAGGGCAGCAAAAGGCCACAACTGCACAGCAGCTTGAGGGGAGAGCAGCCAGCAGCCCCAAGACCGAATGCATGCTCCAGGAGTCCACAGATCCGCAGACACCCTGGGGAGGGCTGGGGTGCCCAGGCGCACCAGGAAGGTCAGCAGATCTGCCGGGAGGACTGGGGAAAGGGGTAGCTAGACGATTAAGTTTCTCTTCACCCCTGAGGCTGGGAAAGAATTGGGTTTTGAACTGGCCAGAAGCCCAGGACACCTGGAAGCAGGTCTCTCCCGGACCCAGCAGAGGCCATCCCTCCGTGGATAAAAGGGCTCAGTCCCAGGAGTGGAGACCCCACACCTCCTGGCATGCCTGCTGCCACAGCCCCCGGACGGTGTAGCCTGGCCTCCAAGAGTGCAGAGAGCCATAAACAAACAAAATCAACCATTAATGCGCTTACGAGGACCCAGGACACAGAGCGAAGTGGCAGCTCTCTAGAGCTGCCGGAGGAGAGGACAAAAAAGAGGAGTTCTCAAAGGTGTCCTAGAACATGGAGGAATGGAAAGCCTAACACCTAACTTCTAACAGCAATGGCGAAGATGAAAGGGGTGGTCACAGCCCACAACTGAGTAAATGCACTGGAAGGTCGAACTATAATATTCAAAGTTACAGAGAAACAGAAATCAAAAGGGAAGTGAGCAAACTGTAAGACCCAACATTCAAACACGAGAACCCAAAAGAAGAAAACAAGCTAAGAGGAAGAAATTAAGAGCCAATATAGAAAAATTCATCTCATTTGAAAAAACCTTGAGTCTGTACTTTGAAAGAGCTCGCCACATTCCAGAAATGATTCCTGACACACTCAGAAAAATTCCCAAATTCCAAGAAGATGGAAAAAATCTTCGGTAAAAAACATATTTTAAAAACCAATAAGTTCCAACTGACACAGAAAAAGCATGCAACAAAATCCAACACCTGTCCACCATAAAAATTCTCAGCAAGTTAGGAACAGAGGATGACACACAACGTGAAAAGCTACTGCTTCCTCCCAGGTCAGGAGGAAGCGAAGATGTCTGCTTCACGTGCATGGACGTTCCAGCCACAGCAATAAGGCGAGGAAGGCAAATAAAAGGCCTCCAGATGAGAGAAGAAGAAATAAAACTGCTCCTATTTGCAGATGATGTGATTGTCCACCTAGAAAATCCTCAGGAATCTAATCTAAAAACCTAGAACCAGTGAGTTCTACAAGATCAACACATAAAATAATCACATATCTAGATACTCACAACGAACACAGAAATGAGAGATATTATGTCCACAAACAACTGCTCCAAAGAAAATGAAGTATGTTGGTGCAAACTTAACAAAATATGTACGTGATCTGTATCCGAAAACCACAAAATGCTGATGAAAGAAATCAAAGACGACGTAAGCAAATGCAAAACACATTTTTAGGAAAGGCCACAGACACCCCCTTCTAAGTAGAATTTATTTCCTGATGATGGTGCCCAGATCACACAGCGTGGGTCCTCTGTCTGAAGGCCATAGGCCAGAGCCCCGCAGGCCCTTGTGGGAGACACCAGCCCCACTCTGCATGGGTTTCTTCTGGGGCAAATCCCCGTGTCCCTGAGCTTTGTGCTTTGCCTCCTGGGCTTGGAGGGACTGTCTCTGCGGACTTCAACGTCCCACAGGGGGATGGGTGTCGACCTCCTGCCCACCCGAAACACTGCTGACAGACACCTTCTGAGATAATCGGGATCTCTGTGTGACTCGCTTTCTCTCCAAAACAAATATCCTTGGACACCTCTGGGACTAGGAGTGACACCGAGGTCACCCCGGGAGGCCCTTCCAACACTCTGGAAAGGCACTATTGGCCCCCAGGCAGCAGCCTGCAGGACAGCTACTAAGAGCACACTCTCGGAAGGGCTGCACTACAGTGATGGGCTCTGAAAGTCAGTCTGTAAACAGACTCAGAAACTCAGAACATCGCTCTCCATGGAAATGACAGCCAACAGGATGGCTGGGTTCCAAGATAAGTATACAGAAGTATCTAATTCAATCTAACTGAAGCATTTAAACTGAAC
Organism: Physeter macrocephalus; assembly: GCF_002837175.3. NCBI lineage: Eukaryota > Metazoa > Chordata > Mammalia > Artiodactyla > Physeteridae > Physeter > Physeter macrocephalus. Next base: position 122,193,146 of record NC_041227.1, read on the forward strand.
ACATAAACCCGAACTCCACTCATTCATTTAACAAGTATCTATTAATACCTACTATTTGCCAAGTTCCAGGTGCTTCAGAAACATCAGTGATAAAACGGCCTATTCCCTGCTGTGTGCAGCTGGCATTCTATCAGGGAAGGCAGACAATGACGATAAAAAAGAACGCAGTACTGAAGGTGATAAATGCCGTGTGCAGATCGGAAGTGCTGGGGGTGCGAAATCCCAGGCGCAGGCACGCCCCACCACTGCACAGAGGGGTGAGAGCGTCACTGAGAAGCCGGAGGGGACGGTGTGGTAGGTAAGGCAGGTGCGTGAGAGAGAGAAAGGGCAGGGCCCGGGCGCGTGGGCTGCAGGAGGTGAAGCGGCCGCTCTCAGGGGAGGCTAGGGAGGCAGCAGAGGCACAGGGCCTGATGTCGCCTGAGCTCTGGCTTTCGCCGTCTCGGTCTGTTCACTGCTGTATCCCTTGCACCCGCTGCTGCACCTGGCACATCCAGGTACCGATTTGCTGAATGAATGAACTCCAGTCCCAGGAGCAGCCCTGATGTTATCACTCCTAGTGAAGTATGCTCTGAATCCAAACACGGGCACCAGACTGCATCCCAGGTGGCTAACAAGTCAAAATGCAACCTCAATGCCCAGCCAAGGGGCCTCATGGACCCATTCTTCATGCAGAAATGATCCATTCTGACGTGCCATCTGTGGTCGGGCAGCGCCGGCATCACTCCCGTGCTGAGACAGAACGCGGCAGGCACGCTCGCACCCGGCCTTCATGGAGGCCACAGCCATCTTCCTCCCGCAAGTACACACTCAGGGGCCAAGGCCTGCTCCCCGCAGACCCTGCCACCATCCTCACACCCCGTGCCCAAGGAAGGCTGGGCCAAAGGGGAAGTCTCTACGGGAGCCCCCCAGATGGGGAACGCCTCCTTCGTCAAGTGACCAGAGGGCATCGTCAGGGTTGGGGCAAATCAAAATCACAGGCACCCAAGGGGACACTGGGAAGAAGGCAGCACCCCTTCTGAGATTTCTGGACAGAGACACTTGGCCCAACCCAGTTTTAAGGGCATTCTACAAAAGTGCCTGGGAATCTTCAAAAACATCAAGATGAAGAAAGTCAGGGAGGTGCTGGGGAATGCTCCAGAGGAGGAGATGAAAGACTCCCAGGTAAAGGCAACATGGGTTCTGGGGCCCTTGGGTGAAACGTGAATGAGGTGGGCACTAGTATCAGCCACCTGTCGGCGAGACTTTCCTGCTCTGGGTCGGAGGAGACGTTCTTCTTTACAGGAAACACACGGAAGTGCTCCGGGCTGATGGGTGCAATGCTGGCCTTCAAAACAGAGTTTTTGGTACTAACCCTGCCACTCTTCTCAAAGTTGGAAAAAGGAAAATGGGCAAAAAGATATAAACACGTGTCACAAAAAGAGGAAACTCACATGGCCAACTGACTTGGAGTGAGGCTGACCACAGCTCGAGATCAGGGGGCACAAATCAAAGCACAGAGGGGCTCCACTCTGCTCCCACCTGCTGGACAAGATTTAGGAGCCTGAGGACACCCAGTGCTGGGGAGGCTCAGGACCCACAGTGACCTGCCAGGAGGGACGGAAGTCTCCAGCCTCATGACAGCAGCACAGCTCCTCTCCCACAGACGAACCCGCTCATCCCCTGAGTCCTGGACACTCACTTCTGGGTGTGAACACAAGAGGAACTCTCATACGTGTACAACAGGGGGTGTGTGCAAGAACATCCACAACAGCTATTCACAAGGGCAAGAGTGTGGAAACGGCCCGGGTGCCTGTCAGTAGGAGCATGAGTGAATCCACGCAGTGTGTTTGCCCAGTGGAATGTTGTACAGCAGACGAATGAATGAGATGCAGACAATAGAGAAACAATGGAACAGAAAGTCTGGAAATAAATACACTGACATGGCCAATTGATTCTCAACAAAGCACGGGGGCAATTCAATTGAGAAAAGAAAGTCTCTTCAACATTGGTGCAACTTAATATTCACAAGAAAAACTTAACGCCTGCTTCCTACCGCATGAGACACAGAAATGAACACAAGGTGGATAATGGGTCTAAACATAAAAGTAAGAAAACAAGAGAATAACTTTTTTAGGGCAAGCAGAGACTTCTCAGAAAAAAAAAATTTAACTATAAAAGAGAAAAATCAATAATTTGAACTTCATCAAGTCTTAAAACTTCTGCTCATTAAAAAATGAAAAGGCAAGCCACAGACAGGGAGAAAATACTCAGAACACATATCTGACAAAGGACTTGTATCCAGAATACACAACAAACATTCACAACTCACGAATAAGACAAACAACCCACTTTTTAAAAAACAGGCAAAGATTTGGGCATCTCACAAAAGAGGATTTATGAATTGCCCATAAACCGATGAGAAGGTGTTCAACATCACTAGCCATCAGGGAATGTAAATGAAAACAAATGAGATGCACTTCACATCTGCTAAAACGGTTGAAACCAAGGCTGACCCATCACTGTTGGGAGAAGGTGGAGTGACACAGAGCAGCCATACTGCGCCCGGCAGGTCCCTTCACCTGCGATTCCTCAACTCCGCCCCTCAGTACCTTCCCAAGAGAAAGGGAAACACACACCCACAGAAAGACTTACATCAGGATGTTTATGGCACGTTTATTGAAATAACAGGGGACTTCCCTGGTGGTCTAGGGATTAAGAATCCGCCTTCCAATGCAGGGGAAGCGGGTCCAATCCCTGGTCAGGGAACTGAGATCCCACATGCCACGGGGCAACCAAGCCTGCGCGCTCTAGAGCCTGTGCGCCACAACTAGAGAGCCTACGTGCCACAACAACTGAGCCCGCCTGCTCTGGAGCCCGTGCGCCACAGCTAGAGAGAGAAGCCCGTGTGCCGCAACTAAGACCCGATGCAGCCAAATAAATTAATTAATTAAAAATAAAATAAAATAACCCAAACTGGCAACTGCTCGAATGTCGACCAGCAGTAGCACAGAAACTAACTGTGGTAGCTTCACGCCACGGGTTAAAGCACAGAGCGACCCACCACCCCTCACAGTCACGGGGGACCACGACGTGGCCCCTTCCCACGGGGAAGCTAAACGCAGGCGCTCACACCATGTGGCTTCACTCACGCTGTCTGGAAGCAGCTCTGGATGACGGAAACATCTTCCACCCTGACTGGACTATTAGTTATGGGGTGTATACAAGTGTCAAAACCCTCACATTGCTCACTCTGTACACAGTTTTCACACTGAAATCTTGCACTTCACTGTATATAAATTTTACCTCAATTTAAAACAACGGAATGACCTATAATGACGTGCAACGACACGGAGGGACCTTAACAATTTAAGTTTAAAAAGTTCAAAAATACTATATACAGCCTGGTACTCTTTCTATAAAGTTAAACACAACTAAGAATTTTTAATTGATTTTTCTCAAATTTGCATAGATACCAAAACGTGCAGCAGGGGGTGAGGACAGGGCGTTGTGTGGTGGTTGCCAGGAGCAGAAGTCAGCATAACGAGGTCGGAGCAGGGAGCTCACGTTCGCCTCGGACAGCAGGCTCACAGGTGCCGAGCATTATCAAAATAAACATACAGGCACAATCACGGACACGGAAGCAAACAACAAGACGGACGCGTGGACCAGTGACGAGGAGGCGTCCTGAACCCAGGGTCAGGGTTCATCCAGTTTTGTGCCCCTGAGACCCTGGGACCTAAATTCACAAAGAGGAAAAGAAATCACCATGGAAACTGGAAAACAACGACGATAACTAAAATTTCCGCTCAGAACGTATGGGACACCCCACAGCTGTCATGAGAAGAAAACGATTGCCTTACATTGCACTTCAGAGAAGGGAGGGGCTGCAAGCAAGGAGCTCGGGGTCCAATTTAAGGTCAGAGGTCGAGCACCGGGATGAGCCCGGAAACAGCAGAAGAAACAAAACCACAAAGATGGAAAATCAAAGAAACAAAACAAATAAATGTAGAGGAAAAGGAGCCCAAAGGGCGGTGGTCAGACAAAAGGAGTGTAGCCCCACCCTGGAGGAGCCCTGCACCCGCAGACCTGGAGCAGCGCCTCACCCCCAGACCTGGAGGAGCCCAAGGGAAGACTGCATACAGATAAATGTTCTCAGAGTGCCTTAAAGTCACTAAAAAGAAAATTTTGGTTGAGTGTACACTATACATACAATTATGTGTTCTTTTTTCACCCATCATAATCATTTGTCATGTTATTAAAAATTCTTTATGAGCATTACAGTAATTCTCTCATACAGATTGACCACAATTCACTTCACTGTTAATCTATTATCCAGTATTATCTTGTTTCCATGAACAAATTTTCCATCATTACAAATAACACTAAAGCCTCTTTGTACATAAATCTTTTTCAGAATTTCAAGGATACCTAGAAGTGAAATTCAGGGTCAAGGGCACAAGCATTTTTAAAGTTCTTAATACAAAATGCAAAATTATGCTGTCAATGCTACCAGTTCACATTGCATTTCCAAACACTGAGTATCTACATTTGTAGAGAACTTTGTTAATTTGATTTTTAAAAGTAGTATCTCAGTTAATTTAATTTGTGCTTGATCACAAACGATGTAACATTTTTTAAAGGTCATTGTTTGCATGTCTACCGCTGAGAGTATGGACTCCTGTCCTTTCCTATTTATCTACCACTCATTTTTCTTTGTGTTTTCTCACCAACTTGCATGAATTACTTCTATTTAAGGCTATTAATCTTTGAAGCATTGTATTTGTCAGCACCTTCCTAGCTTATCTTCACTTTGTTTATATGTTTCTCTGCTGTGCGATTTTGTGTTTATATGTAACCCTATTTATCAAAAATCAATTCCCTCATTAGGTGCTACAGCAATTAAACAGCAACAACTTATCAACCTTAAAGGCTGATTGTAACATATTAGAACAATGATTTTCAAGAACCACACTAAAATGTAATACCTCTTAATTATTCAAAACATATAGTCACACATTTTAAATAAAACAAAGAGTTACTTACCGAATCCAAAAAGCAAAGGTAAGACCCTGAGCTCTGTGCTATTGCTTGATTTTTAGAATATCCGACTGTTTAAAAAAGAAAAGGAAAAGTTCTTTTAGAATTCAATTTTCAATGGATTCTCTTTCATAAAATTCAGTGTGATGCACACGGTAGGAAAGCTAGGAACATTCTGCACCACCAACTAAAAAGTCAGGCCGCCTTAGAAGAAACTGATGGAGTAAGTATAATGAGAAGAGACGACAGTCCATCCAGTACCAGTGTTAAAGCAAGATGTGCTCACAGGAGGAAAATAAAGTCAGCAAACATGTATCCAGTAGAGCACTAAGCTAAACCCTGGGGAATACTTTTAAAAAACAAAATTACAATGTCCCTGAATGGAAGAACTTGGGTAGAACTGGCAGGAACACTTTCTATAAAGTCTCTGTTGATAAAAGGCACGATACGGTTACCCGGCAGTTGGGGCCACATACACACGTGCGATCAGCTGGTAGAAGCTCACTGGACTGGACACTTCCTGGGCAGTTACCTGAACACATATTTCAGTGATGAGCTACAGGCCCTGTCAGCGTTCACTGTTCCTGCACATACTGGGACCCCCAGCTCTTCCGGGAGGCACAGACCCTACTTCACCAAGACATGACCGGCACAAGAACCCCTCCTGGGATGGAAAATACACCACGCATATGAAAACACACAAGGATGGACAATCCTGGCCGCGCGCGGCGTGGGTGCCCCTTGCACCGCCGAGGACAGGGAGCAGACACCACGTGGGGACGGCACATGGAGCGCAAAGGCAGCAGATTCACCTGTGCACCTGGAAATCAGGGAAGCAGTTTCCCTTGGGGAGGGGGGCTTCTGGGGCCGGTGATGCCTCTCTTCATCAGGGTGCTGGCTGCACGGTGTGTGCAGTTTGTGAAAATTAATTGAGCTGTACAAAGATGATAGGTGTACTTTTTTGTATGGATATTATATCTTAAGAAATGTTTTAGAATCCTTGCCTTCAGAGGTTAGAACCGAGTTGGAAGGAGGGGTAACCGACAACCTATATTAAATGCCAAATGAACGGTGGGAAGCTCTAGGGAGGCTTATGGAGAGAAGACGAGACCACGGCGGGGGGGGTGGGGGCCAGAGCGACGACGTGAGTCTACAGCGAGAGGATGGGGTTCCGAGTGATGAACTGCGCGGCGAGCAACGTGGGGAGCGGCGGCAGCCCGCAAGGCAAGGCAGCCAGGGTAAGGCTTCCGAATAAGGAACAGAGCGCAGAAGTGAACACACAGCAAGCTCCACGCTGAGGGCGGGGCCGCTCAGAGGAGGCACCTAGTCCAAAAGGGGGGACCAAGGGGCCTCCGAGGGGCACGGTCCCCACCTTCCCTAGAAAGGAAATTCTGGAGCCTGAATCGTATTACGGAGACACTTAGATTTGGTGCCACCGAGGAAAGTCGCACAAAGCACAACAGGCGTGGGCAGAGTTAAAACAATAAATCCCTCTTACTCAGAGCTGAGACAACCCGAAAAATGTTGGTCCCGGGGACACCAGCAAAGTGTCTGCCCCAGGCCTTACCCCAGGTGCTCCCCAGTTTTCTGCTGTAAGGAGAACAGGGGGAGAAGGCAGGTCCTTCCTGTTACTCAGCCACATTCTGGAACAAACCACACTGCAACCAGAGGTAAGGACCTTGGCCCTCATGCAGGGCGTCAAAGGGTGTGACCCAGAGCAGTGTCTTTGGCTGTTTTCACATGAGGTAGCACCTTAATTTCCAGCATTAATCCTAGAGCTTGGCCAACCCAAACCAGTTAGCAGGACAGTCATAGATTTCAAAGAACCACAGGTAGAACAAGCAAGAGAAGAAAATGCACACAAGGGGAGACAGGGGCCTGGCTCCTGACCCCTGGGGATGCTTTAGCAACTATAGGTAAATCTCCATCATCACCACAAAGCAAGGCAGGCCCAGAGAAAGAGCTCATGGAATCAAAACGAAAAATGGGAAAAGACACACTGAAATTAACAGGAGCTGTGTTTAAAAAGTGGTTTTATTAGCGTTGGGTTTTAGAAGGGGAAAAATCAAACCCAGGAATTTGGGTAATGAAGGAAAATGCATCTACTAAAGAAGCTGAAAGTTTCTCACGATGAATCTTGTGTTTGGCAAAGATAAGGAATTTGCTTTAATATTATTGCCTTGAAAAGTCAAATGTTTGTGCCAGGGCCTGATGTTTGGGGAGGTCTGTCCCTTTGTGAGGGGAGTCGGTTGTCATGGCCACAGCAGGAAAAACTCCCGCCTCGGTGCGATATTAACATTCCTTACTCTTGGAGAGAAGAGGGTGGGATTGTGTTTTATTTCAATTTTAGCAAGTGACCACATTATTAAGAAATGTTTTGCTCTATTATGATATGAAATAATAGTAAATGAATCTTAACCCAATTTAAATACCCAACACTCCTGAAAATAGACACTTTGGATCTACATTTTCCAATAGTCGATACAACATTTCCTATTTAAGAAAATATTGTTCTAGGAAAATATGTCCTTTCTGATATAATCCAAATTAACTGTTTTATTAACGTGTAACACAGGATTCCCATGAATTCCCTTGCTTTATCCAACTTCAGTGAGACAGCAGAATCATTTCTTCACAATGTTACAATTTACTTTTTTATTATTTATGGAATACATACAAATATGATATGGCTCAAGTTATATCTACTCTATAAAAAGTGTTTTATGAATGATAAAACTTGCTTTTAAAGTGGAGATTAGACAAGCAATCACAACAGTCATCAAAATGCCTTTAAATTACTTTTGTTCAACTATGGAAGATGCGGAACATCTTAATTAAAGAATATTTTGAAAGGTTGCTCATAGTAGTTTCAAAAACCACAATTTGTTTACACACATTTCAGAAGCAGGTTGAAATAGATGTTGCACAATAATTGATTTATAAAAAATTTTCTATTTCAAACAGACTAAAGATAATGAAAACAAGAAATAATTTGGGGGAAGATACTAAAAATATGCATGAGATGAGGAGGAGGAGGAGCAGGAGGAAGACAATAACAGAACAGCTGCTAAGACTTCTCAAGGGCCCACCGTGTGTGGCCTCCTCTGGAACCCGGCACACATCAGCTTGTCTTACGCCCTCCCTACACCCACATGGGCACCTACTGCTACAGCCTGTTCACAAAGAAGGAAACGGAGGCACGGGGTGGGTGCAGTAGACCCAACCCCGCAGCAGCTCCAGAGAGAGCCCCCTCGCTCAAGCACCTGCCCTGCCGCCCATCCTAGGCACCTCAGATGCTGCACCAGAAGGCAGGACCATGTGCTGTCCTCACCCACCACAAGGCACCTCTGCATGGGGTCACTGTGAGATGTCAGAGAACACGGTCTTTCCACAGGAACCTTCTAAAATAGTAGGGAAAAGGCTTTCTTCTTTTAAAAGACCAAGATTTTAAAATTATTTCTGATTTAAAATTTTTTTCTAAAATATTTTATACAATTTTCTGCTTTCCTAAGTAGAGTGCACTGGCTGCTATTTGTGAGGAACGCAAGGCAGGGCAGGGGACCACTTTCTGGGAGAGAAGCCTCTGCTTCATTCTCTGAAGCCCAACTATTTCTTAGCTCATTTTCACTAATATCCACCCTCTACTTGCCCCCCTTCCAAAAAAAAAAAATACTGGCAGGAAGCTGCTAAAGGTAAAGTGGAGGGCACCTGCCCTGGCTGCCCTCAGTGGAAGAAGATGCACTTAAGCCCCTTGTGGAGAAGCACACTATCTTACTTGAGAGCCAGTGTTCAGAGAGGCTTAAATCTGCTTGAGGGCGGGCCCCAGAGAGCTCCGATCCTAGCTGTGCCATCGACGGGGGCAGGGTGAACTCTGAGTAAATCAGGACTCAGGCGAGACCCACGCGAGCTTGCAAGGTGCACAAGCAAGAATCAGCAAGTGAGACCCACTGAGTCCCCCGACCACCCAACACCAGCAGAAAAGAGCAGAGAGAAAGCAGGAAGATGAGAAGGGGTCTTGGAGGACAAGAGGCATCTAGAAAGGGCAGAACTGTCCCTCCTGCTCACACCTCTCCCCTGAGAGCTACCCAGAATGCTTCAATCCTATGCCACAACCCTACTGACCCACACACCCACCTGGAAAGGATCTGAGTAGCTGTGAGCCTTTGTTTTGGCAAGTCACCCGCTGGGTCCGAACAGGATCTCGTAGCCGAGCTAACACCCGCTGGATCTCATCTGAGGGGTATTCCAGAGGGATCCCAAACCTTCAGCTGTGTCGAGAGCTACAAGGTTCCCGTAAGACCAAGCTCACTATGGAGGTGAAGCTACACCATTCCTGAGGATTTTAAAGGAGTGGTTCTTAACCCTGGATGTGCCTCAGTATGTTTTGGGAAGCTTTTACAACCCGCATGCCATGGCTGCACCCCAGACCAATTACACGAGAACATCTTAGGGTAGGACTCAGGCATCAGGATTCTTAAAGCCTCTCCAGGCAATTCTAACATGCAACCAAAGTTGAGGGCTACTTTTTAAAGAAAGACATGACTCCTAAAACCTACAGGAATCTGTCCACCAGCCAGGCTTATCATCTGCCCTGCCTCTACCTTCAACCCCACCAGCCACAGTCTCATCATCTGTCCTGCCTCCACTTTCAGCTCTAGCAATGTGTGCAGGCATATTGTTTTCAAGTCTTCTGTGAAAACTGTAAATTAGTCAAACTACTGGAAGCACACTAGATTACAATTAAAGCTAAAAATGCAAAGCGAACCATTTTACAGAAACAGAGGATGAATGAAGAAACAACCACAACTTGACCCAGCATCATGAAATTTCAAAACTCAAAACATAAAGAGAAAAATCTTAGACACTTTCAGAAAAGATACCTTTAAAATAACAAGAGTCAGACTTACATAAGATTTCTTACTAGAATCAGGGGATACCAGAAGATAATGAAGTAACTCCTCCAAAATTCTAAGGAAAATTATTTTGCACCTAGAATTCTATACTCAAACTGCCAATTGAGTATAAGTACAAAATAAAGACATTTTTAGACATGTAAATACTCTAAATATTTTACCATCCACATACTGGATATGAAAAAATTACCTGAAGAAGTACTTAAGAGAAATTAAAAAGGAACATAATTAAAAAGAAAATTAAATAAAATAAAAAGAGAAGAAAAAAACCACCCCAAACAATGGTGCATGCGTATACAGTGGAAGGGAATAAAGCAGAAGATTTTTTAAAGGCGCCATAGATTTTGACACCTGGGAATCCCCTCAGTGTGCAGCACGGGGTTAGCAGCAGATTTATTTCAGTTCCTCCTCCAAGTCTAATCCACTAGGTGGTCTGCAGTGCATAACAGTTACTTAAAAAACCATTAGCGCTGTTTTTGCAAGGTTTAAGCTGTTGGAATCAACTAAGTCAAGTACATAAAACAACAAGAGTTACAGAACAGAATGTAAAGATTATAAGCCCTGACAATATAGATATATTATGACAAACCAAAACTCTGAGGGGGGAAAAAAGAGAAAGGGAAGTGTGAAGTACCTACAGTGGGCTAAATGTTTCCTCTTTCATAGCAAGTATCAACTGACACTGTGAGTTAAATAAATCCAGTAGGAACTAAAAAACACTGGTTGCTCCTAGGGTGTGGAGCTTTTACATTTCATTGCAGACCTTTCTGTATGCCCGAATTTTCTTTCTTTTTTTTTTTTTTAACCACAAACTGGTGTTAAAAAATAATCTGGGGCTTCCCTGGTGGCGCAGTGGTTGAGAATCCGCCTGTCGATGCAGGGGACACGGGTTCGTGCCCAAGTGCGGGAAGATCCCACATGCCGCGGAGCGGCTGGGCCCGTGAGCCATGGCCGCTGAGCCTGTGCATCCGGAGCCTGCGCTCCGCAACGGGAGAGGCCACAACAGTGAGAGGCCCGCATACCAAAAAAAAAAAAATAATAATAATCTGTAATTAGTCAAAGTAGACATTTATTCGTGAAAATAAGTAAATGGTTTTCCTGCCATCTAAATGCAGGCTGTGAGGCTAGTTTACATGGGAGGTTGAGACAAAAGTGGGCTGAATTGTTCTGCACAGTTATTGCTCTCATGAAGCTACATCAGCAAGTCCGAGACCTTCTGCTCTCACCCCTGAGCCAGACATGTAACCCACACAAAAAACTACAGACCAATGTTCCATATGTATATAGATATAAAAATCCTTAAGAAAACCAAATAATTGCATTGTATGAAAATACTATAGTGTTATGGCTGGTTAGTTCTGGCACTGCAAGAGTGGTTCACTGTTAAGAAAAATACTAATGTAATTTACTACAATAAAAATGTTAGGAGAAAAAAATAGGCAATCACCTTAACAGATACCTAAAAGACATCTAATAAATTCTACACTGACGCTTTTTTTTTTTTTTTTTTCTGGCTGCACCATGCAGCACATGGGATCTTAGATCTCCATCAGGGATCAAACCAAAGTCCCCAGCACAGGAAGTGCAGAGTCTTAACCACTGGACCAACAGGGAAGTCCCTGATGCCTCATTTTATGAAGGCTTACTAAATTAGAAATATCAAGTTACCTTGATAAAGGCATCTATCAGAAAGCAATAGTAAATGTCATACTTTTAACACTGAAACACTACAAACATTCCCACTAAGCCAGCAAAATAAAAGGATTCATTAATGTGATTCCACATTGTTCTTCTACCCCCCCAAAATATATGAAAAATAAAGACTAAATTAGAAATAAAGAAACAAAATTATAATATTTATTCAGGATTAGATTACCCAAATAGAAAATCTGGGATAATGTGAAAAACTATTAGCGTTGGACAAGACAGGGAACCAGTGAAACTGGTAGTCTACCCTCTCTACCCAAGTCCAACACTAGAAACAAAAGGAGATCATAGACTCTGAACTTCTGATTTAAAAACTGCAAGAACCTCGAGAGGAGACAGAAGGAGGTTGTACCCTGACGTGGAAAGAAACCCAAACACCACAGTCCAGAGGCTCGCTTGGCAAGAACTTTCGGATTGTGTTCTTTCCTCCACCCGCCACTGTGTGGGGAGCTGATTGCCCACCCCTCCCTCCATCACTGTGAAGCAAAAGAACAGCAGGTTCAGGAGGCAGCAACAGGACTGGGAGAAGCTGTTCCCATAAATATAGAAGACAGCCATTTCAGGCCTCCTCCTTCTCTTCTCCCTGTCCACTCCCAAAAGGAAAGGAATTGCACAGAACAGAGGAAGATGGAAGGATGAACAGAAGGAAGGGAAGAGGCGGGTGGGGGTGGGCAAAAGCAGTACAGGCAGGTTACCTAAGGGGCAAGCTCACCTGTGGGGGGAAGTACAGTCAGGTTACCTAAGGGGCAAGCTCATCTGTATGGGGAGGTGCTCTGGGGGCAGCAAGTAGGGACTAAAGGAAGGATAATAAAGCTTGTGATGAAATTTCTTCATCACAGGATCCACCAGCCAACACTCAAACATGCCAGATAAGGACATACAAAAGGTAAAAGAATTCATCGCCAGTAGACCATCACTGCAAGAAATGTTTTAAAAAGTCCAGGCAGAAGGAAAATCATAGAAGATGGAAATCTGGCTCTACACAAAGAAATGAAGAGCACTGAAAACTAAAACTATATGAGTAAATGAGTAATTTTCTTTCTTATTATTTAAATCTCTTAAAAAGATGATTGACTGTTTAAACTAAGTTAATACCAACGTTTGTGGGGTTTATGGTACCTGTAAAAGTAGAATGCATGACAACAACAGCAAAAAAGGCAAGAGGGGAGAGAAGGACTTGCACTGTCATGAGGTTCTCACACTATATGTGAAGTTGTACACACATTTGAGGGGCTGAACCTGGTATGTGGACAGTATATTCTGTAAACTCCAAATCAATCACTAACAAGGCAAAAAAGGAATTACAGCTAATAAGCCAACAAAGGAGATAAAACAGAACCAAAAGAAATTTTGATTGGAGCTGGCCTGACAGCACAAGTTCCACAGACTGCTTGCCAGCAAAACTGGTAAAAAATTATTTTTTTAATAATTTAATTTTAAAAAAATATTTTTTAAATAATTTTTTTAAAACCCAACCATTTACAGTCTCTAGAAATGGCCCTAACAAACAGTAAATGAAAAAAATATTTATTCAAGAAAATCTACTAAAACTCAGTAATAGTGAGGGTCTAGGTATTTGAGCCAAGACCTGCTCCTTCCCTCCCCCAAGAAGGAAACCCCACCCCCGACAGGTTCAGCCAAAAATACAGGGTTCCCTCTTCTGCTAGGCCCATCAGAAAGCTATTTTCCTGGGAGAGATAGGGCATCAGTATTTCTCATCCTGACTCCAGGTACCTGTTGCTGAGGCTGAGATCCAGGCAAATGCAGTTGAAAAGTGGGGCTCCCTTCTCCCACTCAGCCCCCATGCTGGGATGGACTCTCTGTCTACACTGGGAGTGGTATCACCAAGAATACTGGGGACCCAAATGCCCTTGCCCTAGTTTGTGGGGTGGGGGTTCCATATTGAGAGAGACATAGGGTTACTGCCCACCCCCTGCTTCATCTGCAACAGGGTGTGAAGTTCAAGCCCTAAGGCATACCCAAAACAGTGGTGAGAGGCAGCTGGTAAAGGAGATTGGTAGATTCATTGGCAATATAGGCTAAACTGTGGGACGACAAGTTTGCTAGACATAAACGGGTAAGAGACAGCTGAGAAGAGCCCTCCTGGTGTCAGAACAAACTTTAAACACTGACCTCAAGAACTATTCCTTTGAAGGAATCTGAATTCACTTGAATTATTCTTATATAGAAATTTATGCTCTTAGGTATTGTTGAAAACAGTAAAGCAGTCAGCAATAAGTGGAGCTTGACAGCTGGGTGTGGTCAGGGAAAGAGAGGCCAGCCCACACCACTGCCACCTCAGGGTGACTGTGGGTACACCCAGCGCTGTATTCTTGAGAGAGATCATTAGAGGTTTCACACTGCAAGGGCAGGGGAGCAGACTTTACTAAAATTATCCAACCAGTCACTATACAAGCAAACAAGTCAATAATAATAACAAGCCTAGTCGGGGTGGGGGGGACCAGTACCCAGAGTTACTATATTATCTAATATGTCCAGTTTCCAACAAAAATTAGGAGACATGCAAAGAAACAAGAAAGCATTACCCAGACGCCAAATAAAAAGAAGGCCCAGGAACTTCTACTGAGAACATCACAGTGTCTGATTTAACAAAGACCTCAAAGTAACCATTATAAATATGTTCAAAGACCTAAAGGAAACCATAATTAAAGAAACAAAGAAAGGTATGAAGACAATGTCATATCAAATCAAGAGTATCAATAAAGAGACAAAAATTATTAAAAAGGACCAACTGGAAATTCTAGAGCTGAAAAGTATAACACCCTAACTAAAAAATTCCCTAGAGGAACTCAACAGTATATTTGAATTGGCAGAAAAATTAGCAAACTTGATGGATAAAAATAATGCAATCTGAAGAACAGACAGAAAAAAGAATGAAGAAAAATAAACATGACCTCAGAGAAATCTGAAATACTATTAAAGACACTAATATATGCATAATAGTAGTACTAAAAGAAAAGGAGAGAGCAATAAGCACAAAAAATATTCAAAGATATAATGGCTAAAATCTTTCCAAATGCAGTGAAAAACATTAATCTACACATTCAAGAAGCTCAACAAACTCCAAGGAGGATAAACTCAATAGATTCACAACTAGATACATCATAGTAAAAACAATGAAAGCCAAAAACAGGGAGAAAATCTTAAAAGAGACAAGGGAAAAGAAAGGAAATCTCAATAAGATTAACAGTTGACTTTTCAGCACAAACAATGGAGGCCAGAAGGCAGTGGGATAACATATTCAAAGAACTCAAAGAAAAAACTGTTAACCAAGAATCCTATATCCACTAAAACTATCTTTCAAAAATAAAGGAGAAATTAAGACATTCCAAATAAACAAACACTGAGCAAAATTGTTGATTCACCTTACAAGAGATACTAAAGGAAGTTCTTTAGAGTAAAAAGATTGACCCCAGGTGATTCCAGGGAGTATTTCAAATCCATGAAAGAAAAAAAGAGAGCACCAGTAAAGTAACTGTTAATTATGAAAGACAATATAAATGCTTATTTCTTCTCCTTTCTTCTGCTAACTGAAGTAGCAGTAGTAAGAAAAATAATAATTGTATAAAACAATATGTAAGGGCTTCCGTGGTGGCGCAGTGGTTGCGCGTCCGCCTGCCAATGCAGGGGAACCGGGTTCGCGCCCCGGTCTGGGAGGATCCCACATGCCGCGGAGCGGCTGGGCCCGTGGGCCATGGCCGCTGAGCCTGCGTGTCCGGAGCCTGTGCTCCGCAACGGGAGAGGCCGCAACAGAGGGAGGCCCACATACCACAAAAAAAAAAAAAAAAAAAAAAACCAATATGTAACAACCCAATCAAAAAATGGGTGGAAGATCTAAACAGACACTTCTCCAAAGAAGACATACAGATGGCCAAGAGGCACAAGAAAAGATGTTCAACATCACTAATTATTAGAGAAATGCAAATGAAAACTACAATGAGGTATCACCTCACACCAGTTAGAATGGCCATCATCAAAAAATCTACAAACAATAAATGCTGGAGAGGGTGTGGAAAAAAAGGAACCCTCCTACACCGCTGGTGGGAATGTAAATTGATACAGCCACTATGGAGAACAGTATGGCAATTTCTTTAAAAACAAAACATAGAGCTACCATATGATCCAGCAATCCCACTCCTGGGCATATATCTGCAGAAAACCATAATTCGAAAGGATACATGCACCCCAGTGTTCACTGCAGCACTATTTACAATAGCCAGGACATGGAAATAACCTGTATGTCCATCAACAGAGGAATGGATAAAGAAGATGTGGTACATATATACCATGGAATATTACTCAGTCATAAAAAAGAATGAAATAATGCCATTTGCAGCAACATGGATGGACCTAGAGACTGTCATACAGAGTGAAGTAAGTCAGAAAGAGAAAAACCAATATCGTATATTAATGCATATGTGTGGAATCTAGAAAAATGGTACAGATGAACCAGTTTGCAAGGCAGAAATAGAGACACAGATGTAGAGAACATATGTATGGACACCAAGGAGGGAAAGCAGCGGGGGATGGGGGGTGGGATGAATTGGTACACTGGGATTGACATATATACAATAATATGTATAAAACAGATAACTAATAAGAAACTACTGTATAGCACAGGGAACTCCACTTCACTGTACAGCAGAAACTAACACAACATTGTAAAACAACTATACCCCAATTTTTAAAAATGGTACAAATGAACTTATTTACAAAACTGAAATTGAGTCACAGATGTAGAAAACAAACTTATGGAAGGGGGAGTATACATTGGGAGATTGGGACTGACATACACACACTACTATATATAAAAGATAACTAATAAGAACCTACTGTATAGCTCAGGGAACTCTATTCGGTGCCCTGTAATGACCTACATGGGAATGGAGTCTAGAAGAGAGTGGATATATGTATATGTATGGCTGATTCAGTTTGCTGTACATCAGAAACTAACACAACATTGTAAATCAACTATACTCCAATAAGAAATTAATTTAAAAAACAATATGTAAGTAATGTATTGTTGGGTCTATAACATACAGAAACTCTGTATCTGGCAAAACTATCCTTCAAAAATGGAGAAATTCACACATTTGCAGATAAACAAAAGCTAAGGGAGATATTCACTAACAGATCTACCCTACAAGAAATGCTAACAGGATTACTATGTAGCTAAATATAAAAGCCAGTATTATTTTACTTTCAGTTTGTATTTTTCCCATATGATTTAAAAGGCACATTGAACAATGATTATAAACTTATGTTAATGGGCAAATAATAAAGACATAATTTGTGACAAAAATGATATAAAGTGGGAGGTACACAGCTGTACAGGAGCAGAGCTTTATACACTATTAAAGTTAAGTTGGTGTTAATTCAAATTAGATTGTTATGAATTTAAGATGTTAATTGTAATCCCCACAGTGATGACTAAGAAAATAACTTACAAATACACAGAATAGGAAATGAGAAGGGAATAAAAATGGCACACTAGTAATAACCAATTAAACACAAAGGAAAGCACTGATGGAGGACTGAAGAATAAAAGAGATAGACAGCATATAGAAAACAATAGCAAAATTGCAAAAGTCCTTCCTCGAAAGTAATTACTTTAAATATAAATGCTCCAATTAAAAGGCAAAGATTGGCAGAATGGATTAAAAAAACACATGATCCATTTAAATGCTACAGGAGATTCATCTTAGATCCAAAGGCACAAATAAGTCGAAAGTGAAATGATGGAAAAAGATATTCCATTCAACCAGAAACCAAAAAAGTGCTGGAGTGATTAAACTAGTACTAGGGAAAATAAACCCTAAGTCAGAAATTGTTACAAGAAACAAAGGACACTATATATTGATGAAAGGGTCAATCAAGAAAATATAACAATTATAAAACTGTACACATCTAACAAGACAGCCCCAAAATAAATGAAGCAATAATGAACAGAATTGAAGGGAGAAACAGATAATCCTACTATAGTAGTTGAATACTTCAACACCTCACTTTAAATAATAGATAGAACATCAAGACAGAATATCAGTAAGGTAATAGAGGACTTGAACAACACTATAAACCAACAGACCTAACAGACATATACACAACACTCTACTCAATAACAGCAGAGTATGCATTCTTCCTAAATGCACATGCAACATTCTCCAAGACAGACCACATGTCAGGCCACAAAACATATCTCAAAAATTTTTTAAAGACTGAAATCAGATTAAGTATCTTCTCTGACCACAATGGAATGAAACTAGAATTCAATAATGGAAGGACAAATATGTGAAAATTAAACAACCTACTCTTAAATAAACAATGGGTCAAATAAGGGAAATTAGAATATACTTAAGAGATAAATAAAAATAAAAATACAGCATACCAAAACTTACAGGATGCAGCAAAAGCGGTGATCAGAGGGAAATTTATATATAAATGTCTACATAAAAGACATCTCAAGTCAACAACCTAACTTTACACATTATGGAGCTAGAAAAAGAAGAACACATTAAACACACAGCTAGCAGAAGGAAAGAAATAATAAAGATCAGAACAGAGATAAATGAAATAAAGACTAAAAAAAAACAGAGAAAATCAATGAAACCAAAAGTTGGTTCTTTGAGAAGATCAACAACATTGACAAACCTTTAGCTAGACTAAGAACAAAGAAGCTACAAATTACTAAAATCAAAAACGAAAGTGGGGAGACTTCCCTGATGGTCCAGTGGTTAAGACTCTGCACTTCCACTACAGGGGGTGCGGGTTCGACCCCTGGTCAGGGAACTAAGATCCTACAAGCTGCGAGGCACGGCCAAAAAAAAAAAAAAGAAAAGAAAAGAAAAAGAAAGTGGGTTCATTACTACTAAATTTAACAGAAACCTAAACAGATTATAATTGAATATTATGAACAACTGTATGCCAACAAATTAGATAACCTAGACGAAATGGACAATTTCTAGAAACACACTAACTATCAAAACTAACTCAAGAAGAAGTAAAAAATCTGAACATACCTATAACAAATAGAGATTGAATCAGTAATCAAAATCTCCCAACAACAGCAAAAAAGCCTAGGATCAGATGGTTCCACTAGTGAATTCTACCAAACATTTAGAGAATTAACAACAATCCTTCTCAATCTCTTCCAAAAAACAAAAAAAAACAAAAAAAACTCTTCCAAAAAAAAAAAATAGAAGAAAAGGAAACACATCTTAACTCATTCTACAAAGCCAGCATTACTCTGATACTATAGTCAGACGGAGACGTCAGAAGAAAGGAAAACTACATACCAATATCCCTTATGAATATCTATGTAGAAATCCTCAACAAAATACTGGCAAACTAAATCCAGCAGCATATTAGAAAGATTATACACCATGACCAAGTGGGATTTATCCCAGTAATGCAAGGGTGGTTCAACAGACAAAATCAATCAGTATAATATACCACCTTAATAGAACTGTAGGAAAAAAACCTATATGATTATCTCAACTGATGCAGAAAAAAGATTGGACAAAATCCTCTTTCATGATAAAGAAAAACACAGTCAACAAACTAGGAATTGAAGGGAACTTCCTCAGCATGATAAAGGGTATTTAAAAATCCACAGCTAACATCATACTCAATGGTGAAACACCATATGCTTTCCCGCTAAGATAAGGATCAAGACAAGGGTGTCTCCTTTCTGCACTCCTACTAAACACTGGAAGTTCTAGCTGGAGCAATTAGGCAAGAAAAAGAAATAAGGCATCCAATTAAAAAGGGATAAGTAAAACTATCTCAGTTGCAGATGACATGATCTTAAACATAGGAAATCCTAAAAACTCACAAAAAAACTACTAGAGCTAATAAACAAGTTCAACAAAGTTGCAGAATACAAGATCAATACACAGGAAAATCAGTTTTCCTATACACTAACAATGAACAATCTGAGAAGGAAATTAAGAAAACAATTTCATTCACGCTACCATAAAAAATAATAAAATGCTGAGGAGTTAATTTAACCAAAGAGGCAAAAGACTTGTACATTGAAAGTTATAAAACATTGATAAAAGAAACTGAAGAAGATCTAAGATCTAAGGAAAGATAGTCTGTGTTCATGAATTGGAAGACTTAATATTGTTAAAGTGACAACACAACCCAAACAGATATACAGATTCAATGCCATCCCCATCAAAATCCCAATGGTCTTTTTCGCAGAAATGGAAAAACTGATCCTAAAATTCATATGAAATTGCAAAACAATTTTGAAAAAGGAAAACGCAGTTGGAAGACTCACACTTCCCAATATCAAAACCTACCACAAAGCTATGGTAATCAAAGCAGTGTGGTACTGGCATAAGAATAGAGTCCAGAAATGAACCCATTCATTTACCGTCAACTGATTTTCACAAGGTTACCAAAACTTTCAATGGAGAAAGGATAGTCTTAAACAAATGGTGTTGGAACAACTCAATATCCACATGCAAAAGAATGAAGTTATACTCTTACTTCACACCATATACAAAAATGAACTCAAAATGGAACAAAGACCTACATAAAAGAGCTCAAATTATAAAACTCTTTGAAGAAAACAAAGGCGTAAATGTTCATGACCTTGATTAAGCAATGATTTCTTAGAAAGGACACCAAAAGCACATAAAATGACAACAAAAATAAATTGGATTTAATCAAAATTACAATTTTTGTGCATCAAAGATTATTCTCAGGAGAGTGAAAAGACAATCCAAAGTATGGGAGAAAATATTTGCAAATCATATATTTGATAAGGGTCTAGTATCCAGAATATATAAAGAACCCCTACAGCTCAACAACAAAAAGCAAACAATCCAATTTTAAAATGGTCAAAGGACTTGGATAGACATTTCTCCAAAGAAGATATACAAATGGACAACAAGCACACAAAAAGAGGCTCCATATCATTAGTCAGTAGAGAAATGCAAATCAAAACCACAATGAAAAACCATTTCATACTCACTAGGATGGCTATAATAAAAAAGAACACAGGGGCTTCCCTGGTGGCATAGTGGTTGAGAATCTGCCTGCTAATGCAGGGGACACTGGTTCGAGCCCTGGTCTGGGAGGATCCCACATGCCACGGAGCAACTAGGCCCGTGAGCCACAACTACTGAGCCTGCGTGTCTGGAGCCTGTGCTCCGCAACAAGAGAGGCCACGATAGTGAGAGGCCTGCACACCGCGATGAAGAGTGGCCCCCGCTTGCCACAACTAGAGAAAGCCCTCGCACAGAAACGAAGACCCAACACAGCAAAAATAAATAAATTAATTAATAAACTCCTACCCCCAACATCTAAAAATAAAAAAAAATTAAAATAAATAAAATAAAAAAGAACACAGAAAATAAGAAGTTCTGGTAAGGATGTGGAGAAACTGCAGCCCTCATACATGGTTAGTGGCAATGTAAAATGGTGCAACTGATGTGGAAAATAGTTTGGCAGTTTCTCAATATGCTGAACATAGAATTACAATATGACCCAGCAATTCAACTACGAGGTATATACCCAAAGGAACTGAAAACCTATGTTGAAACAAAAATTTGTACACAAGTGTTTACACTAGCGCTCTTCACAACAGCCAAAAGGTAGAACAACCCAAATGTCCCTCAGCTGATGAATGGATAAACAAAATATGGTACATCTATACAATTAAATATTGGGTTGGCCAAAACGTTCGTTTGGTTAATGAATACATTGTTCAATAAAGTTCTCGGTGCAAATGAAAAATGTTTTTTATTTTTACTTAAAATTGGCCAACCCAATATTATTCTCTCATAAAAAGGAATGAAGTACTAATATATGCCTCAACATGAACCTTAAAAACATCTTGCTACATGAAAGAAGCCAGTCACAAAAGAACACATATTATATGATTCCATTTATACGAAATGTCCAAAACAGGCAAATCTACAGACAGAAAGTAAATCAGTGGTTGCGTACGGCTGGGGGGGATGGGGTATGGAGGGTGATAACTAAAGGATACAGGGTTCCTTTTTGAGGTGATGAAAATGTTCTAAAATTGACTGTGGTGGTGGCTGCACACATCTTTGAACATACTACAAAACACTTGATTGTATACTTTGATGGGTGGATTGTATGGTATATAAATTGTATTTTAATAAAGCTGTTATAAAAGATATTTAATTAATCCAAAAGAAGGCAGAGAAAGAGGAAAATGGAATGAAGAATAGATGCGACTAATATAAGATAATAGCAAGAAGAGAGACTCACACCTAACCACATCAATAATCACATTACATGTAACTAATGTAAACATCCCAGTTAAAAGGCAGAGATTGTCAGATTGGATTTAAAAAGCACCATCATATGTTGTCTACAAGAATCTATAAGGGAGGGGGCATCCTTTAAATATAAAGACAGGAATGGGTTAACAGAAAAAATTGATGGAAAAGATACACTATGCTAACACTAGTCAAAATAAAGCCAGAGCAGTTATAGTAATATCAAACAATGTATATTACCAGAGGTCAGGAGGGTTATTCATAATGAAGAAGGGGTCAATTCTTCACAACAATCTCAAATATTAACAGAGTTTCAAAATACACAAAGCCAAAAATGATAAAACTATAAGGAAGAATAATAAATCTACAATTAGAGTTGGAGATTTCAATACCCCGCCTCAGTAACTGAGAACAAGTAGACCTTGTATCAGCAAGGATGCAGTAGATTTAAACAAGACTGTGCCCGACTGGACTTGATTTACGTTTACAGAAAACTCCACCAACAGCAGCAGATACACAACCTTCTCAAGTGCACACGGAACATTTGTCAAGATAGGCCTTATCCTGGGCTATAAAGTAAATCTTACTAAATTTAAAAGATTCAAGTCAAAAAAGTATGTTCTCTTACTTCAGAGGAATTAAATCAGAAATGAATAATAGAAAGATATCTGGGAAATCCCTCAAATATTTGGAAACTAAATACTACACTTCAAATAATCCATAAATCAAATAAGAAATCAAAGGGGAAATTAGAACGTATTTTGAAGTTGAATGAAAATTAAAACATAACATATCAGAATTTGTGGGATGCTGCTAATGCAATAGTTAGAGGGGAATTTATATCACTAGATGCCTATGTTAGAAAATGAGAAAGGTCTCAAACCAATGACCTCAGCTTTCACCTTTTACAAAAAGAGGGGCTTCCCTGGTGGCGCAGTGGTTAAGAATCTGCTTGCCAATGCAGGGGACACGGGTTCGAGCCCTGGTACGGGAAGATCCCACAGGCCACAGAGCAACTAAGCCCGTGCGCCACAACTACTGAGCCTGCGCTCTAGAGCCTGCGAGCCACAACTACTGAGCCCGCGTGCCTAGAGCCCGTGCTCCACAAAAAGAGAAGCCACAGCAATGAGAAGCCTGCGCACCACAATGAAGAATAGCCCCCACTCGCCGCAACTAGAGAAAGCCCACACGCAGCAACAGACCCAAAGCAGCCAAAAATAAATAAGTAAATTAACTAATTTTTTTAAAAAATTACAAAAAGAACCAATTAAACCCAAAGTGAGCAGCAAGAAAATAATACAATTCAGAGTCGAAATAGAAAACAGACAAAATAGGAAAAAGAAAAACAATATAGAAAATCAATGAAACCAAAAGCTGCTTCTTTAAGAAGATTTCTTTTTTTAATGGACAAAAACAAATCTAATGTCACAAGAAAAGAATTTTAAAAATTAGAGGTGACCAATAATGACCAATCACACCAGGAATAAAAACACCCAGTGGCTTTCTGTTGGGCTGAATAAGTAAAGAATGAGCAGTGGATGTACACAAATCCTTACTGAAGCATAAGAAAGCCAGGCTTACCAAGTCCTTAATAAGTGGTATACTCAAGTATTACTCAGGATAATTTTCACCAGGATTTGAACAACAGGAAGCTATTTAAGTACATAAGTCGATAAGAATAATAAACTAAACACGGTTACTGACCTCCTCGGGGAGAAGGAGAATCGTGCCCTCCAATGACCACGAGGATGCCGGAACCTTCCAGCTTCTCTTTCCATTTTTCAATGATAGTCATAGACTTGTCCTGAAAGCACGAGGACGTTGGCAGGTCAGGAAACTTTCCTCCAAACAGTCAGAGATGACTTACACTAGGGCTAAATCACCAACAGGAAGTTCATAAATACCTTACTGGCATCATTAAAAACAGAAAGCTCCATGGAGCCTTCGAAGTCCTGCTGCAAAACAGACCCCAAGCACTCGTCCAGCCATGGTTCAGCGTCATGGACCGGGAGGATAACAGACTGGAATTCAAAACAAACCGATTGAGAAACAAGTGTGGAAACTGCATACTCTTTCCATGGCTCTAATTTACTTCCCCATTACCATCCGCACAATGCTTGTTTCCAAAGGGCAAGACCTGACTTACAGAGTAACCCAGAATAAGGATTCCAGGGAAAGAATATGTCCTGACAAAAAAAAAGGTGTCTATGCCTTCTCTCAAGATTTATTGTCTTAGATTTCCCAGAATTGGTCTTCTGGATGCTTTCGAAAAGGAAACAAAAATCTGAAAGGCATCAAAAATGTTCCCAATTCAACGGCAAATTCATGTGTTTCCCAATCAGTGGTCAGAAACATCATCATTTTGGTTGAAACAAGCATCTGTGTATCTTGAACCCACTCATGAAATAAGCATTTTCAGTAAACCATGATGTTAGAGAAACTGCAACAAAGAAACCCTTTTAAGTACCCCCTATACTTGCTTTAACAAAGTATGGGGGCGGGGCTGAGAAAAGGGGAGGTGACCTCCCTCCAGCTCTCTCTTCCTTTGCTCTACTCAGTTTAGGATAGTTTGGCACTGTCCTCTTCTCATAGGGCCCACATAAAACAAAAATTTATGAAGTGTATGGAGTAAAACCAGTGCATCTTGACTGCCAACAAAACAACTGATTACAGGATTTGTCTTAATTCTGTATATTACCACATTAAGCAATACAGAATACCCAAAGATAGACGTTACAGTCGGTCCTCACCCTTGAGTTTATACCCTAACGAAGAGTGGACACATTCCCAAGTAAGAAAACAGAAACACAGGGCATCCAGGTGTGAGCGTGTGTCTACATATGCATACACGTGCAAACATACATACATGCATATATGTACGAATTATATATCTATACAAAATATAGATATTTTAAATGCTAAATCTGAATATGGTTATGAAAAGCTCACAGAAATAAGCACTGAAAATACAGTTCTGTCAAGTTCTTTACTCTGAGGATGTGATTCAACAGTGGCATCCCTTCCTGCATTTATGTTATCCACAGAAATAGTTCCCTAATTTACTTACATATTTACTTTACTTTGGAATTATTTTTTAAAGGAAAGAATATTTTTACTGTTTTCAAGATCTACAATACAAAACATAATGTGAATTTCTGCCAAAGATGAGCCTTGATTAACCGATGTTCGCACTCTTGCTGGTGCTTTAACGTTGATTTGGGCAGAGACCCTCATAGGCTGCCCAAGAGAAGAGGCGGTGGTGGTGTGGGAAATGGAGACCCAGGATGGGGAGAGGAGGGAGGGAGGGATGGAGGGGAGCGAGGCGGAGTGGAGAAGAGAGGAGAGGAGGGGACAGGAGACGAGCGGAGAGTCGGGGAGTCAGAGTCAGGGAGGGGTACTGGCGCTGAGGGGCGGGGAGGGGCGAGGAGGGACGAGGAGGGACGAGGAGGGGCGGGGCGCCACCCCCAACCCCACCTCCCACCCCCGCCAAACCAGCACCTACCACTTGGACGGGGGCGCGGGCCTGGCCGAGGGCGGCGGCAGCCCGGTACCCGCTGGCCTGCATGGCGCGCGCTCCTCGGCCGCCCCGCCCTCTTCGGGCTACGGCGCGTGCGCGGGCGGCTCGCCGGGAGGCGGGGCCGAGGCCGGGCGCCTCCGATTGGCGCAGAGGGACGTCGATCCAGCGGAGACCTGCAGGCAGTGGAAAGGCGCGGCCTAGAGCGGCGGAAGGACGGTCCAGCCACAGCCACAGGCACGGCCCCCCCCAACCCTCCACCCCGCTACAGCCACACACACACGCACACGCACACACCCTTCCCCCCGCCTCCGCCCCGAGGGAGCTCATCTGATCGGCTCAGAGGTCCGCAGTGAATCAAGTGTTAACAGGAGTTCCTGGGTTGTGCAGAAGGTGGGGTTTGTGGGAAGACGCTGCGCTGTCCCGGTGGCTATGCCTTCCCACGTGTGTCCCTTCTCTGACCAGGAAAGGTTCTGCGTGAAGAGCAGGTGATGGTCCCCTGCACTGGCGATGGGACGCCTGAGCGGCCCCCTGTGGAGCACCGGGCCCCGGGGTTCCGCGCCGCCCGGGGGCCGAGGGGACCGCCTGTCACGCGGGTGCCCCGACCCATCTGGGTCAGTGAGCACGTCATAGCCTTTACCGCCCCAAATCAATGTTAAATGCAAATCCTTCTACAAAGTAGCAATTATGATAAAGCCAAACTTCTGTTTCATGTCTTGTAAGCATCACTTCAAATGTCATTTTTCCTTAAACTGCATCAATATTTTCAAAGTCTATTGCACAGATTGAAACGCTTAGGTCAGATGAGTAGAAATGCATCCTTATCTACAAAGGATAAGGGACAAAAACAATCTGAGAATTTGTTTCCAAGGACTTGATGTGCTCCAGGGGCTGGTGTATTAGGAATGGTTTCATTTTAAGGGACTAGGTAAAAAGTCGCATGATAGCTTCCAGAATGTGCTGTGGGCTTTGGAGCTAGACTGCCTCAGTAATCAGTGGGAGGAAGAGATAAGGGGTCCCCACGGCGTCTGGCACCTCCACAGCACATGCTATCGGAATTGGGCTTGGCTGCTCCTGTCTTGCTTCCTGTACATCTCCTGCTGCCAGAAGTTTGCTTTTCACTGCCTTCCCCCTAATAAAAATTTGGCTAGAGTCTGCTTTTTGCAAACATTCAGAGTGCCAAGAGGCACTTCAGAAGTGCAGGGTTTGGGGGGATGTGCTGCTGAGATTCTTCTCTTCATGGTAGGAACATTCTCAACAGAGGGACCAGACTATGGGGCCTGACACCACCACTCCAGAGGTACACGGACATAGGATGTGGGGTAGGATGAGGAGGTGACAAAGTCATGGGCCCCTGGAGAGGAAGTGATGCAGGTCTCCCACAGCTCTTGGCTCACCCAGTGACTGACATTTTTCTTTATTTTTAAATGTTGTTTCTGCAGACTGTTGGCGAATCCTGGTTGTATTCAGAAAGCTCAGTGCCAACTGCCAGGGCCTGCAAATTTTAAAATGCCAACAGCCCTCTTACATTGTGGGTATAGGAAGCAAAGATGGGAATAGGTCTGGACTCGGCCACACTGGGCCCAAAGTGAGAATGAGTCTGCCCTGGGTGCACCCATGAAGGGTGAGGTCAAGCTTGAATGCCAGCAGCTGGACATTCCCCTTCAGCCCACACTGCAAGACCTCCAAGCAAGTGTCCTGTCCAAATTTCCTGATGGGATGAACCCCAACAAAGCTCCAGCTGGACTTCCACTGGGCAGTGATGCTGCTGGGAGGTCAGGAGCCACCCAGCACCATGGACGACAGTGCACTTGGACTGTCGGAGATGGTCCGCCTGTGGTGGCCATAGGGCCCTGATAGTAAATCCATTCACGAGGGAGCAACCAGCTGTGTGACTGTGTGATGTGCACCAGTGTCCTCTTTTCTACGTTCTCCTTTTTGTAAAGGCTAGTGGAGACTCACTGTGTTGAGAAGAAGCTGGAGCTGGACTTCTTACCAGCCTTGGGAAATAACGAGGTTCCCATCACAGGAAGCATTCAGTTAACAGCTGGGCAAACGTTTGGTGTGGATTTGATGGGACCATTCAAGTATCACATAGAATGTTTGTCCTGGCCTGGGTGCCCGCCCCCTGAGCCCAGAAAGCAGAGACTGAGTCGGGGTCTTTGCAGTGAGGGTTTTTGTTCCCAGGAAGCTGGGGCAGGGGAGTGAGGCAGGGGAGGAGCAAGTCCGGGACCAGCATGATGCCTTGTGGGGGCCTCCATCATGGGCAATTGGAGCTGAACCCTGGGACCTTCCCAGAGCCCTGGAGAGTTGTCCACCTGAGTGTGAGAGACAGAAGCCTTACCTCCCCTGCACTTCAAGGTGGTGACTTCAGGATCCCACAGGTGGCCCCCAGCACGGGGGTGCACAGCACATTGCAGGCCAGGTGTGCAGCGGCCCTGGCTGGACTCGGAGTCAGGACCAAGAGGGTGGGAAGGGCTGACCAAAGGGCCAGAGGAGCCTGATGTGTGATCAGGAAGGCAAATGGAAACTCAAGATAGCATCACCTCCAACCACCACATTGTACAGTTAGCACACGTGGATCATTCTGAAGTGATTTAAGCAACTGCTCTTCAAATTCGGGTTGACTCACAGGTGGGTGCCAGGTGCCCGTGGGAGCTGCGTGCACAGCACAGGGTGTTAGCGCCTGAACCCCTGTCTGTGAGTCGGACGGTGTCTGGTGAAAGGCCAGGAGAGGCCAGTCAGACATCTTCCTCCGAGATATTAACAGGAAAGTGTCATCTGTGGGAGAAAGGGCTTGGATAAATTCACAACTGATAGGACTTGGAGGAGGAATGGGGACACCAGAGGTTTTAGGGGCCACCAGCCAGTGCTGCTGGTGTCACTGTCAAAGCCGGGGCCACTGGGGCCTGGCCAGACGGTTAGTGAGGAAGCTGCCTCAGGCTGCCTTAGAAGCGGGGTGCATCGTGGGGCGGGGTCCAGCACCGGCTTTCCCCTTTTATAGAGCACAGTGAGAGTCTGGAAGATGCAAGGAGGGAAACGCCAGCCATCCCTCCCTGTGAGGAGCCATCCATTCCCTCAGCCCGTGGCCGGGCCTTCCGCCTCCTAGGACTGGCCCATACGGGGACGCTGCCCACTCCCAGGTCACCAGGCCCAGGAGGCAGACTGGACCCTGACCCACTGATGAGGGAACGGCGTCCAGCAGCCACCAAGGAATCGGTGGCCTGTATGTGAATTGGGGACAGCCATTGCCTGGCCCTCAGCACTGCCTCCCTGACCCTGAGACCTGAGGCTGGATCTCAAAGCTTCCTTAACTGGACTTTGTAGCGAGACACCCCTGCATGGGTCTCCCATGCTCCTCCCCACCCAGCTGGGCACCCTGTTACCTGGGCTGTTTTGTGAGCAGCCTTGAGGAATGAGGTCATGGTGCCCTCCAGGAGGAAGGGCGGACGTGCTGCATCTGTCTGGGCCCTGTCGTGTCACCCCCAGGGAATGGGGACTCTGGGAACCCATGCACACATGCTGATCCTGACCCTCTGGCCACTGCTTTTACTGTGAGTTATAAACTGCTTCACTCTACCCCAGGAGCCTGTGTTTTTGGTCAGCACCTGGAGAATGTGGCCGGCCAGCCATCCTGTTAGCTTGAAATGAAGGGAAACCTCTGACCCCTTCATGGTTCTGGGCAGCGTCCTGCCCTCACAACCCCCCCTCCCCTCCAAGGACCTGGCCCTGGACCCACCAGCTTGAGAAGTCACAGGCTATGAAAGGCAGTGAGGAAAATCAATGCATAAAGCCCCAGCATGAGGGGGCGAGTACAAACACTGACACACTTTTATCTTTTCACATTCTAGGGCCTTCCCCACGGCTCACTTCCTCAGAGACCCCACTGCCCCGCTGGCCCCATCTGCACGGGATCCTCCCGCTAAGTGCTCACGGCACTGTCTCCCCCTAAGTTGCTGCCTCAGTGGGGGCAGGGACAGTCTTTTTGTCCACTGCCAACTCCCTGCGGCTGGCAGAGACCAGAGGACACGTGAGCCGGCTGCCGATGCAGGGCCAGGACGCGGAGGCTGAGAAGTGAGGGAGCTGGTTCCCAAGAGGGCCCAAGGGGGGCCTGAGGGAGGCCCCAGCTGGCTCTGCACACCTGCATCCAGGGCATGTCGGCCCTCAGCCCAGTGGGGAAGCAGAGCGCCCATCCCGGGCATAGCGCACAGCCCTGTGCGCCTCTCACCAGCATCCCTGAAATCTCCATGTTGCTTTGCTCACTCTGGGAAGGTAGGTCCATGAAGACACTGCTCAGCTGTTCACTGGAGCCTCTGACCCAGAATAGCACAGAGGAGGGTACATACTCAGGAAAGAAGGAAGGAAGGAAAGGATGAATGAATGCGTGCGGGACAGTCTACCCGTAATGAAATCTAGAAAGGGAGATGGTGTCTACACTGGATCTAGTTAGAGTCCTAATAATGTTATCAAATAACTCAAAATTTCACATGGTCAGTGTAGAAATTGCCAAACACCAGGTATATTCTGTCTGGATAAACGGCTGGTTATTTTGATCAGGATGGACAGTAAAGTCAGATGATAATTCAGGCTCTCCCAGAATTCACGTGGTGCAGTTCCAAGTCTGTGGAGGCGGCTGCAACTCCCCCCACCACCACCACCACCCAGCCACATCCAGCTTCTCAGGAGTCCCACAGTGTCTGGATTCCAGCTCCTCCTAGAACTGGACCATATGACAACTCTGGGCTCACGCGGTCCCCTCCTGGGACCCACGCTGGCAGCTGGGTGGGGGCTCTTCTCTCACATCCCTGCCCTGGTTCCACTTCCCAGGACAAGTGAGCGGACCATCATCAAAGCCACAGTTTGTGAGGACTCCCTCCCCGAGCTGAGCCCTCTCACTGGTCACCGATGTCCATGACTCTTTTGCCTTTCCCGAGCGGGGAGATCTCTCTGCAAGGGGACGTGGCATCGCTTTGGTACATACTGCAAAGTTGTAAAAATCTGTTAAAATGGATGGAGCCCTAAGCAAATAGGAGCGTGTTTAATTTTTTTAAAACAAACACTCAAACGCAAGAGTATTTTAGGGCAAATCTTGTCTTTTGAGGACACGTCTGGCGTTTTTACAGTCCTCATTGTGCTTTTTGGCATGACTGTTGAGCTTCCTGAACTAATGATACAGAAAAACAAGAAATAATAACCAGCAACACTGAGTATTGCCAGACTGGGGAGGAAAGGAGAATTGGCCCCGAAACACTGGCTCTTGCCAGTCTGTCCCAGTCTAACAATTGGTGCTCCAACCAGCCATTCAACAAATCGCAAGTTTGCAACCAGCCCACTGAGGGAGCTCCGTCTGTCCTCTGCTTGCCCACCGCAGATTGGCTGAAAGACAAGTCAGAGTTTTCTCCCGAGAAGATCCACAAATGTGTGGAGATCTGTTAAACGGAATTAGAGGCACTGCTGATAAACTCTGCGCTGGTGCCAGGAAACCTGAGTTTCAGGTTTCCTGTCACTGGGATCTGGCTGTTGGCTGTTGGCTGGGCTGGTGAGACTCGGTGATTTGCAGAGGGCCAAGTGAAGGAAGTTGCATGGGGTCTTTATGGAGCTGTGCAGGGCCCAAACCACAAAGCCTTGAACAGGTGAAGGGGTTTGGGCCTCACCTCTCAGCCAGTGGGCCCTTCACTCCCCCTGGAGCCGAGGGAGGCACCGGCAGCCACTGCAGTGCCTCTGAGATGCCTTTGGCTGCCCCCTGGTGAGATGGGAGCTGCCCGCCTTCTGCATGGCTTCTAGGTCCTGCCTCAGACCTACCACCCTGGAGTAGCCTGGAGTGGCCTGGCTGTGGAGAAAGGCCTTCTCTGACCGCTGGGCGCCCCTGCATCATCTCACCCCAGGGCAGCGGCAGCCAGTTCCTGGCCCACATGGAGTACTGTGGGGACACCAGGCTGTAACGCAGATCCCAGCTCATCACAGCCTCCCTTCAGCTTCATGTCTTCACCTTCAAAAGAGACTAATAATGGCTGCATGCTTGAGTGGTGTGAAGGCCCTGAGGGAGGGGCTGGGGTGGGGAGACTGTGAGGGAGCTGCGGGGGCAGCTGGGGAGAAAAGCTGCCTGCGTGGAGTCCACGGGGGGCCCTTGCTGGAGCCATCACAGGGAAGGGTCAGCTGGATGGAGTGGGTCTGAGCCGAGACTCGCAAGGTGACAAGGGGAAAGGTCCAGATGGGGATCTGGTCCACGAAGCCTCGAGGAACATTCTCACAAAGCCCAAATCTGGCTTTCAGATTTGGTGCTGACCTCGCTCTGTGCCATTGCCCAACATGTGCATCTGGAGAGCGTGTGAATCAGTACTCCTGGCTGAACTGGTTTAAACTGGCTTCGAAAACGTGGGGTTGTCTGGCTGTCAATGTCCTAGTAAGACCAGTGTCGGGTGCAGCTGAGTCCAGGCCCTGTCAGTACTGCCAGTGGATGCAGCCCCTCTCTGCCCGTGGGTCCCACTGTGCCCTGGACGCCTGAGTGGCTAGGAGGGGCAGAGCTTCCTGCCAGCGTGGCACCCACGTCAGAGGCCTCCTCCCTCCAGTGTCAGCAGAACCGGCCTTGGCCAACTCATTCCAGTTTGCCTGGAACTTGTCTGGTTTTAGCTCTGAGAATCCCACATCCCAGAAACCCGTCAGTCCCAGAAAATCAGGACTGTTGGTCACCACGTGCCAGCAAGAACCAGTGGCCGGCCGACAGGGCCTGGGCACGGCCAGGGCTCAGGGGACGTGAAGCTGTTTGACGGCGTCTCAGAGAGGTAGGGGCACCTAGTCCCAGGCAGACAGGACTAAGCCTGCCCAACCCCCCAGCAGGTGGGGACAAGGATGCTCTCATGCCCCAGGCTGTGGGGCCTGGTCACCCCTCCCCAGTCGGCTCACCCTGGGAGAGTTTCCTGGCCCAGAACGTTTCAGGGTGACTCTGGGACGTAACAAGGCTCGGAGTCCTGACCTTCTGTGGCCGTCACCACCCCCGCAGGGCCAGCCCTGCCTGTCGACGCCCCAGATGGTCTGCATTACCAGCCATACCGTCAGGGACAGATGCGACGTCCACCCTGAGGGCCCACAGCCTGGGCTTCGTGGGCCATGTCTAGCATGAGGAGCCCCCGAGTCCAGGCAGGCTCAGGGATTCCCCCATGGTCCCTCCATCTCCACTCTGGTGAGGACACCCCGAAATGTCACCAGGTTGCCATTTCCTGTGGGATTCCTCCTCTGCATTATCTCTGTTTCTACCAGGAAAGTGCAAGAACATCTTCAACAGCAGTGGTGGTTGTTTCCCAGACTCAGCTGTGCCCTCCTCTCTGTCTGGCCACTGCCTGGCCCAGGTCCTGCCCCGTGACCGTGCACACATGTCCTGGCTGTCAGGGTCCGGGCCACATGTGACCACGAGGTGAGGCCAGTGGTCAGGTCAGGAGGACCCCTTGGAGCTACCTGGGGAACCAGCTTCCCCATGACTAGCCTGTGGGATGCAGAGTCTGCTTCCTGACTGGAAAGGGAGGGGATGGTGAGGGCACAAACCCGTGGGCTGCCTGGTGAGAAGGGTGACACCGAGTTACCTGTCACCCTTACTGGATTATCCCTTGGCTTCTTGTCTGCCCTAATTTGGAGAAACGTTACAAAAAGCAGCAGAATGCCATCCCGTGGGCACTCTGAGCCCCGGCATTGCATCCGGCTGACCACACTGGCCACTCCTGGTCCCAGGCCTGGAGGGCATGGGGGACATGGAGAGCCCGCACTGACCAGGCCTGACCCACCCTCTCACCGCGTTCCTCTGCTCACGTATCTGAGGTTGTGTTTTGTCTTGTTGCCCTGCAGGGACTCACGGGGACCTCATTGAGACAGGCCATAGAGAAAGGTCTCTGAGCCAGCTAAGAAAAGCAAATTTTTTGGCCTTCCCTGGTGGCACAGTGGTTAAGAGTCTGCCTGCCAATGCAGGGAACACGGGTTCGAGCCCTGGTCCGGGAAGATCCCACATGCCGCAGAGCAACTAAGCCTGAGTGCCACAACTACTGAGCCTGCGCTCTAGAGCCCGCGAGCCACAACTACTGAGCCCGCGTGCCACAACTACTGAAGCCCACGTGCTCTAGGGCCTGTGCTCTGCAAGAAGAGAAGCCACCGCAATGAGAAGCCCGCGCACCGCAACGAAGAGTAGCCCCCGCTCGCTGCAACTAGAGAAAGCTCGCGTGCAGCAACGAAGACCTAACGCAGCCAAAAATAAATAAAATAAATAAATTTATAAAAAAAGAAAAGCAAATTTTAGTCTTTTTGGGAATGGGGTGGGGTTAGGTTAGGGTGGCTCAGCTCAGATTTAAAATTACAAGAAATGGTAACCCAGGACCTAGGAGTGTGGGCAGCTCAGATGGCGCTCTGTGGCTGAGGGCCATCTGAGGGGAGACACAGTTATTTTTGCTTTTTGAGGTTTAGTTCTTCCTGCTTGGACATTTTGGGAAGTACAGGAAACACATGGCGTTTAACTAAGGGAAAGTGCCTCCAAAACCTTCCTCTTCTGTAGGGAGTATGCCCGGCGGGGACGAGGCACTTTACATGTGGGCGACGGAGAGTAAAGGCCCAGATGGGACTTGGAAGGGGCATCACTGCTTTGTTAGAAAGCTCGATGATCCTTCCTAACTTTACCTTTCTCAGAAGGAAAAATCCTCGCAGTTTACCTAAAATAGTGATTTTTCTGGAAATGATTAAAGCTGCTTATTATACACAGAAATCACTCATGCAAGCAGGAGAATGGAAAGAACAAAACAAAACAAGACAGCCTGGAAGTGTGTCCTCAAGAACAGCTCTGCACACCAGCCTGATCCTGGGGGTGCGGTTCCTGGGGTCACCCCAAGGGGCCGCCATCGTCAGTCCCATGACGTGGGCAGGGGCACAGGGTCACGGACCCCACGGTGGAGCTGGGAACCAGGAACGAGGCTCTCAGCAACAGGCCCTCAGTGATGAGTACTGGTGATGGGGTCTGGCCCTGGGACCCTCAGACAGCCAGAGAAGGCCCTTCTGGAAGGTGCTGCCTTTCCCTCCCCCACAGCTAGTGTGGGTGCCTGCAGGAGCCTTGGGGCATCGACCATGAGCTGAGGCCGGGGCCAGGGCCCATCCGTCCTCCCACCTCATGGCCCTCGCTCACAGGCACACAAGCCATGCGTTAGTCCAGTGGCTTCTCGCCTCTCTTCTGAGTCAGGGAAGGAGGTATTGGAGGCTGGAGTTGGCCTCCCAAGTTGGGCTACGTGAAAGCTGTGGCCAGAGTTCATGCCCTCGGGGAGACAATGCAGAGGGCAAGGGAGATGGGCGACGCCCAGAACATGGCCCCACGTGGCCGGAGCGATGACACCCAACGGCCATGGGTTGCTGTGCAGGACACCCCCCAGGACGTGGTGGAGACTGGTCACGCCGGGCCTTTCAAGTACACATCTGCTGAGGTCAGAACCTGGCGCTGCTTCAGAGTCCTGTTGAGCACCTACTGTGTACAGGGTTGAGCAAGACATGGGTGCCTCAGGGAGCTGGACCTGGGGGCTCCCACCTGCCCACCTGGCAACACTGCCCTGACCACCACCCTGAGGATGGCAGTCTGACTCCTTCCTGGGGAGGGCCCAGTCTAGATCTTCGCTGGGTGAGAGGTGGGCGGGAGGGCCCGGGCTCAGCGGGCCGGCACCCCAGGAGCCATGTCGCATCCCTGCCTATGGCTGCGGCCTCGGGGGGCCCGAGACCCTAGAAAGAGTCAGGGGGGACCGCGGGGTGGGCGGGCTGGGCAGTCGCCAGGAAAGGAGACTGTGGACATTCAGAGGCTGGTCACCCAGGGAGATGGCAGCCGCTCTGTCCGCCCTCGGCCGGACTTGAAAGAAGTGAAAACAGACAGAATTCAAAGACGCCAACAAAAGCGCTTCCTGTTGACACCAACAGGCTTAAGTCTTTTCTCCTTGCACCCTAATGCCGGCGCCCCGGCCGGTGCTGCGTCCCCCAGGCGACACCACGACCACGAGAAGGAAAGTCACGCCGCCAGCCCCCAGCTTGGCAATTTGTTCTCTAAAATTGGGCTTGAAATCCAGAACCTGTCCCACAGGCACCCACGCCGGCCTCATGGTCCATATAGCGCCCTGCAGATTTCCTGCTGGGGCCGAGGGTGCAATGGGGCCACCGTGGACGCTCCTTACTTAGTTTGCCAAATCCCTGCAGAACTCTCCACGTGCACACACGTGTGCACACGCACACTCACACGCACACCTGCAGCACCCAGAGGACACTGGGAAACACGCTGACTATGCTGCACGGCCAGGAGGATCAAGGAGAAATCCCTCCTTTTTCCTCTCAGCACCTCCAGAAGAACTGACCTTTTTTCAACAAGTATTTACTTTTTAAAATTAAGGATGACTTTAAACATTTCAATGCGCTCTCTAGGCTCAATCGTAATGTTTCACCTCGTTTTCTCCATCACACGCGAGGCTGGCCAGCAGAGTCGAGGGGTGGTGGGAAGGCGCCTCCCCACCAGGAATCAGCGAGGGCCCCAGGATACCTGGAGTCAGATGGCCCCTCCACGCTCCAGGGTAAAACCGACACCAGCCCTTTCCAGTGGCTGCCGCTGCTGCTCTGGGCTAAGGGGGGTCAGTACTGGACAGTGGGGAGGACGGAGGGAGAGGAGGGTCCATGCTCCTGAATCACAAAGGAAAGCAGGGCCCTCACCCACCCTGGAGCCTAGGCACGCACCACCTGGGCCCCCACAGCCCCTGCAGGGTCCACACCGTGATGTCATCAGGTCCATTTACAGATGGGGAACGATAAATCCAAGTGAAGATGGTTTTCCCCAAATAACATGCAGAGAATGTGTCAGCGCAGCTGCAGGGCAGCCGGACCTGCTGCAGGGCCTTTTTCTGCTCAGGGCCCCACTCACACCAGCAGCTTTTCAGGTCACTGAGAAAATGGGCCAGAGTAACACACCCAAGTGAGGGATAGGTTGCCTCAAAATCCCAAGAGGCCCACGAGGCTTGTGCCTCTGCCGTGGTTCTGGGAGGGGCCGATGCAGCAGCTCATCCTTCACCTTAGGAAGGATGTCTCAGCACGTCCCACGCAGAGGGAGAAGGCCCCTGAATTTTAGTGGAATGTAGTTCCCACCGTCTGACAGGCGAACGTCTGACTAGTAAGTCTAGAGTAGTTGCTCCTTTCTGCTCACTACTTCCCATCGGCATGATGGCATCAAGGCAGGGGACCAACGTGCCACCTCGTGGAAGGGAATGGCTCAAACTCCCCGAGAACTATAATTGTGACATAGGCCTACAGAGGGGGTGTACCCGTGAGCTAAGACAGTGAAGGTGTATCTCCGGCCTTGCCAGCTGAAGGCAAACTGCTTCTGGTGGGCATTATGGACTAGGATGGATTAAAAGGCATTTTCCAGATCACTAGCTGCATACCAGGTACCAAGGGATGTGTTAATTTGCTCAGTCAATGGAACCGCAGCTGTTACAGCAGCTGCAATTGGAGTCACCGCCTGGTTAAGTTTATGATAATCCACTGTCACTCTCCAAGACCCACTCTCTTCTGCCAGATAGGACAGTTGAATGGGGATGTGGTGGGAATCGCCAGCCCCGCCATCTTTCAAGCCCCCGATGGTGGCAGTAATCCCTGCCGTCCCTCCAGGAATGCAGTGTCACTTTGGTTCACTAGGTGGAGGCTATTCTAGTGGCTTCACCTGGCCTTTCCCACCGGAAGAGCCCTCATTCTACAGGTCAGGGAAGCAATGGCGGATTCTGCCAGCTGCTGAGGGTGCCTATTCCAATCAAGCCCGGAACTGGGGAAATAGACACAGGATGGGTTCTGGGACCCACTGGACTCACTGGGAGGTGGACCTGGGCTAAGATTCCACTGACCACCTGACCTCCATGAGCCCCACTCTGACCGCAACACCAGTGATGTTTCGGGTCTTGGAATCAGGGTCAGTTCAGAGGCAGCAGCGTGCAGTCATCCCCGAAACTTCTGAGTATTTCCTTTTCCCCGAGGCACAGTCACACTGGTGAAAGGCCGCTGGTCCCTTGGGGGGGTGGGGGAGAAAGAGTAATAATATGAATTGCTGGCAGTGTATGGGGGCCCTTCCTTGAGGGCACCTGGCCTCCCCTTCATTTGGGGGCTTCTGGGCCTGTAAACCGGCCCTAGGCTGGGAACTGATGTCAAAGCCATGACTTTGTTTTTATGATTCGGGTTAGACTTTTGTTCACCTGACCTAGAACTTCTCTGCTTACACAGATGGAGTAAGAATCCAGCAGGCTTCCCATCTGTCTCACTTCTAGGAACACCAAGGCCACAGTCTGTGCCAGGTGGCCTGCTTCCTTGCTGTCCATCGTGGTGAACACACCCACCTTGATCCTGGCGGCCGAGCGCCCCCGCGGGGCCCGGTCACCCCAGGAGCCAATCACTCTCACTGCACTTAGGGTTCCCGACCGAGCGGCCGTGCCTCCCACTCTAAGTTCTGACCCACAGAGAAGGGGATCGGAGCCCTTTGGGGTGCCAGGGCTCCCCTCGCGGATTTATTCCTCACTGTTGTGGGGGAAGCTGTGTCTGGATGCTCCCAGGTGGGTGAGCGGTTCTCACCTGATGCTCTGTCTCCTCAGCCTCTGAGCCCCTCCCCTCTGCAGGAAACCGAGGCAGGTCCGGCATTTCCCATTCACTCGCAGCGGGGGTCGTCTCTTGGACCGTGTTTCAGCCGAACAGCCAGCCAACCAGTCAGAGCCCTTCCTGCCCCTGCACTGCGACCTCAGCTGCAGTCTCTTCTCGTGGGCCCCTGTCAACACCTTGATCTTCCCTCCACTGCACCCCACACCCTCCTCTACCCCCTCGCATGTGCTCCCATAAATCAGAAGACCCAAGTTACTCTTCCGGAGTATAGCCCACCTCCTCATGGGTCACACCTCGTACCCACCTTCAGCGGCCTCAGGGGAGGCTGTCACCCTTTCCCCAGGAACCACAGGGTTGACCCCCTCAGACGTGGATGTCGGGGGAGAGGCTGACACCACTGCGGGGCGGGGGGAAATGCCGCTTTGGGGACATTGCCACGGGGCTGGGAGCTGGGTGGCCCTGCCCACATCTTCTCATGAACTTGACGGTTCTCATGAACCGTCGCCTGGGCCCTCCTCCCAGCTCCCGCCCAGTACTTTCTTGAATAAACGTTTCCTCTGCCTTCTTTAAGGAGAGCACACATCGCACTATGACTTCAGAGGCCAGAAGAACGAGTTTGTAACGAAAGCAGCTCACTGCCTGGTGAGCTCATCTTCGTCCTCTTTAGGGGGCCGCACCCGTGACCTGACCTGACACTTCTCATGCCGTCGGCCCCACCTGCACACTCCCGCCCCAGGTCCCAGCGCCTGTCCCTCCCCCAGCCCCTGCCTGTGTCCCCTCTACACTGCCTCCTGGTCTGCCCAGCCCATGTGATCACCCCTTGGACCCTCCCCAGACCCCCAGGGCCCACACTCCACACCCATCCTGCACGGGGTTCTGGGGCCCAGGGAAGGTGAGGACCACACGGCACATGGGATCTCACACGGCCATGTCCGCACGGGCCACCAACTCAGCGAGGGGACCCCAGTCGTCCTCCAAGGCTACCTCCCCTACTTCTCCTGGTTCATCTGCACCGTCCATCCAGATGGAACCCTCGGGGCTAGTGGATGATGGCCTATGGCCGCAGTGACACCTCCGGCCTTCTCCATTAACTGGGGCGTCCCCCTCCCTCCCCCCCAGCCCCATGGCAGGGCCCAAAGGCCTGCCCTCAGCCCCTCCAGTGGAGGTAGCCCTGAGCTGCCGGGCCTACCGTGGCCTCTCCCCAGGGCTGGGCGAGTGAGAGGGAGGCTAACTGCACAAGGGGGATGAGGCCCCACCCCACAGGCTCCAGACAAGCATGTTTTATAGCCGCCCCCGCCTGCTTCCCTCGGCTGAGTCACCGAGGTGCGGGTGACCCAGAGCTGACTCAGGGAGGGCCTGTCCCTGGGGCTCCCAGCTGGGGCCGCAAAGGGGGGGAGCCCAGTCCACTTGGTCAGTTCCCAGGTGGTGACAGCACTGCGCACTGTCCACTCCATCCCCCACCCCTGTCCCCGGCATGTGTCACTTCCCCTGGGGCCAAGGTGTGTCTGCACCATGGGACCTGGGCGGGGAGAGCTCGGGTGGGCCTGGGCTCCTCCCAGGTGTGCACAGACCCTCTGCTGAACCTGCCTTCTCTTTTTCTTGGGCAGGAAGGGGATTTCATACCTGGTTTCCTTGAAGGCCAGAGTTCCCCTGGTCACTTTCTCTATGCCAGATGCCCAGATTCCTGGGCCTACAGAACACGCCACCATGTGCAAGTGCAGGGGCGCAGGGCCACAGGGGGCTGGACAGGGTCCCCTTCACCCTGTGTCCAGCTGTCAGCAGGTGTGGCTGGGGATTCATATGTGAATGGGACTGCTGGCCTGGCACCTCCAGGGCCGCCTGCCCTGGGCTGGTGGGTCCTGGGGCAGGGCTGCGGGCTGGGGGAGGGGCAGAGAGAGGCTGTGTTCCTCATACGGGAGGTTTTGGGAACAACTGAGAAAACAGGAACTCGGACCTCTCTGCAGAGGGATCTCATCTCCCTGTGAGCTCCTCACCTGCTATTGGAACCACAGTGGTGTTGGCACGATCCTGGGGGCAGGCGACTCTTCCTCAAGAATTTAAAGGCGAAGGGTCATGACTTCTGCAACTTATAAATGGCCCAGTGGAAAATGAACAAATGTGCACACACAAGACACATAAAGATGTGCCCGCACTGACAGTGGGTGGATGGTTCGGAGGGTGTGTGATGCTGGGTGAACGGTACCTGATTTGTGCGGCTTCAGACTTTTGAAAATGCACACCTGGGACGTAAATTGGTAATTGCTGTGTCAGAAACTCCCCTCCTCAGGGAGGCAGCGTGGTTCTGAGTCCTTCTTCAGAAGCTGGTTCAACCGGCCGCTGAATAGGGAGCGGCCCACGTGAGCACCTACTGGGAGACAGAGGAGCATCTACTCCCATTCTCCCATATGGGAACATAGGGGAGCTGCAGCTGAGCGGTGAGCCTGGCACACGGTGAGGATGTGGACATTGAGGCTGGCACCCATGCACAGAAGCGGGATCTCTGGGCCTGGCCCCTGGCACGCCACCCCCAGCAGCCAGGACCCTGCCCTCTCAATATCACCACCCTGGAGTCTCCAGGCCCAGGGGTGATCCCAGCCCAGCTAAGGAGCCTTGATGACAGGGCGGGTGCAACTGCAGGGTTGTAGAAACGTGCACGTGCTGGGGGCACTGCCAGGCCTGGCCTGTAGCTGCCAGGGACAGTTGCTGGGATGGAGCCCAGCAGGCTTCCCAGGAGAAGTGATGCGTGAGCTGAGTGAGGAGGAGGGTTGCTAAACCATGAGCAGCCCGTACTCACCAAATATGTGGTGCAGGGTTGGGGTCCTTCTCCCTTGAGGGGCGCTGCCTCAGGGGACTCCGAGTACAGAGACATTCCTGCTGGTGTGACGGCTGTGGGGACACCACAGCTCACCACCTGGCAGAGTGGGTTGCTGCTAGGGCCAGGCTGGACAAGGTGGCTGCGTCAAACAACGGCGGTGAGGGCGCAGGGATAATCATACGCCCGGCACTGTCCTTCACTGCTCACCCAGTGCCCACGCCTGGCTGACTGGCAGGGGCCCCTCACTTCTCCCTCCCACTTTTCGCTGCCGCACAGACAGCAAACACGCCAGCAGATTAGGTTAAGGAGGTGATTGCGCGAAGGTGTTTGGGTTGGGGCCAGCCAGCACTCTCCCGGCTGTTTCACGTCGTAATTACACGTTGCCAGCTGCAGTTGCTAAATGTTAAATTACAAGCATTTGCTCGTAATCCGTCATTTCACCACAATTACAATAATTATGTCCCTATAAGAAGGTCAGCAAAAATGACCTCGAAGGAGGAAACAGAGTGGTAGAAATGATGGAGGCCCGGGGGCTGAGCAGGGAAGGTGCTGGGTCCGTGCGCGAACCTCCCTCAGCAGGTGGGGGTCTGGGTGTTTTCACGGGA
Organism: Physeter macrocephalus; assembly: GCF_002837175.3. Lineage (NCBI taxonomy): Eukaryota > Metazoa > Chordata > Mammalia > Artiodactyla > Physeteridae > Physeter > Physeter macrocephalus. The sequence continues at coordinate 122,234,623 of NC_041227.1, forward strand.
CCCACATACGTGATTGGCAAGTACTCTAAAATATTTTTTGAATGCCAAACAGAGAATTTCCTGGACATGTCTGGGAAAACTTTTCACGTTTTTCTGGAAGTGTCCAGTTTCTAGGGGAGGAAGGTGATTCTTCAATGAGCAGATTCAGGTGACTGGACATTTTGAGTAACAGAATGACCATCAATACACATTTGAAGACCTCAAGACTGGGCCAAAAATGAAAGCATTTACAGAGACTGGGCTGTGTTAGCGGCTCAAAGAACTCATGCTCTAGGGGGAGTGGTGGTGGGGGGGGCTGGGAAGAAGATGCCCCCCCCAAGGTCCTGAGTCCTGCTCAGAGTCAGATGGCACCTTGACCCCCGAATCAACATCTGTGCTGAGCCAAGGTTATCACACCCACCTGATATGAGGCTTTGTGTGATGATGTCACACATCCTACATCTCCCTGAGAATCGAGACCCCACCCACTTTGCAGGTAATGAGACTCAGAAACAGACCCTGACCCCACTGCCCGTGTGAACCAGACCAGGAAGAGGGCCACGTCAGAGCCCAGGTCCATCCATCACGCACAGGGCCTGCCACACCCCGACATTCAGAGGCTGGGAAAGGGTGTCCAGCCCCACAGACCCCACCCCAGCAAGCCTCCTTCCTCAGGTGGTGGGTCCCTGCCACACTTAAAAGAACGACTGGACTGTCATACAGAGCGAAGTAAGTCGCAAGAGAAAAACAAATACCATATTATTAGATATGGAATGTAAAAAAAAAAAAAAAAGGTTCTGATGAACCTAGGGGCAGGACAGGAATAAAGATGCAGAGGTAGAGAATGGACTTGAGGACACGGGGAGGGGGAAGGGTAAGCTGGGACAAAGTGAGAGAGTAGCATTGACATATATACACTACCAAATGGAAAACAGATAGCTAGCGAGTGGGAAGCAGCTGCATAGCACAGGGAGATCAGCTGATCAGCTCCGTGCTCTGTGACCCCCTAGAGGGGTGTGATAGGGAGGGTGGGAGGGAGACGCAAGAGGGAGGGGATATGGGGATATATGTATACATATAACTGATTTACTTTGTTATACAGCAGAAACTAACACAAAATTGTAAAGCAATTATACTCCAATAAAGATGTTAAAAGAAAAAAAAAAAGAACGACTGGAGAGACGGCAGCACGGTCACCTGCAGGTCAGGTGCACACTTGGGAGCTGCAGTTGTCCGGCCGTAACCATGGGTCATGGTCTCACTGAAGGCCACCAATGCTGCCTCTCAGGGTGGCCCCAGTCAGGGGCTGCACCCCTGGAACTCCCCACAGAGACGTGCCCAGGAGGCATCAGGGCAACATTTCTTGAGTGAATGAACAGATCACAAGTGAAGTTTGATACTGACCTGAGTTTGGGCCACGGACTCCCTCACTACGCGCTCTGCGTGGACCTATGGGGTGGGGCAGGCAGCTCTGTGGGAAGCGCCCGCATCACCGCCCCACCATACGCAGCAGAGGCGAGGCCCAGAGCTTGCACCTCAAGGGTACACTGAGCTGTGCTGTGTGGCCTCTGTCATCGCTGAGCCCCGCCCCTCTGCCGCCTGTGCCCCATTCCTCTGGCTTCCTGGGGCTGTGGAAGGTACTCGGGCAGGACGGTGGGGCTGTCACCCAGGTGTGGGGACAGGCAGCTTTGCCGTCTGACCCCAGTGAGTCTGGTCCTGCACTCTGCCTTCCAGCGGGCATTCTGGTGTTGGGGGGACTGTGAATGCAGGGAGGTGCCCAGCTTCTCTCGGACACCATGACGCCCGTCTCCATTACCACTATGGGTGGGGGCACTGCTGTGGCCCCTTCCTGGGTTCAACTGGCAGAAAGGCTCACTGGGAAGTGCCCCCCCAGCCATCCATGGACTAACACACCCCAAGGTTCTCTGACTGCCGGGGATCCTGCAGGGTTTCTGTGTCCCTGCCAGGCCCTAGGGCGTGAAGCAGGGCAGGCGGTCACTGGGTGGCCTCAGACAGACGTGACCCACCTCATCCTGCTGCCTCAGCCCCAAACATCCTATGCCCCCCTAAGAGCTGACACCATGAGCGCCAGGCCAGGAGGGCTCATCAGCCCCACCTTGCTGGGCGAAGAGGTGCCAGGAGGCCCAGAGCTGAGTGCCGATATGAGGAACCAGTTCTGCTGCTGCGGCCGCACCCTGAGGCTGGTGCTTGTCAGGAGGAGGGAAATCTGGAAATTCCTGCTTCAGGGACCCTCCTGGAATCCAGAGGCACCTGTGTCTCCAGAAGTGAGGGCCTGTCACAGAGACTTAGGTCTGATGGTCCCAAGAGCCTATCAGATTCTTCCAAGAAGACCGCCAGAAATTTTGTTTTTTAATTAATAGTCCTAATTTTTTAGGTTTACAGAAAACTGAGCAGGTAGTAGAGAGGGTTCCCATGTAGTCCCTCCCCTGACCCAGATTCCTCTCTTACTGGCCTCTCCAATTAGTGTGCACAGGTGCTATAATCAATGAGCCAATACAGACATATTATTAACTGAAGACTGCAGCGTTTGCTCCTGTGTCATTGCTCTGTCAGTCCTGCATGCACCATCGTGCTGAGCTTGTTTTAGGGAAATGGACCTGGGCAGAGGTGGTTTGGCAGCCTTCTAGGTCACAGCCCTGAGCCTGGGATGGGAACGAGCTCCGCGTCGCCCCAGAGACGGCTCTCCCCTTTGGTCCAGCGGTCACTAGAGGATTCTAAAACCCTGAGCAGGTCACTCAGGCTGGTAGCACTGACTCCGCATTTGTAATATGAAAGGGCCCTAAAGCTGCACCGCTTCTTCCTCTGTGTGAAGACCTGGACCCTGACCAGCCACAGGGCCCTTCTGAGGTGGATGTGCCCGGCCAGGATGCTTATAAAGCATTTCTTTACCACCTGCAGTGCCCTGGGTGAGAAGTGCTGCTGTGCAGACAGGCTCGGCGGGCACAGAGGTGGTTGCAGCTTCCAGATTCCAACGAGTAGACCCCTCTCCCCAGCGGCCTGGGTGGCAGTTTCACTTGGCTCACTTCTCAAAGCAGTTCTGCACCCTGGTACCTGCAGCAACAGGGGTGTGGTGAGGGGTGCAGCAGGCCCCCAAGCCCAGAATGCACATGTGTAGTCCTCTAGCCTCAAAGCTGACTTTGGGTCTTGGGATGACATCACTGTTTTTGACCAGGCAGGGTCTTTGCTCCGGGCTTTGGCTGGGTGGGTTGACCTGCTCAGTTCCAGGGCTGCCCTAAACAGATTCTTCAGTTGTAACCCCCTTCAAGGCGGAACGACGCCCCCACTGTTGCCCCAGCACTCCTGAGGGCAGCTGTCTCTCAGCCCCATCTGTTTTGGACCTGCAGACTCTGGCTTCTCCAGAGGCTGATGATTCCATCCCTACAACCAAATTAGACTTCCAAACCTCTAACCAGATGAAAGGGTGCAACATGAAAATAATGGGCACAGGAAGTCACTCCCCTCTCCCGCAGGTCACTCGAAATTCCTCCTGAAATATATCTTGCCTGGAAAAGAAATGCTAAAACAAGGTCAGATTTCTCCACCATTTGATGTTGTTTCAGGCTCTGGAGCTCACTCAGACCAACACCAGAGTCTGAGGAAGCAGAAAAACCTGCTTTTGTGATCCCAGGGGTGGCTGCCTGGAGTGCCACGGCTCCCTCCCTCCGCCTGGCAGACCCTTATCATCCTTTCAGAGGCCAGTGTCCTCTGGGCTGCCTATGTCCCCCTGTCTCCCCCACTGGATGTCAGGTACCTGGGGGCCCCAGTGACCACCTGAAGGCAGCCGCTCTCATCACGTTGCACTCACCAGGCTGGGTCCCACTAGAACAGGGACCTCAGAGGGAAATTCGGCACCCAGGGGGCATTTGGCAGCACCTGGGGACAGTTCAGGTTGCCAAGCCTGGGGCTGGGCGGACGGCCACTGCCAAAATGCTGCTAAAATCCTACAGTGCACAAGAGGGTCCCCACCACGAAGAATCAAGAGCAAAGCTGGTGAATCGGGTACTAGACTAACTCTGGAGCAGGGACGGTGGGGACCAGCAGGGAGCACAGCAGTGATGCACAGGAGCGGTGGCCTCCACAGGCAAATTCAGAGCCTTTCTGTGGAATGGGGGTTCCAGGGTCCACCGCACAGTCAACAGTGAGTCGGCCACATCACCAGCCACAGTTGGTCCTCCCCTCCCCCGTGGGCCGCAGAACGGGACAGAGTCTGAACTCCCGCAAAGCACACTCAAATCCTGGGGAGGGTGGGTGCCAGGAACATTTCTGACGGCCTCAGGCCGGTCACACAGCAGCGGCACGGCCAGGTGCCCCTGCTACAGCCCAGAGGCCATTCCAGACTCAGTCTGCACGATGGGGCCACAGCACCACCACTGCTGGACGGACCTGCTGGCCAGGCGCCCGGCCTGGGTCTGCACGTACCTGGGGTCTCGTGTTTCTACCCCGCCCCCGCATCGTACAGGCTGGGGACGCGTTGCTGCCCGTCCCCCTCCCGCTCGAAACTTCACTTTCCAGCCTGGCTCTTCTCTCCCGGACCCTTATCCCAGTCCCTCACGCGGCCCTCTCCTCTCCGCGGCGTCCTAGCCTGTCCCACCCTCGGGCCACACGCCCCCCGGCGCTTAGTGTCCCCGCCACGCCGCTGACTCCGGTATCCGCCGCGTCCAGCCGGTCTCCCTGGGCGCGGGGCACAGGCGCACTGGGCGGAGTTCCGGCGCGCGGGGGCGGAGCGGCCGGGCGGGCGCCGCCCCCCAGCTGAGCAGCGACCGGGACCGCGGACTTGCAGACTTCAGAGGCTCAGGCGGCGGCGGCGGGCGCGGAGGTCCGCGCCCGGCTCCAGCGGCTCCAGCGGCTCGGGCGGCCCCGACTCCGGCGGGGATGGGCGGGCAGCCGCCCTGGGGGCGCGGGGCGCGCGCGACCTGACCGCCTGGACTCGAAGCCCGGCCGCTTGGCAGCGCCGGGTCGAGGGTCTGCTCGGTGGGCGCGGACGCGGGGCCGGCGGCCGAGCCGGAGCCAGAGCATGCGGGGCGCGGCGCGGGCGGCCGGGGGGCGCACGGGGCAGCTGTGGCCGAGGCCCCCCGCCCCGGGCCCTGGGCCGCCGCCGCTGCTGCTGCTGCTGGCCGTGCTGCTGGGCGGCGCGGGCGCGCAGTACTCGAGCGACTTGTGCAGCTGGAAGGGGAGGTGAGTTCGCGCGGCGCGACCCCAGCCCTTGGGTCCACTCCCCTCCCCGCGGGCCGAGCGCGCGGGGGCTCGGGGGCCCGCTCTCCAGGCTGAGTGCCGTCCCCGCCCTCCCCCGCCCCCGGTTTTAGAACAAAAGAGCCCGCGGCGTCCCGGTCCCCTGGCCCGGCGGACGCCCAGGGGGAGGCGCGCCTGCAGCGCGGTGGTGTCAGTCGGGTCCAGCAGCCCGCTCGCCCCGCGCCGGACCGCGCCGCTCCCCACTTGGATCCCCGAGAGCCGCAGCCCGGACCCCGCGACCCCTCACTGGGGGCAGGCGGGGATCGGCCTTCTGGCCCTTCCCGGGCTCTGCCCTCGGCGAGGAGTTGCGCGCCTGGGCCGGGAGGAGCCGGGCCTGCGCTCAGGGCTGAGCGGGAAGGGACGGACGGGTCCGCAGGAGGGAGCGGCGGCTCCGGTGGTCGGAGCGGGGGCCCTGGCGCTAACTGCGCACTGACCACGGCGGTGCGGGCGGAGACCCGCGGGCGGGCACCTTGCGCGGGGCGAGTTCGGGGCCTGGCGGAGCCCCCCGCCCCGCCCCGTGAAGGTCAGGCCGCCCTTGGCAGCGCGCGCTGGGCTCTGCGACCCCCCTTCACGCCCTCTGCCAAGGCAGGCAGCCGAGGACTTTTTTAAAAAACTGCAGTGTGACAGGCAAGTCACAAGCGTGGGCGGGGATGGGGGTGAGGGCGCAGAGAACCTCCGTCCGCCAGGGCGCCGGCCCCGAGCCAGGCACCTCGCTGTCGGAGAAGACTGCTTGGGCTTCGGCAGTTGCGGATTCAGGAGTTCGCAGAGGGAGATACTAGCGTCTTCTTCTCCGAAAACGCTATGGGCCGGGGCTGCCCTTAGATCTGGGTGTGTCCCTGTGTCCCACCGTGCATGGCCCCTAAGTCCCTGACTTCTTCTGATGGGAAGACTCCCGCTGGCAGACACCTCATGCTGTGGGGTGTCACGGGGTTATTTTGAGTGAAGGCAGTTTTTTCCGAGAAGGTAAGGGTTGTGCCACTGTGCTGGGTTCTGCGTCAGCAGGGCAGTTGCTGGTCCTTTTGAATACGTACAGACCCAGTTCTCTGTGGAAACTGGCAATTACCCTGCTCCCTTCTCTCCACTTCCCAGCCTCCTAGAGTGAAGGTCCTGGGCTCCTGAGCTTGGGCTGGTGTTGCCCACCCTCCCTGCTGCAGAAGTTCTCCCAGCTCACACCACAGCAGGGGTGGTAGAGCTGAGACTGGAGCCCTGAGTGGCAGATCGGAGCTCTGGGGGAGGGTTGGCCTGGAGAATGCTGGCGCCAGCACAGAGCTGGCGGGGAGCCTCTGACTCTGACACACTCTTCTGGGGCTGCCCTCTCCCCCTCGCTGGTAATTAAACTCCCTGCTTTGCAGCCTCTGCTGGATGAATGAGTGCATCCCCAAACTGAGGCCTTGGGGTGTCCTGCTTCAGCAGATCAAAAACAGAAACCCAGTCCCACCCTGTGAGCTTGAGTTTCCAGAGGAGGAGCTGACATCCTTTTCACGTTCTTGGAGGACCATGTGCCTGGAAGAGGATGCCTCCCCTGGAGCCCAGAGCCTGTGAGCGAGGACTGGTCAGGGGGCCAACCTGCTCCTGGACCACGCAGGTGTTTGCAGTGGGTAGAAGAATCCCTTCACCTTCCTGTTCCTGTGCATCCTCTTATCTACCTGGAGAAGAAGGGCCACTTACCTGCGGCCCCTCTCCCTCCATCATTGCTAATGGACCCCTGGACTTGGGCACCCTCCAGTGTCCTCCACTCAACCCAAAGGCAGAACCCGGCCAAGGGCGGCTGCAGTGGCTGTATGAGCTGTGGGCAGGATCTGGAGCAGAGACAGGGCCAGGTCACATTCCTGGAGCATAAACCCCCCTTGCATTGTAATTGCTGCCCCCAGTTATCATTTTTTTTCACAAATCAGCTGACAGATTCTTACTCTGGTGCGCTGGTTTGCCTGCTGACTCTGTAGCATTTACGACTTTTTATGAGCCGTTCTAAAGACAGCACAGGGTGGTGCAAGCCCTGATGTGCCGGGTGGATTCTGATCCCCTGATAGGAAGGGAGTTGTTTTTTATGACACTGGCTACTCACATTTGACAGGCCTAATGTGTTTCTGGGTGTTTCCAAGCAATTAAGTAGGAGGTTTTGAAATCCCTCTCCGTGTGCAGGGGCAGGACGTGCCCTATCTTTATTAGGCCCTGGTCGTAAAGGTGGACCGTGAACTTTCCTACTGCGATGGGCTGGGCATTGCCGGTTATGTCACACCTGGGCTATCTCTCCTGCAAGGTGGGGTAATGAAACGTAACTCCAGGCAGGAGAGCCTTTGGGTTTCGCCCTTGATCAGAGGCTCTTCCTGACTTCAGTCAAAAAGAGACCATCACTTCCTTCTGGTGACTCAGGGTTTGAGCAGGCTGTGGTTGTGAGTGGTGTGGGCTCTGCTGCCACCACACTGACCCTGTCAGACAGTCCCCATAGCGACTTGGAATTTGCCGTCTTTCCCATAAAGGTGCTCCACAGGTGTGTCCCCCTGGGGGGGTGGGTGACACTTGCCGACTCTTTTTTTTTTTTAATGCATTAATTCAGTTTAAATAATCCAAGATCAAATCAGTCTTCTCAGTTTCCTAAGGCTGAATAGAACCACAGTTTTTTTCTGCATCCTGTAGCTTTGTCATAACATCAGAAAGCAGTTATTTCATTTTTCTTAGTTAGGATGTCACTTGCATGTCATGTGAAAATTGTAACATACCATCAGCAGTGACCATTACTGATGTGGTGTGTTTTTGCATCTCCAGCACTTTTGCTGAGCAGATGTCTGTCTGAATGGAGCTCTTGCTCTGATGAGAGTGTGGACACTCCCGTGTTGGGTGCTTAGTGAGAGTCTTGTTGGTCCTGATGTTTTAGCAGAATGAGAGAGAAGAGGCAGAGCAGGGCCCATGCAGGCTCCGGGGACGGGCTGGACCTGTTAGAGGGTGAAGCGATGGGTGCTTTGTTTCTCACGTGTCCACTGTCGTTTTGTATCTGGTCCTCTTTTAGGCGAGTGACTTGTGAGTAAATGGATGCACGTGGTCATGTACGCAGGCTGGTGGATGGCAGCCCCCAGCCTCGGGTCCGCCTCCCCCTGGGCAGCATGGGCTGGCCATCTGTCCCCACGAGGGCCCCCTCTGCCCCTGCCAAGACGCGGGTGGGGGGTGGGCCTCCCCACTTCGCCCTCCACTGTTGGGGTTAAGGCAACCTCGTGCGAGGTATCCACAGCCTCTGGTATGAGTTCTCCACTCCCTCAACCCCGAGGTCCCCCTCCTCCCACCAAGAGGGAAGGGAAGGCTTGGAAGGGGTGGTTTTTGTGGGAGAGAGAGTTGAGGATTGGTGCCTGGGCATGGCGCAAGTGTCCAGCTGCCCCCCAAGGCTGGAGCCAGGAGAGGAGGGACACTGTGATAAAGTTAGTTTGGCTGCATAAGAGCAGAGCTGATTATAGTCATCTGTGGCAGCCACACACCATTTAGTCTAATTTTGTCACCCAGCACTATAATTATGCCCATCCCCTCCTATGTGTCAGATGAGCTTGTGTGAGTTTTATGTGACTGTAATTTGTAAGTCTGTTCTCTGTGTGCGGCCCTGCTAGGCGTCTGAGGCCAGGCTGCTCATGACCCAGGGCCTTGGGGGTGGGGAGTGGAGTGAGGAGGTTGTCCAACCTCCTTGACACCTCCCTCTGATGTGGTCTGCAGGGTGACTGTGCAGCCCTCGCCTGCAGCTGGCCGTTGTATGAAAAGTGAGGCTTTTCGGGGCCTGGAGCGTGAGTCACCAACAGTAAATGCAAACCATATGTTATGTGTTTTCTCCTCTGCAGAAAAGGTTTCTGGTAACTCACTCAGGCCAGGGCTCTGAATATAGTATTGTTTATTTCACATAAAAATCCTAAGAATGTGGGTGAACCTGTCTGAGATCTGATCAGAACCAAATTTCATGTAATGAAACACTTAGTTGAAGTCACCATTGAGTTCCCGGGCTGCTTGGTGTTTATGACGTAACCGTTACCACAAGCTGACATTTACATTACAGTTTTGAGTAGGGGAAACTTGAACGTTTTTGATGGTTTCAATTTCTCGAAAACATAATGTTATGACTTACTCAAGACCTGCCTCCCCAAGAGCATAGCACACTTCATTTTTTCCTGTTTGCTATTTATTAGGAGTGAAACCCACAGGGCTCCCCAACAGTCCCCATCGGGAAGACAGGTTATCTGTGGACCTTTTGTGTCCCCCTCCCTTTGCTTTTCCACAATTCCTTCCCGTGTCTCCCTGTGGAAGACCTCTACTTTACTTCTGTGTCTTGCTTTGATGATATTTGTGTTTGTTTTGAAAAAAATACGATTGGCAATGCAGGGTCTTCAGGTTTGCAAATGAATGAAAAAGCAGTCAAATCATCACCTTAAGGAAAATATGAACACTGTGCCTAACGGGGACCCCGAAGACAAAACTCACCAACAACCTACACAACCCCCCCAAATTGCTAACATTCCCAGTTCGTTGAAGAGCTGCTCCCTGGAGTGCATTATTTATTATATGTGCATTGCATTCCAGCGTGCCTCCTGTAACTTGAATCTGCTCCTTGGTCTTCACACTCAGTGGGAATCTACCAACATTTCCTGGCCCTCATTTGGTTATCTGGAACTTGGGTTGGTGCCAAAGTCCCACTGGTGTTTCCCTGTTTATTGTTTGGAAGAGCCATCTTTTCCTCGGTTCTCACCTCCACTGCACCCATCACTGCCCCTGTTCAGGGGTTTCCCAAGGACACGCGCTCAGGGGGGCAGCAGAGTGTCCAGGTGGTGAGAGGGTCTGGGAGCCAGAAGCTCCCACACTTACCAGAGTGCTCGGAGCCGGTATGCTGGAAGGAACTGGGCGGGGGAGGCCATGTGGCCACCCCTCCCTGGAGATGGGCCCTGAGCTGCAGGGTGGAGACGGTGCCAGCCTGCCTGTGGGTGAGGGGTGCTCAGACGCCTTAGCAGGCGTCTCCCGGCTGACGAGTCTCCCCCTCCACAGCGGACTGACGCACGAGGCCCACAGGAAGGAGGTAGAGCAGGTGTACCTGCGCTGCTCTGCGGGCACTGTCGAGTGGATGTACCCGACCGGCGCGCTCATCGTGAACCTGCGGCCCAACACCTTCTCGCCTTCCCGGCACCTGACTCTGTGCATCAAGCCCCTCCGGGGCTCGTCGGGGGCCAATATTTATTTGGAAAAGACTGGAGAACTGAAACTGCTGGTGCGGGACGGGGACCTCGGGCCCGGCCAGGCCCCGTGCTTCAGCTTCGAGCAGGGCGGCCTGTTCGTGGAGGCGACGCCCCAGCAGGACATCAGCAGGAGGACCACAGGCTTCCAGTACGAGCTGACCAGCCGGCATGCAGGGCCAGACCTGCACACCCTGTCGGGTGAGTGTGGTGCCCAGGGTGGGGTGGTGGCCTCAGGGGTCCTCTCTCCTCTCCCAGGCCCCCCGATCATCTCGCACCCCCACCTCAGCACAGCCTCTGAACATGCTGCTCGAGTCCGTGCTTCAGGCCTGGCAGGTCTGCCTGAGGGCGGCCGAGGGGCCCTCCCGGGAGCAGGTGCCCCGTTAGTGCTGTGGGCAGTTTGGACTTGGGACGATGGCCACGGGTCAGAGCAGAGCTGTGACACGGTCCTGGCCCGTAATATGCTCTTCTCCCTTGGAACAATTTTGACTGTGATTTGAAATGGATGCTGTTACCATCCAAACTGCCCCAGAATTTCTTCTGACACATGAGTTGGCCGAGTGTTTTTGGCGTCGGCTGCAGTCCCTGAAACATTGAGTTTTGGGTGGAAGTTGAGTCCGATTCACGTTCCAGAGCCATGCAGAGCTGGGATGTCCTGAATCGTGAGCCATTCCCAGGTTCACAGGCCGTTTTATCTGTGGATGTCGGTGAGGGCGCCAGCACCATGCCATGCGGGGCAGCTGAGTGGCTGTGATGATCTGGGAACCTCAGGTGAGGTCCTGGAGGGAGTCTCTGGGTGGCCGAGGGCCGGTGAGTTGGCTTTAGATTTTCCTTCTTTTTTTTTTTGAGGCCAGCAGACAGCTTTGCGGGGCCCTGTGTGGAAGGCAGTGTTGGTCTCTGGAAAGTTCTGTGGGCAGAGAGGAGTGTGTGGCCCCAAGAGCTCTCACACAGGGAAAACTCAGGGTCCTGTCTTTTAGATAGGGACAACCAGGCCAGGTGCAACCGTTGCTCCAAGGCACAGATGACCTCGTGGGGTCCGAGCGCATGGGGTGGGGGTCGGCGGGGCTCAGGTGCACCATCTGCTTCAATTCCAAAACTAGTTGGTAGGAAGATGCCTCCCAAGGGGAAGGTGTGAGTTTGGGTAATCGTGGGGGCAGGTTCCAGGAAGGCCGTTCCTGCGGTGACCGGCCAGGATGATGGTCAGTGGGGGGCGCTATGGCATCGAGTGTTGGGGCGAGGCAGGGATTCTCCTCACACCCCATAGTGCATAGGGCAGCCCCACCACAGAGAATGACCTGGCCCCAGGCATCAGCACAGGACACCCCAACACGAAGAGTGACTTATCCCCAAGTGTCAGCAGTGCTGAGGTGGAAACACCTGGTTTGAGGGCTAGGCCAGCCCCCCAAAATAATATAATTTCCACATTTTAGTGAATAAAATCTTCCATTGGAAAACACCAGACCTACTAGGATTTGAAATGCAGACTTTCTCCTGAGTGGGAAAATCTACATTTTATTGTTCTGTGTTCTTGGCTCAGATGAGTTTTCAAAACCTTAAATCTCTCTCAAATTAAACTGGTCTGTTATAGAGCTTCAATGTATGACCGTTCAGGTAGGACCCCTCCCCCCTGCCCCTGTGCCTGCCTGGGTAGGACCCCATCAGGAATGCTGAAAGCTGCTATAAACCCCAGGACTTGAATAAAACTTTAACCACAACAGCCTTTATCTTGATCACCAGCGAGTGATCACCAGGCTTGTTGGTGGGGGTGGTGGGGGGACGCTAGAGATAAACTCGCAATAAAAACAAAATCTGGAAAAACCCGGTCACCAAATTCGATGTTTCTGGCCATGGTGATTGTTGGCTGATGGGGCAGATATTAGGAACTTGCTAACATTCCTTTTACTGATTAAAATGTTGATGGGTTGAGGCCATTCGGCTGCTGGTCACATGTTCTGTCCGGCTGGAGCTTTGTTCCACTTTGCTGTGAGGCTCCCACCAGATTCTTGGAGGCCACGGCACAAGGTGCTTTCCGTGCTGCCACCTGAGTGCTCCCGTTGGCACAGACCGGAGTCTCTGGTGGAAAATCCACAGTGGGGTCACAACCTGGGGTGACTCAGAGCCTGTGGCTCAGCCCTAGGGACCTGAGACTTTGTTTCTTTCCCCCCTCCCTGGGGGCAGGGTCTGTGCTCCCCCAGACCCCAGGTCTACGTTTCCGGGCTAGGGCAGTGAGTGGGTTTGGGAGAGGCCCGTGGGGTCGCAGGGAGAAGGCCCCGTGTGATGGGGAGGGTCGTCTGGCCGGGGCGCCACACAGGACACGTGGCTGTGGGTGGACGTAGGGCTGCTGGGGTGCCCTTGATCCCCCAGACATACGCCTGCCTGGCCCTGGGGTGCCTCTTTAAATCTGGGGCTCACAGGGATCCCGGAGACCCTGAGGCTGGTGGGGTGTGCTTGTCCATCTGCCCAGTGGCCGGGGCGCTGGCCTGGGGCAGCACAGATACAGTGACTCTGAGAACTTGAGATGGGGATGCAAAAGGCTCCTGGGGTCTGGGAGCTGCAGACCCAGCACCTCTCTGTCCTGAAGGAGGCAAGGGCAGCAGGGATCAGGGAGGCCGGTGCATCCCTTCTCCCCAGGGAAGGGCCCCTAAGCTTTTAATGCCAAAGGAATGGGTACGTAATGTGGAATGCTGGGGCCGGCCATCTGGCATCAGTGACCTCCCCCGGACCAGGCGGGCTCTCAGATGGCAGCGCTCTCCTGTCCGGCCCTGGCTGCAGCGGGGAGACCCCAGTGAAGCCGAAGCCCCGGTGTGCGTGCCGTGGAGGTGAGCACATGCCCGTGACCCGACCTGCTGGGGAGGTGGCGGAGCCTTCTCCCTCGCTGATGATTCACGAGTTCCAGTTTGTGCTGATACGAAATTAAAGAGGCACCGTGGGCTGGGATCCCGAAGGAGAGGTGTGCGTGAGCCTTGCTCACCTGCCGCAGCTCTGGGTGGTTCCACGGGGAGTGTTTACGGTGAGCATGTCAGCCTCGTGTCCATCGTGTTGCATAACCGGCTTCCTCGTATGGACTGGGGCTCACCAACAGCCAAGAAGAGGCCAGGACGGAGAGGCAGGCAGATACAGAGGGGCAAGCGGGTGGCAGTGGGCCTTCAGCCCCCCGGGGACTTGGGATTTGGCTGCCACGTGGCAGGAAGGGGAGGACCTGCTCCCCCGCCCTCCCCCTCCTCCGAGGGCCTCGCCGGGCACCTGAGTAACACGGCACTCCTTCCTCTGGCGCTGGAAAAATCTGGCAGGATACAAAAGGCAGGCAAGTGGCCAGATGCAACTCACTAATGGAAGAAGCTCCAGGCCACACCTGGACTGTGTGCTGAAGCCTCACTGTGGACCTGGCCAGGCTGTCTGGACCATCCTCCCCAGGGTCCCAGCACACTTGGGAAAACAGGCACCACCAGGACCCCCATTGCCCAGTGGGCTGGGGGATGCGTTAGGGTGGCCAAAGAGGGAGGGCGGGGGTGTTACTCGGTCTGGTTCTAGGGGACAGATGCAGACCCCGCCTCTGTGGTTCTCCTGGGGTAGCTGAGGGGGGCCCTGGATTCCAGCATGTTCTTTTAGTACTTAGGGGCTGAGAAGCAGGGGCTCACAGGCTTGGCCACGTCCACGCTCTGGGGTTTGGGCTCTGTGTGATGCCCACCCAGAGCAGGCCCCCAGCGTGCAGGTGAGGTGGCGGGGGGGACAGCGGTGTTTTAGACCCGCAGCCGGAGGGGAGTGGGGATAAGAGGACTTGCCCCTGTGCCGGCCGTGAAGGCCCAGAAGTGATTCCCATCGCCGCTCGTGGGCGCCGGGTGGGGTGGCCTGGGTCCCGCATTTCTGACGCGCTTCATCTCGCCATCCCCTTTGAAACCGCTCTGTTGATGAGCCAGGGGCGAATGATCCCTTTGCGGGGGGCCTGGGAGGTGCAGACCCCTGCTGGGATCCCACTTGGGCACCTTAGAGTTTAGGGGCGGCCTTGATGGGCCATGGGGCATAAACAGCAACGTTCAGAAGTGAAAAGAAACTTCGTTATTTCCTGGAAACAGTAAAGGAGAGAACTTAATTAATTAATTAATTTTTTCCCCTGAGGTTCGTTTAGATTCCTGCACCAGTGCTTTTCCAGCCCCTGTAATCATTGTAAAATTACTTTTCACCTTACCCAGCTCTGGACTCTGGGGGTGGAAGGTGTGACTCCTCTGGCTTCCTCACCAGGAAGCGGGAGGGAGGGGAGTGGGTGCGGGCGAGATAGCTGGTGAGGCTGAGCGTTCCCTGTGTCCGCACGTGGGAGATGGGGTTTCGCAGGTGGCGACCAGCCCCGGCCAGGTCCCACAGGGTCCTCTGGGGCGATGTCAGCCTGTGGCCTGGAGTTGGGGTGAGTGCAGGGTTGTCATGATGATCAGAGGAGGCTCTCTGCTCAGCGAATACCGCTCACATTCTGGCAGCGTTGCTCCCTTTCCTCCCCTCCCTGTTAAAATGCTTCATTCACCACCTGTTGCGGCTGCACTGAAGCCCCCAGAGGGTGTCTCACACATCGTGTGCACCCCAGTCATCCTTACCTGGGCAGTCTCACCCGCCAGACCAGCATCCCACTATCTACAAACTTCTCCTGGGCATCGGGCTACCCAGGGCCTGACAGAGGGGTGCCGCCCTCCCCACCGGTACCTGCCGCTCTCACCTGCCTCCCTGCTGCAGCCCCCGGCTGGTCTCCCTGACCCTGCTTTTTCCTACTTCATTCAGTTCATTTTATGCATATTCCAGAGTAATCTTCCCGACGACCACATCCCAGCCCTCGCCTTTCCAAGAACCACAGGCCAGAATTCCACCCGGCCCCTGGGCTGCCCCCTCCCCATCTTCCCCACAAGGAAACAAGATTCGATGTGTCAGAAACCAGCGCATTCCACTCAGCCTCCACGAGCCTAACTCCGATTAATAATTGTTTCCAGATTGCTTGTCTTGGCGTCCACAGCCTGGATTCTCCACAAAGGTGCCTACACTTCATAAAGCTCAGAGTCATAAGAGGGTCTTGCGGGAGGCTTTGTCAGCTCAGCTGTCAGTGGCACCGGCTCGCTGAAGCTTTGGGCGGGAGGGTCGGCAGGCTGCTGACCGCCTGCCCCCAGGCCCACCGGGGTCCTCGTACATCCTGCGTGGGACTGGGTGCGAGTCAGGACAGGGAGCGCAGGACAAGCTCATGCCACCTTTCTCCCCAGCGGTCAGCTGAGGTCCCGGGGCCTGCAACCCACGGAGAGCTCGAGGCTCCAGGGCTTGGTGATCATACGCACCCAGGCCTGGGTTTCGACCATGGTTTGTGGCCTGGGCCTGTCTCGGCTTCTAAAGAGCTGGTGCGGACCTTGCCTCCCGTTCACCCGCGCTTGGAGTTCGCGTGGCCTGGTTCTGAGGCCCCAGGCGGGGGCCTCTGACCCCGCGGGCACTGGGGGAGCCGCCAGGACGGGATGTCTCCCCACTGCTGCGGGCCCCTCGGCACGCAGGCCGGAATAAAACGCCGCCTCTTGTGGGATGTGAGCCTCCCCGATGTCTGCAGGTCTGTGCTCCCCCTTTTCCTCACTCTGGGCTCTCTGTCAGGCCCAGCGCGGGCAGCAGGCCCCCAGCGGGTTAGAGGTGGGGACCCCCAGTTGGCCACCCTCCTTTTTAAGAGAGACCTTGAGGCTGGGGGTCCTCGCTCGTGACAAAAAGCCACAGGTGGGCGGAAGCCTGCAGATTCGGAGCTGGGGAGGGAGGTGCTCGGTGCCGTCAGATGCTCAGAGGCATCCGACAGGCTGTTCCTGTGCTGCGGCTTCTGCTTTTTCCTGATAACTTAAGAGAAGCGCCCGTGAGTCATGCACTCGCTGGGCTAGACTGGGACACGCACATCTACCCCCGCCTGGGGGCAGGACGGGAGGGCTGGTGCTCTGGATGCTCATGTCCATCCCCGAGGGGTCCCAGGACACCAGAGACTCCAGGGTCTCGGTTGCCCCCACACATATTCCAGGTCCCGGGGGCCCCTCCTGTTCCCCTGTGCATCTCCCTGTCTCCTCGAGGGCCCCCGAGTCGCTGCAGCCCCTGGGCAGGTGACAGCTCAGCCCGGTTCAGGGGCTTCGAGGGCAGCTGGCCAGGTGTGCTGACAGTTGTAGCTTCATCCAGGCCCAGTGAGGGCCAATCCTGGGGACTTCGCGGGGCCTTCAGGACATGAAAAGGCAGAGGGCGACTTGTCCTAGTGAGAGTTCACGCCTAACATTTCTGTTGTTAGGGAATTTGGGCCCAACCCTAGAAACCAGAAGTAGGTGAGGAAACGTGCAACAGCAGAGCCAAATAATAAACTTGTGTCTCCCCAAATCCACCGCTGAGTTAGGAGTGCCATGGTCCTGGAGAGTCCCCAGAGCCTCGAGGTTTCTGTCTCCCCCCAGCCTTTCTGGAGGCCTTACGCCAGTCTGAGGCAGTAGGTGAAGGGTGGGGTGAGAGCTGTACCGGGGAGCAGAGGTCCACCAAGAAGGACTGGTTTGTCTGGGGCGTCTCAGAGGGGATCCTGTGAACTGGGCCTGCCGTGAAAGGTGTCTGGAGGTGACCACCTGGTCCTGTCGGTTAGACGAGGACCCCACGGCTGAAGCAGGTGGACGTGTACCTCATGCCCACCAGTGCCTTTAGCAGGGTCACCTGGTCCTTCTGGGCAGTGCCTTGACCCCTGTGGAATCCTGGTGGCAGATGGGACCGTGGGGGCAGGCAACGTGAGTGGGAGGCCCTGGCATTTTGGGGCCTGGCCACAGAGGCTGAGTGAGGCTCTCGGCCAGGCTGGTGTCAGGGACGTGGCCTCAGATCAGCTCGGGTTGGTTATGGCGCCGAAGAGCCATTTACACATGAGCCCAGGGGTTGTTTGCCCGGCACGACTACAGTAATGAGCTAAGTGTGATTGAACGCAAAACCGCACTTTCCCTCCGTTTTCACGCCATTGCAGGTGGCCCAGGTGAGCCTGGGGCCCCTGGAGACGTCTCTCCATCTGTGCAGCCGAGGTCGAGGCCCCGCCTGCTCTTGGCACCCTGGTTTCAGAGGTGCGGGGCCTGGACAGTTGCTCCCGACGTCAGAGGACTTATAAGATGTCGTGTGGTCTACATGCCGTGGGCGGGAGGGTCCCATGTTCATGCACTGGCCCCGCCTGACCCTGTTCTCTCCCCACAGCCCCGTGCCGCCCTTGCAGCCACACTGAGGTGCTCTTGGCTGTCTGTACCAGTGACTTTGGTGAGTGTGCTGGCGGTTCCCGCCACGTGGGGGAACTAAACCCTCTGGGGGGAGGAGACTCTGCTGAAGACCCTGGGCCCGGCCCCCCTTCCATCACTGATTGCAGTCACAGGAAAATGCCTTCCTTTCTGCTCTTTAGAGGGACCGCAGCCCGAGAAGGGACCTGTGTGCAGGGCGGGGAGAGAGCTGGGAATTCCTATTTAAGGTGGGAATTCCTATTCGAGGTGATGCTGAGCATTTTCCTACTTGGCGCGTGAGTCTAAGTCCTGGCTCTAGCCCCTCCTCAGTGCCCTGCCTGCCTCCAGGTCCCCTGCGGGCACCACAGCAGGCGTTGGAGGCCCTGGTGGGGCCAGGGTCGGGATCAGGGACTCAGCCGCCTGCTTGTGATGTTGGCACAAACGCTCTCGAGTTAAGGGTGGCAGCATTCAGGGTGAGTTCGATGGAGCCGGCCCAGCGGGACCTGGCTCTGAGCCCCCCAGGCTCCCAGGGCAGTTGGGTGGTGGAAGTACAACCCCTTTCTTCTCGCTGGCCCTGCACAGAGGGGATCTGGGTCCGGGCAGTGTCCCCGAACTTGTGCCTGCTTTGCCCTTCTCCTTCCCATCACCTTCCTCCCCTGTTAAGCTTCACCGTTTCTGTCTGATCTTGATACGGAACCGCTGCAGATCTTGAGTATTAACTGCAGTGACTTTTCTTGTTTTAACTTGAAAACTTGGTGCACAACGTGATTCATATCTTCTGTTTTTCTCCACTTGTGTGTCTGGCCCTTGGTAGAAAAACATCTCTGCCCACGGCGGTGTGAGTGGCGGGGACGACCCCTAGGCAACATCTTGTGTGTGGATTGTGGTTTTTGTGTGTTTTTTTTGCGGTACGCGGCCCTCTCCCTGTTGTGGCCTCTCCCGTTGCGGAGCACAGGCTCCGGACGCGCAGGCCCAGCGGCCATGGCTCACGGGCCCAGCCGCTCCGCGGCATGTGGGATCCTCCCGGACCGGGGCACGAACCCGTGTCCCCTGCATCGGCAGGCGGACTCTCAACCACTGCGCCACCAGGGAAGCCCTGGATTGTGGTTTAATGAAAGTTTCTGGAAGGCAGAGTTCAGGGTCAGCTCCCGGTTCTGCTGCTGGGGGTGGGAGGTTGGTGCGTGCTGTCTGCTTGGTGAGCACCCCGCTGACCACTGACTCCCCCCCCACCCCGTCTCCTTCCTCTGCAGTCGTCCGAGGCTCCATCCAGAATGTCACCCATGAGCCAGAGCAGCATGAGTCAGCCATCCACCTGCACGTGAGCCGGCTCTACCGGCAGAAGAGCAGGGTCTTCCGGCCGGCCCCAGAGGGCGAGGGTGGCGGCTGGCGGGGGCGCGTCTCCACGCTGCTGGAGTGCGGCGTCCGGCCCGGGCGCGGCGAGTTTCTCTTCACCGGCCACATGCACTTTGGGGAGGCCTGGCTCGGCTGCGCCCCGCGCTTCAAGGATTTCCAAAGGATGTACAGGGACGCTGAGGAGAGGGGGCTGAACCCCTGCGAGATAGGCACAGAGTGACTGCTGGGTGACCGCTGCCTCAGCGATGGATGCGCACACTGGGGTGGGTGCCTGGCGCTCCGGCTGGGGAGGTACACGCTGGTTCTGGCCAAGGACTCCCTGACGGATTGACTGGAGATGCTGTAACATGCCAACTAAGTTATTATATTTTTTTTAAAAAAGAAATGTTCATAGGAAGCAAACTCCTGTGTCGTAAAATGCCTTCGTGTGCCGTTTCGTACTGTTTCCTGAGCGTATGCGGTCACTGCATTTGGCTGGTGTGTTGGGTGAAGTGTGGGGGCCGTGGCCCACAGCCAATACCCAACACCAGGCTTGGGTACCATTCAAAGTTGTTTCTTATGATGGAAATTTATGGAGCCAAATACCTATGGTTTTTTCATTTTGTTTTTGCTTTTTAAAGAATGAACTTTGCCAGCCATGGTCATTTTGGGGCTGCAGGCTGTTTCCATTCCAGGGAATAAAGACCAGCCTCTGACGGATCAATGGCGCGTCTGTCTTCGGCCCTGGTCAGTGGTGTGTGGCACTTACCTAGGGGCCCACGTCAGGGCTTCTCCGAGGGAGCCCCACAGCCCTGGCATTAGGGACCTTTCACACTGGGCCCAACTATAAGTGAGGGTAACTCCCACGCTCGGCCTCTACCGGATGTACCCCCCGCGTTCCTGGTGGACCACCCCCATCCCCTTCAGCATCTGCCCTCCTCCTTCCTGTTAACCCAGATCTTGCCCTTCGACCTCAGCTTCCCCCAAATGCCTGAGCCCAGGGCAAGTGTCTAGATACCCAGGGCCTGATCTGGGCCCCGTTTCCTCAAGGATGAGTCAGTGTCCTGCAGCTGCCGAAACAAATGACCACAACCCAGGAGCTTAAACAACAGACACTTGTTCTCTCATGGTTCTGGAGACCGGAAGTCCGAAATCAAGGGCCACGCTCCCTCCAAAAGCTCCAGGTGGAGACCCTTCCTTGGTCCTCGGCCTGTGGACACATCGCAGTCTCTGCCGTCCTTTGGCCTTCTTCCTTCTGAGTGTCTCTGTCCACATTTCCCTCCTCTCTCTCACATCCACCAATCACTGGATCGAGGCCCACCCTGATCCAGTAAGACCTCATCTTAATCACACCTGCAAAGACCCCGTTTCCAAATAAGTTCACATTCACAGGTCCTGGATAGATCGGAATTTTGGGAGACACTGTTCATCCCAGTATAGGCGTCGCTGGGGTGTCATGTAATCAGACCTGAGCCTGCGACTCCTCCCAAGCAGCTGCTGAGATGAACAGACCTGGGAGAGGCTGACACCGGTCAGTGAACACCGAGCCAACTGCACCGAAAACTCAGACACACCATGGGGAGGGGCTGTATGCTGGCTCAGGTGGGCCTGGCTCAGGTGTGAGCTGACATAGATGTGCCCTGGCTCAGGCATGTACCAGCTCAGGTGTGCACCAACTCTGGCATGCCCTACCTCAGGTGTGCGCTGGCTCAGGTCTGCGGGCTCCTGCAGGTCACAACAAGAAGCAGGGTGATGACCTGAAGCAACAGGGTTGGTGACAGGCACAGGTCCTACTGTGGCTAATGATTGTGATGCTTTATGCCAAAAGGATGCCTGTGGCAGCAGTAGACGTGCCAGGCCCACGGTGGGGGAGGAGCTGACCCGCTCCTGGGTTTGTGCTTTGGGTTTTCTGGGCTGGTTGGGCACGCGGGTGCTGCAGAACCAGATTGTCGGGTTTCGGGGCTGGTGTTCCTCCTCATGTCGGTACAGGGACGCGGGGATTTACCCCAGGAGGATCCGGGACCTTGACCCCATGTGCTGATGTCCGGTGGACAGCAGCGTTCCCTCCATGTGAGGCTGAAGCTTTGTAGGAAGCGCCTGGGGGTGGAGGTCTCCTGGTGAGAGTCTGGAGGAAGAGCAGGGCTTGTCGGACAGGGTGGGGAGAGGGTGGGGTCTGGCGCTGAGAGTCCGGCCCTGCAGGTGGGTGCCTGGTGCCAGCACGCCGAGCTCCCTCTCCTTGGCCGAGCAGAGCACCGGCAGCAGTCCAGGGCCACTGGGTGTTGGGGAGGAGCTGGAAAGGTCACCATTTCTGAGGGGGCACAGAGCTCCCACCTCCCTCCGACCCATGCCTTCCTGCTGCCTAGAGCCCCCTTTGGGGTCTGAGGCCCCTACCTGCCCCAGCCCACTCTCTGACACACCGTGGAGCCCTGAGGGGCCACGCCAGGCACTCGGAGGGTCTCCGGAGGGTCCTTCTGGCTGACTGGCAGCTCTGCCTTGCGGTCTCGGCCCAGTGCCTCTGTCTTGGCTCCGGGCAGCCCCGGCCACTCTGTGGATGGAGCTGCCGGCCCTCCTCTGTGGCTCCATCCAGAGGTCGAAGGGGAGGCGTGTAGGAGCCCTGAGTCCTGGCCATTGTGCCCGGATCCCACCTTCCTGCTAAGCTGTGCCCCACACCCACACCCTCTGTGCCCACTCCCTCCCATCCTGAGCAACCTGCACAGGTTGGCCAAGGCCCTGGAACCGCCCAGAAACACCTCCTCCTGGCAAGCCCTAAGGGGTGTCCTTATTCTCTTGGCCTCTGCAGCATTGGACATGCTCGTTCAGGCCTGTCCAACGACATCAAGATCAGGAAACACTTTCTGAGCCATTCGGCTGTCATGGCATCTGTGGGCAGCTCTTCTGCTTCCTGACGACTGCCCTGTGCTGAGGGTGCTTTCTTCTCCTCTCTATCCCGTGCCGTCCCAGAGACATACGTGGGACCCCGGCCCTGGCCCTCTCCTCCTGCTCGGCTGGGCTCCCTGAGGGCTCAGGCCCCTGCACCCCCGTACAAGAGGGCCACTCACCTCTCCCCCGTCCCGACTGCCTGGGGAGTCAGGCTGACCCTGCCGCCTCCAGCTGGGGGCTGCTCATCATGCCTCAGACCTCATTCCCAGCCCCACGGTACCTGTCCGGAGGAGCTGGGGTAGGATGGACCACAGGTGTAGGGGCCATGTGCCACCAGGGGCTGGCCATGACCCGCACCCGCTCGTGTGACCCACTGGGACCCAGGGGAACCTCAAGACTGCTGCATGTAGGTGTCCCTGTCCCGGCCTCTTGTGGCCAGCTGGCCCCAGGCGAGGGCCCTGGTGGATGTCCCAGGCCAGACTGGCTGGCCTGACACGCGCCCTGTCTCTGTGAGCCTCCTCTTTGCTGGGCAAGAAAGGGGCCTTGAGTCAGATGTACCTGCAGGGCTTTCCCTCCAGCTCCAGCACCAGGACCCTGCCCTGGGGGGAGCTGGGCGACCGTCAGTATGTCAACCCACGGATGCTGAATCACACTGAGGTGGCGACTAGTCCAGAGGGAAAAGAAGGGCAGAGACGGGTCTGGGGTGCAGAATGTGGGCAGGTGGGGGTGGCTGAACTGCAGTTTTAACCATGGTGTTCGAGGTGGGGTTTGAGCCAGCCCTTGAGGAAGTCAGGAGCTGGTATGTGGGAGGAGAAAACAGGCTGTGCAAAGGCCCTGGGGTGGAGGGGTGGGGGGACAGGGCCAGGGATGGTGCACCAAGTGACCTTTCCCCTTGCTTTCTGTCTCCTGTCAGCACGGAGAAAACAATTCAAGTGTTGGAGGAACAATTCGCATTCAACTCCCTGACGTCTGGGCCATGTTTCCACGTATGTGGTCCATATCCTGTCTGTCATCTTCACCCACTGTGAACGGCAGACTGATGGCTCCCAAAGATGTCCTCATCCGAATCCCTGGAGCCTGTAAATATGTTACCTTACATGGCAAAGGGGAGTTAAAGCCACAGATGGAACTGAGAATGCTAATGAGATGGGGAGATTATTCTGGTGGGCCTCATGTCATCACAGGGGTCCTTAAAAGAACCCTTGTAAGGAAGACGAGGCAGAAGAGAGAGAACCAGAGAGACTCAGTGTGGGGGCCCGACAGTCGGTGCTGGCCGTGGAGGTCGAGGAAGGGCCTCCAGAGGGAACCAGCCTGGCCGACACTCGAGAACCAGGCGATGATAAACTTGTGTTGCTTTTAAGCCACAGTAAGTTTGTGGGAATTTGTCACAACATCTACAGGAGACAAACCACCCAGGTACCTTCTTACCTGGGGTCAAGGGGACTTGGTAGGGTGCCTGGGCAGCCTGGGTGCTTGTGAATTCCCCCTAAAGTTGTGTGTAGAATGCTGTGTTATGCGTCTACCTGCAGTTTTAGAAAACTGGTTCATAACTTTTATCTGAATCTCAGAGTTAAGTGATTCTGTCCAGGTGGAGACCACAGGACAGTTGTGGTTTTTCTCACTGATGTATGAGGGATCATGCTCTCTCCCCACCCCCGCCCCCTCTGTCTCTCTGTCTGTCTCTCCCTCTGTCTCTCTGTCTCTGCTCGCAACCCCTGTCTCAGATGTTTTCCGTCTTCTCTCTGCCACCTGACACTACACTGTAACCTGCTGCCTTTGAGCTCACTGCCAGGAGAGTCCGGCGTGGTTCCAGCACTGCCGGGACGCACCGCCCACACCTGGGCTCACATGGCCCGAGTCACCCTGACATCGAGGCTGGGGTCCTCTGGCGTTCACCAATCGGGATGGGCCCCCCTGGCCCCAGGGACCTCCTACAAGGCCTGCCTGCGGCCCCCTGTCTGCCCAGCACCCTGGGACCCTCTTCCTTGTGGGCGGCCCCTCGTGGGTCCTGCCCGTACTGACGTGCTGGGCCTTTTCCCCTTTGCTCTCTCCTGTCTGCCGGACACACCCCAGGTCTGTGGATCCCCCCCACCTTCCCCATCTTCTCTTCTTTTGTGGCTGGAATTCGGTACCTCACCTGTCACCCCCAAGATGCTCCACCTGCCCTGTGTTTGGGCTCCACTCACCTGCACAGCTGAGACAGACGTGCCATGACAGGGTGGGCTCAGGAGGGCTGGGACTGCCACACTGGGGCAGCTGCAGGTGCAGCTGTGGTGGGAGCCGGGCCTGGACTCACTGGGTCCTCGCTGGCCCACGGGGTTCCTCTCGTGGCCTCAACTGGCTTTGCCCCTGGGGTGGCCCCTCACCGAGATGGGGACTCCGGAGCTTGGGGTCAGTAATGCCCTGAAAGCTCCAGTAGGAATGTACGGTAGGGAGCCCGGCCTGGGGCTTTCCCCACCAAACACTGCATCCTGCCCCCAGAAATGGATGGACGGCCTTTACTCACTCTTCAAGGTAACCCCGCAATGGGCTGCAAGTGCTGCCAAGGCGCCTCCCGGCAGCCCCTCGGTCCTTTGCCCTCCCCACAGCATTAGGGGAAGAAGGGCTGGGTGGGAAGGCACCTCCCTGCCCTGAGAGGGCCCCCTTGCTCCTCTGTCCAGCCTGCTCGCAACCCAGGAGGCTGGGGGAGGACTCGCGCTGCAGGGTCTGCCCGCAGCTCCTGGAGGCCGAGGCAGCCTGCACCCTGGCCCCCATGGCCCTCAGTGCTTTTGAGCGTGACGTGGGTATGTCAGTGCTGGACCCCCAGTTGGGATCGCCAGTTCAGACCACCGTTCAGACCAGACAAGACCTCGGTGGATGAAGGGCAGTGTGTGGAGGCGGGCGGTCCTGGGGGCGTCGGGGTGTGCAGTCCACAGCCAGCACGTGTGAGCTTGGGCTCCCGTGTCCTTCTGTGGGAGCCTTGCCGTGGAGAGTGGAGATCGTCCTGCATGTTAAAGCCACCTCCTTTGCCACCCGGGGCCTGGTGGCCGTGGACCATGGTGTGGGTGAGGGTCTCCCTGCCGGGTGGGCACACAGCCCTGACCCCCCGCTTGTGGGCCCCCATGGCAGGCTTCCATCCCAGGACGTGTCGGCACCCCGAGAAGAGAAGAGATTTACACCAGCGACACATGGCCCCTTGTCTTTTTAGCAAGGAAGTCAGAGGACATCAGGCTGGGCCGAGGTTTGCTTTATTTCCCGCTGGCCTTTCCCGCTCACTGAAGCCAGGCGTTGAAACATCCAGCCCCGCCCCCCATTGTAAATACATGAGCAGCTTTCTAATTGTCACAAGGGGGTGGGCACCTCTGTCTCCAAACAGCTGGGAAAAGTCCAGTCCGATCGTCAGAAGGACACACGCAGCTGGTGTGGTCAGTGCCCAGAGTCACTCACGCTGCGGACGCCAGGGAGGGAGTGGGAAGCAGAGACAGAGAGACGCGCCCCCCACACACACGTACACGTGCTCACACACGTGCCCTCGCACCGACCCTGACCCTGGGCCTTGACCTGGACAGATCAGGGGGAGGCTCCAGGCCTGAGTCTCTGCAGGGTGGTGCTGTGCTTGGTCCCGTGCTGACACTCTGGGAAGGGAACTGCAAGGAGATTGCAGCCTGGGGGTCTGTGCGTGCAGTTGCATGTGTGTCTACACGTGTGTCTATGTGTCTCTCTGTGGTGTGCATGTGTTCGAGGCTGAGGAATGCTGGGGAGGGAGGGAGGGAGGGAGGGAGGGAGTGCTGGCTTCCCCACCCATTGTCCCTGTGACCTCAGTCCCACTGGGCCACGTCCAGGGTCCCCAGGAGTTTTGTGTCCTCATCCACAAATGGAGATGGTTGTATAAGCCCCTCCACCTACCCACCCCCGACCCCCGGCCCTTCCTGTCTCTGCCACTTGGGTTCTGGAAGGAAAGCTGGCTGCAGGGAGGGCCTGGCCCTGTGTGGCCGAGTGTCCAGCTGGTGCTGCAGGGCCAGGTTCCCAGATCCTCTCCTGGGGCTGCACCCGCCTGGGGAGGACAAGGGCTGAGTCTGGCCCTGTTGAGGGGCCCAGGGAGAAGGCCAGTGCGTCCCACGGGTGGGGGCGGGGAGCCCCTCATTAGAGCTGCAGCTGACACAGAGGCGTCCATCTCACTAATTGATTAAACTGTTTAATTCAGGCCGGCGTGGTGGGAACTGGCCTGGCCAGGCTGTCAGCATTCCCTTCTGCAGAGTAAGATTTGGGGCAGCTTTCTGCATAAGCAGTGGCTCTGGGCGTCATGTGACAGGGAATCAGTGGATCGGTCATGCAGGTCTGGGTGCTGTGCCCTCCCCCCGGGCCGCCCTTCTGTGAGGCTGCTTTGTGTGGTCATAACTGGTGGGGCCCCAGTGGAGCTGGTGAGACCCCAGAAGTGTGAGCTGACATTCATTCCGCAAGTGCTGAGTAGGGCCTACTGTGTGCGGGCACAATCCAGGGGCCCTGCCTGCTTGGAGATCCCACCCCAGATGGCAGGTGGTTAAGTGCTGTGACAGCCAGTAAATGGGAAGGAGGAGTGTCTGTGGGGCTGGCTGCTGGGGCGGAGGCCAAGGGAAGCAGCCCTGAGGGGTCCTGGAGGGTCCTCCGGGGGAGGGACACGCAGCCAAAGCCCTGGGCACCTCGAACATCTACCTCCTCCACCTCTCCTCCCCCAGACCCATCAGGACAAAGTCAGCCCGAGATGCAGCGCGCGGGTCCGGTCTCCCAGAGAGGCTTTGAGCCCTGGGAGGAGGGCAGGGCCTCGGTTCCCAGTGCCGCACGCGGGGCCTGGCACACAGGGGGTCCTGTCCCTCCTGAGGAGCCTGCTGGGCCGTGGCTAGCGCTGCTGGAGCTGCACCTGGCCCGGGGTGCAGCCTGTCCTTCCACAGTCAGTCACAGGTGAACGTCCACCCAAGGGCAGATTGGGCTCCGGGGTTGGGGACAGACGCAGAGCCACCCAGGGGACGCACCCCAAGCAGCGGCACGTGGGGTGGAGGCCTCGGGAACATGAGGAATCCAGTGTCAACACTGGCCATTGTGTGCTGCCCCCAGGCGGGTGGCGATTTATGAAAAACAGCCTGATTTGGTGCGTATCCGTGCAGGGAGGTCACGGCTGCCGAGGGCTTTGGAATTTCGTTTTCACAAGAATTTTGCTTACCAAGCCGCATACTTTCCTAGTCATCAATTTGACTGGGGTAAGAAGAAAAAAGTGCTTAAAAAAAAAAAAAAAAAAGCCCCTGTGGGTTCTGTGTGAGGGTTTGGGAGGGAGGGGAAGGCAGAAAACTAAGATCTCTGTGCCAGAAAGGCAGGGGGACGTCTGTGTGTCTGTGTGTGTGCGCGCGGTGTCGTCGCCACACCCGAACCCACAGGGGCCTCCAGGTTCCCGGCCAGACCCCTGCAGTGTCAGGGGTGGGGACCCCACGGCCCCTCTGCAGCTCCCCTGCCTGAGTCCTCGGTGGTCCTGTGGACCAGGGCTGGGGGGCAGTGTGGAAGAGCTTTCTCGTGGCCCCCATGCCACCACCCTACCCTGGCGAGGAGCACAGGGGCCCCCACCCCTCTTTCCCTTTTAGCTCTAATGAGCTGGACCAAGTGTCCAAAAGGAGCTCTACCAGAAGAGGAGGAAAATAAAGAAAATAAAAATAGTCCAGGGCACATTCTTTTTTCTTTTCTTTTTTTTTTTTTTTTTTTTGCGGTACATGGGCCTCTCACTGTTGTGGCCTCTCCCGTCGCAGAGCACAGGCTCCGGACGCGC
>NC_041227.1:122262304-122297987 GCF_002837175.3 Physeter macrocephalus
GGCTCACGGGCCCAGCCGCTCCGCGGCACGTGGGATCCTCCCGGACCGGGGCACGAACCCACGTCCCCTGCATCGGCAGGCGGACTCTCCACCACTGCGCCACCAGGGAAGCCCCCCGGGGCACATTCTTGACCGTAGATAACTGGTGTCAGCCAGGCCCACCCACCTCTCTCCAACAATATCTTTTCCATTTCCACCTGGGCCTCTGCCTGGTCCACCTCAGTGTAACTTGGACGCAGATAGAAGGAGACATAGTCCCAGGCCAGGTGTCCTTGACATGACCATGCCATCCATAACAAAAACCGTGTGACTTCTGGCCCCGCTCCCTCCCCGGCGCCGGCCCTGCCACCAAACACCCACCTACACCAGCATTGGACGCCGAATCAAAGCAAAAAGTCAGGACACATGCTGACCACACATGTGCAAGTCGTTACCATCCCAGGGTTATGAGCTTATAAATCCCACTCAGCAAGAGGAGAGCTCCTGAGGCTGAAGGAGGGTCAGCCAAGCCCACGCGGCTTCTCCACCCCAAGTCCCGAGGTGGAAGCACTTTCCTTCCAGGGCCCCAGCTTCTGCGAGAGGCCTTTCTGCTCTACCATGTAGAAGAGGCTGAACCCGGGCTGGCCCGCGTTTCCTGATGAGATAGCAGGCACGTTCCGGTGAGATGTGAGTGAGTGAGCCAGTCCAGCCGTCAGACTCACTGCTTCTTGTCCTATGTGAACTTGCCTGGCCTTTTGGGGGAGGTTGTGGGTGGAGAGCTGGGCACGTAAACCCCACCGTCTTTCTTGTTTTTCTTGGCAGCCGGGCGCTGGCAGCTACCCTCCACCCTCCAGAGGGGCCTCCGTGTGCGCTGGCTGCAGATACCAGGACGTATGCGCTGGTCCAGGTGGGGCAGACCCTGAAGGTCCAGTCGTGGGGGGATCATAGGAGATGGGGACATCCCCCAGATGCCCCAGGCCCGCTGGTCAGAGGGAAGTGCAGCCTCCTCCATGTCCCTCGTCTGAGTGGTGACACCTGAGCCCAGCACGAGGCACTTTGGGGACCAGGCCCCGGCCCTCATGGGGGACCTGGCAAACTGTCATGCATGGGGAGGGGGCGGGGCCCACGCCGGGGGAATGTTGGCCAAAATGCAAGGACTGAAGGACGACCCTTAGCCCAGAAAGTCTGCAGCTCAGGGAGCCAGGAGGGGGCTCGGTGGCCACAGCCTCTCTCCCCGCATCCTTGCTGCTCCCGGGGTCCTCTGCCTTCTCCCGCTCCATCTCATGGACTCACGAGTGTAGTTATTAGTGGGCCTGGGGCTGGAGCCCCCTCTCTCTGCCCACCCCACCTGGACAGCAGTCCAGCTCCCTGGCCCATGCCGGGGCAATGAGGCTGCCTGGCCTGAGCAGCGAGTACGGACAGACGGAAACAGGTGGAACTGAGTTCATGGTTACTCCTTACCTTCCCTCCCGGCTCTGGGACACGTGGGCATCTCCTCTCAAGAACGCCTTTCCTGGCAAATGGGACTGGCTCAAGTGGACCAAGGGGATGCAGTGTGCGAACTGCCTCTCTCCTGGCTTGCTGGGCCCCTTCCCTGGGATCACTTCCAGGTCCTCAAAAACTGAAGATGCGTGTGGACTAACAGTTCAGCTCATAGCGGGTTGCGTCTCTGAGTGGTCAGCTCTGGCTCATGGATTCGGCCATGAGATGAGCCCGGCCAAGCATGACAAACCCGTGAGGATGCCCCCCCAGGCCCCCCATCCACACTCCTGCCCAAGACCCTTGCCCCCTGGCTCCAGGAAGAGAGGATGACCTGAACCAGACAATCAGAGTCCCTCACCAGGATTCAAACCCAACTTTGTGGAGTGCCGTGCCGTGGACAACACCTCTGCCTGCGGGGGGCCAGACCGGTACTGGATGGAGACCCTCAGCCCACAGGATGCCCACTTCAGGCCCTGTCTCCGTTTGCTCTTGGCGATTGTCGGGATGACAGACGTTGGAGTGCTTTTAAAATCTGGATTTTAAGGGCCTCGTGAAGAAAATGAAAATCGGAGCAATTGAAACAAACTTCCTGGGTCCTTTGGAGAGACACTTGCTGGACCGAGGGCCACTGTGGGTGGTCTTGGCTGTCGTGACCCTGGCCTCACCAGGCCGGAACTGTTGGTCCAGGACACGGGTGGAAGCAGGAGGGAATTTGGTCATTGGGCTGAGCGAATCAGCAACTCCAGGGGCTCTGGGGGCAGGGGAGGAAGATGAAGATGGTCTGTGTGGGGTGGATGCGGGGAACAGGGGAGCCTGTACAAAATGCGTCTCTGGAGAACCTGGAGTAGGCTCGGGGGCCGTTTTGTTGAACCGAATCCCTTCACCGCAGTTTTGTGGAGCGTGAACGGAAGCCCAGGCTCCCCACTCGTCAGGACGGAGAGGAGGTCACAGTGGGCTGGGGACGGGTGTGGACGGCTGCTGGGGCTGCTGAGGCAGAGGAGATCTAAGGAGGTGCGTCGGATACTGCACACTCCATGTCCCTGGGCTGGTCAGCCTGGTACAGTTCAGGGATCCATGGGGGGCAGACAGTGGGCCCCCACCTCCTATCCCCCAGCACAGTGCCTGGGAGCTCCAGGCAGCTCAGAGCCCTAAGGCAGCACCCCTAGACTCCAGAACAACTCTGAGAGGCCAAGGTCACCCCAGAAACTGTGCACAGGGCATGATGAAGGGGCCACCTCTGCGATTCTGCCAGACCTAGGACCAAAGCCGAGGGTGCCTTGAGTCCTCTGGCTGGGGACCCCAGAACCTCACTGGTTGTGTGGCCAACCGGGGGCTCTGGGGACACTGTGGGAGCACAAGGAGGTGGTAGCAGGGGGTCCTCTGTCTCCATCTCCCCTCACAGGGGGCACATGGGCTGCTGTGAGGCTGTTTGGGACACAGACCTGCTCCTCAGACAGCCCCTCTCCCCACTCCTTCTACCCAGCCAGAGAGCTCCTTCCCAATTCTCTTCCTGGGGCTCCTCCCAGGCTCCTCCCCAGTCCTCCTCCTGGGGCTCCTCTCGGGTGCAGGGTCCAGAAGACTCAAGTCCCATGACCAGTGATGGATGTCCATGTCACAAAGGAGGGGAGGCGTGGGAATGGAGGAAGTTTCTCACAGGCCCAGTTTCCCTCTTTTGCCATCACCTGTTGCCCCTTCCAGGGGGCCCTGTGGAAAATGAGGACCGTCCAGGTGGGCTCAGCTGCGTGGGAGAAGCCCCCAGACGGAGGGTGAGAGGTGGACGGGGGCACGTCAGGCACTAAGATGGAAGGCAGGCGGCAGGCAGCCCGGGCAGAGGTGGGGACGGCTCAAGCATGGGGGTGGGCCTGCGTCAGGTTGACCAGAGCAGAGAAGATGTGCTGAGGAGAGGGACGGTGCTGAGGATTTTTAAATAGGGCTTTTTAATCTCAAACAACAGATGAAAAACACGCTATGAAAGGAAAATGGAAAAGTCAGAAAAGTAAAAATAAGAAGCAAGAGAAACGAGCCATCATCCAGTCACCCATCACACTGACGACATTAAATTGCACCCAGTTAAACGATGGCTCCGGGCACCCTAGTCCCCGTGGCCCACGTGCTTCCCCGTTAAGAGTTCTGAACAGGGGATTTAGTGAAAAGGCTGGGGTTTTGGAAGGAGGATGAGACCAGTGTGGGAGCTGGTGGCAGATGTGGGCCTGGGCTGCATGTCTGGGAAGCAGGGGGGTCAGGAGGCTGTGAGGTTCCCAGTCGAGGTGGGCAGCACCCCCCTCCCCCAACTGGACGGACCAGACCCCTCAATCTCCCGAACTTCATTTGTGCTGTGGAAATGCCGAGCGCTGGGCGCACACCGGGACCCACATTCTGTTTGTGGCGCAACTGCCCGATGAGATATGCACTATCACCAACTTCATTTACGAGGATGTGAAGAAACCACAGCGCAGAGAGGGTGAGCCACTAGTCCAAGGCCACACAGCTGAGGGAGCAACTCAGAATTCTCGTCCAGCATTTGGATCAAGTACACATAATGGATGTGATGGATCCTGAGCGACTCTAATAACTGAGGTCCATGTTGCCCTCAGTGAGTTTGAGGTGAGGGGTCTCCCCTCTCCCAGACTCCTCGGTAGCTCAGAGGAAGATGATCTCGGCCTGCCAGGCCCCGGGGCTGGGCTGTTCCAGGTGGCTCCTGGGGTGATCTCTGACTGGGTGGGGGTTGTCCTGGCCTGTGGCCCCCCCACCATGTGCTTGTTGGGTCAAGTTGTCCCTTCCAAGCCTCTCAGCCCAGAGGTCCTGGTCCACCCTGCTGGAGCAGACTTAAGGGTGTTTTGATCCTCTGGCTTCATTTTACAGCGTCCCTGGCTGGCCGCTCACAGCAGAGCTCAGGGCCAGGAGGAAGGGTCCTCCCCAGTCCTGCTGACCGCCCTTGGAGCTCAGACCTAGTGGGCTCTCTCTTCTGCAGAACAGGAAACAGGGCAGTCACCCCAGGACTCAGGACAATGACCACCAGGGGTTCAGGTCCTGCAGCAGGCAGGAAGTGTCAAGTCCGGGACCGGGGGACTCCTGACTGGCGGTGGACTTGGGCAGCCCCCTCACGCCAGCGGCCGCCGTGCCCGCCTGCAGCGTCCATCTGCCCCAAGCCGGGCCGGCGTGGCGGCCTGCTCCGCACACATCTGGCCAAGCACAGCAGGCCGTGGCGTGGTGGTGTCATGGCCCAGGAATGCAGGAAGGCAGTCTGGGGTTCTGGCACAGAGGCATGGCAATGCACCAAGAATGTGCCTCGTAGAAAGATAATTATGCGTTTGGGGAATATGCGCAATAAACCCGGTAGATGCCACCGATTCTGTTTATTTTACTGAGCCGAGGCGACGGCAAAGTGGTGCAGCTGGGAAAGCGTCTCTCTCTTCAGGAGATGAAAGATGCTGGCTGGTACCCAGAACTGCCTTGATGTGGGTCACTGTCCTCCAGGGGCTGTGTGCGGGCAGCCCAGGCCCGGGGGTGCGTGGGAAGGAGGTGGGCGTCACACGGGGCCCTGTCGCAGCCCCAGAGGAGGCAGGAGAGAGGCCGAGGGGGTGCAGGCGGCACTCGGCGCCAGGCTGATTTATGGCCGAGTGCACGGGCAGTGGGCAGAGCGGCTGAATGACCCATTGTGTGGAGGCTGAAAGGCCAGCAGAGCGGGCTCACTTGGGGAAAGATGTGCATTTTATAACTTCTATCCCATTGTGCAAATGCTGCCGCCCCTTTTAGAAAACCTGGAAATCACAGCAAAGATCAGGCAGAGAAAGAAACATTATCTCACCACCAGAGCTGACAACCGTCAGCCTTGTGGTGCGTTTCTTTCAGAATTGCTTAAGCCATATGTCTGTGTGTGTGTTTATGCCTACGTGTGTGTGCTCCCATGACAGGGGTCGTGTATATATTTGAACATTTATTTTATTGTGGTAAAATACACACAACCTAAAATTTACCATTTTAACCGTTTTTAAGTGTACATTTCGGTGACATTAAGTACATTCACGTTGCAGCACAGCCGTCACCACCATCCATCTCCAGAACTTTCTCATCCTCCCAAACTGAAACTCTGTCTCCATTAAACACCAACTCTCCTTCCCTCCACCATCCGATTTTCTCTCTCTATGAATTTGTCGACTCTAGGGACCTCACGTGAGTGGAATCATACAGAATTTGTCTTTCACTGAGCTTCCTTCTCCGAGCTCAGTGCCCTCAAGTTTCATTCATGCTGTAGCCTGTGCCAGAATTTCCTTCCTTTTTAAGGCTGAATAATATTTCATTGTCCACATTTTGTTTATCCATCGATGGACACTTGGGCTGTTTCTACATTTTGGCTACTATGAATTATGCTGTGAACATGGGTGTGCAAATACAGTCTGTTTTGTTCAAAACCAAACACACATTTCCTCTCTTCCAAAATGTCCTCGTTTCCTGTTGCATCCCACAGACTCAGGAGTTGGCAGAGCTGATGCACTTGGAACCCAAGTTGTCCTGGGTGCTTAGGGTTTCACCTTTGGAGGGTCAGGATCTCTCCAGCCTTGCTGTCCTGAGTCCGTTTCTTTGTTCCTTTTCCTGACAACAAACTCGTGTGCCAGTCAACGCTCTCTCAGCGTGGATGGCTGGGATTGCAAACCCCACTCCTCGGTGGGAGACACCACTTCTGTCCTCGGGCGCCACCGGACAGAGTGCGGGGTGCCGGGGTTCCCTTCTTCATCCAACATTTTCTCTGTTGTCTGAGAGAGAGAGGGGTGAAGGGTAAGGGCTCCACGTTCTTCCGGGACCCTCGGCGGAAGAGGGGCGCAGGATTCCCGAGCCTGACTTGCAGGGAAGGGGCCTCAGTGGGTCGGTCAGGGCTGGGGCTGCCCAGTCCCAGAGCCTGGCCGGTCCAGGGCCTGGAGCCCGCAGCGTGGCTGGTCCCTGTGCCATTTTTGTTTCTCCAGTGTCTGGAGATATCTATCCTCATGAAGAACTCGCGGGGCAGCGAGTTCTTCATGAGGATAGATTGTGTGTTGAGGGATTAATTTCCTTTTTTCTCCATATTGAAAGGAGTGTGGTCAGGCAGAACGTTGAAATAGAAGTAGACAGACAGTAGCAGAAGTTTCCCAAAGTCTAACCAACAGGAGAACTTCCAAGATGTGCTGCAAAGATGGACAGGAGAAGGTTTGCAGAAGGGCTTGGTGAGAGGCCCAAGGGGTCTGCACTGGGGGTGGGGCTTGGCGAGGGTGGGGTGCGGAATCCTGCGAGTCCCTGGGAGCCGCCAGAGCCAGAGGCGCCCTGGAGGAACCTGTGTGGACCCTCAGAGGGGGTCCTCTTCTCTCCCCCAGGCTTCAGCCTCCTAGGAGATGCTGAACCCTGGCTCTGGCGTGAGTGCACGAGCTGGCGCAAATGTGCACGCAGGTGGGTGTGTGCGAATCTCCAGCAACGACTGATGCTGTGTCTCCAGATGTGGCTTGGCCTTCCCTGGGTCGGGGGATATGGGACACTTCCTTCAACACTTTTGAGAACAGATTTTGAAGGGCTTGTTTTTTAAAAATCACAAAATGACTATTGTTCTCCTGCTTTCAAAATAAGTGAAAAGTATCCATTGGTCATGGCCCAGGATCATCTCTTGTAATCTTAGGTGTAGATCCTTTTCTCCACTTGTAAACACACATTGGTATGTTTTTAGGCTTTTCAAAATTAGGATCACATTATATGACTGTTTTCTGGCTTGATTTTTTTAATTTAATGTCTTGCAGACAGATTTCCATGACCATAAATGAAAGCTAATGGTTGCATCAGACTTTATTTTGCGAATACAATTGACAGACACTTAGGGTTTAAATCTCCTTTTCCCACTCGAACGGTAAGCAACACTATGGTGACGATCTTGCTCTTCTCTCGTTCCGTCTTTCACACAAACTTATAGAAGCGTCAGCCCGGGGTGTAGAGAGGCAGCCTGGTGCCTGAGTGAGAGGGAACTGGGCCCCCCTCCTGGGTCCCAGCCGCTGGCTCACAGGGCAGGGCGATCCTGAGGCCCTCCCGCTCCAGGCACCCTGGGGTAACAGGCTGGCATTGGGGGCAGGGAGTTCGTTGCTGTGGTAGCTTCTACTGGACTCTTAGCTACATTGCTAAGATACCAAGCCCTTTCCCGGTGCAGAGAAGGATCTAGAGAGGGAGAGGAGGGGAGGCTTCACCTCACAGTAGGCCTCACAGTAGGCCAGGCCCTGGTCTCCCCAGCCCCGCTCTCTCCTGCAAAGTCTCCTCCCCTCCCTGAGCACAGCCTGTGTCTGAATGCGGACACCAGCCTATCCCCAAGCACCCCCAAGGAGGCTAGGATCAGAGAGCGTACACACTGGCCAGCCTGAGAGGCCATGGTGGCTGATCTTTGTGGCCTCGGGGCTGAGGGCTGAGGTGGGAGTACAGTGTGCAGGGCCCCGGAAACGCAGGGGTGAGGACAGTGGTCATAGCCAGGCTGAGGGCATCACACTGGCCACCACCTTCCGTGCAGACCCTGAGGCCTGCTCCACGTTGTGGGGACTTCCTCCCTGTCCTGGCCACTCAGTCCTGGGCATCCTGGTCCCAAGACTTCTCAGGCCCCATCAGGCCCTTCTTGGAGGCCAATCCACCCACCGCTTCATGTCGGCTGCTCACTTTGAAACCCAAGAAGTTTGATGATAATATCACCAGGGACAGAGCCGGGTCTGCTGCTAATTACCATTTGACATTCCGGCTGAGTCCAGCGTGGGGGGACCATAAAAAGCTTATTCATCTGGCTCCGGACAACTTCAAATGCAGCTCCCCTCCGTGGGCAGCACGTCCCCCCAAGAAGACCGCCTGCTGGGTGTCCGAGGCTGGCTGGGAGGGAGAGGCTGGTTAGAGGTGAAACAGATGGAGATTCATTCTCTGTGAGAAGGAGCCGCCTGTGTTCCTGAGAGGGGGCTGGTCTGGCCCGGCATTCGCTGCTTTCAGACCCAGAAACCTCACAGGGCTTTCAGTGAGTGGGTGAAGGCCCCAGAGCTGAGGTGTGTGGTTCTCGCAAGGGGCTCCTGGGGCAGGGAGCCGGGAAGCGTGTGCAGGCCCGATGTACGTGGTCACCGCCGGGGCGCCAAGCACCTTTTCCAGCCCCCTCCTCCCATGCAGCTAGAGACACACCGACAGACGCGGGACACAGGAATCCCACTTAGAGACCACTGACCGGTCTAGAAGGGCCTCTAAAGTGGTTTTCTCTTAAAGGTGTTAGTGGTCATGGGTGTATTTTAGGAAGGTTTTGCTCTGATGTTTTTCCTGCATAGACAAACTAAACGTACAATTTTTAAAAAAAATAAATTTATTTATTTATTTATTTATTTTTGGCTGAGTTGGGTCTTTGCTGCTGCGCGCAGGCTTTCTCTAGTTTTGGTGAGCAGGGGCTACTCTTCGTTGCGGTGCGCGGGCTTCTCACTGCGGAGGCTTCTTTTTGTTGCAGAGCACGGGCTCTAGGTGCGCGGGCTTCAGTAGTTGTGGCACGTGGACTCAGTAGTTGTGGCTCACGAGCTCTGGAGCGCAGGCTCAGTAGTTGTGGCGCAAGGGCTTAGTTGCTCCGCGGCATGTGGGATCTTCCCGGACCGGGGCTCGAACCTGTGTCCCCTGCATTGGCAGGCGGATTCTTAACTGCTGCGCCACCGGGGAAGTCCCATAAACGTACAATTTTTGCCCTTTATTCACCCACAGGCCATGGGCAGAGCTGAGCAAGGACAGATTCTGGTCCATTCTCCTGCCGAGTGCTGGTCCTTCCCGTAACGTCAGTCCTGAGAACTGGATACCAGCTCTCCTTTCTCCAGATGGATCACGTTCCTCCGGAAAGGTCAGTGGCCACACAGGAAAACGATTAAACGTCCAATGCCCTGACGCTGATGGTCAGACACTCCCTGCCTGCCCAGCTCCCACAGACCCCCTCTGGACCCTCTTTAATTGGGACCGTCCACCGGCCTGTGGGCCAGAAGCTCAGGAAGGGCCAAGTGGGAGGGCCGTGCCCACACCCCAGGGTGAAACCGCTGCTCCCATAAACAAAACATGGTGCTTCCGCACGACAGGACAGTGCTCAGCACTGAGAAGGAAGGATGCACCAGTACGTGCTACAGCACGAGGAACCTGGGGAACATGCTGCTGACACCTGGCCACGTGTTGTATGTTGTATGATCCCATCGATACGCAGTGTCCAGAGCAGGCAGACTTACAGACAGAAAGTGGATTGGTGGCTGCATGGGGCTGGGGACGGAGGATGGGGAATGACTGCTAATGGGTACGGATGTCCTTTTGGGATGATGACAATATTCTGGAACTAGATGGAGGTGATGAACACTGTGAATGGACTAAATGCCAGTGAACTGTACGCTCTGAAATGGTTAAAACAGTTAATTTTCTATGTGGATTTTACCTCAACTGAAAAAAAAGCTGTTTGAGAATTCCCTGAGGCCAGAGGCCCAGAGCCCTCCAGGGCTGCACACCTTCCCTTTTGTTTATTGGAAACTAGAGAGAACCTCAGATTTAGGGTGTAACATTGGAATGTGCCCCTTCCCCTTTAGCACTGACCCTCCCAGTGGTGCTTGGGTGCTCGGGTGCTTGGGAGGAGGTGGGGCCAGGATGGGAGGAAGTGGAGCCAAAAGAGGAGGAGGTGGGACCAGGATGGGAGGAGGAGGAGCCAGGGTGGGGGGAGGAGGAGCCAGGATGGGAGGAGGTGGGGCCAGGATGGCAGGAGGAGGAGCCAAGACAGTGAAAAATGTATAGAACTGGGATTAGGTGTCTCCTTGCAAAATATACTAGGTTTAAAACGATCGATCTTATTTCTTAAAGTTTACACTATATTGTTCTCATAAATAACTATATTTAAGAATAACTAAAGTCATGTTCATTCATCTGCATTCATTTTCTGAGCTCCTACCGTGCCAGTGCTGTGTCTCACGCACAGCCCTCACACTTAGAGCTGACTGGTTGTGAGAGGCTCATGCAGAGTTAAAAGTTCTAGGAGTCAAATGGCAGTCCAGGGAAATCATTCAGAATGCATCCCCTGATGGGACATGATTAAGTCTCAAGGGTGTGGAGTGGGGTTCATGGGAGAGCCAGGTGGACCAGAGCTGCAGCCAAGGTCTTCGGAAGAGATGGGGATGTAGTCAGTCGTGGAAAAGGGAGGGGATCCTGTGGGTAAGGGCTGGGGGGGTGGGCCTGAGTCACTTCCAAAGCCCAGGGTCAGCTCAGGGCATGACAGCCCCCTGTTGCCCAACATCCCAAAGGGAGGAGTTCTCCTTTGGGAGACTGGACAAGGCTTGGTTCCCTTTTAGGGGATGTGTCACCACACGCCCCTACCTTTGGGAGCCCTGGCTGTTTGAACTCAAAAGCCAGGCTCTACAGCCCCATCCACCTGATGGCCCCCTGTCCTGTTGCAGGCCAGGAACACAGGAGGAATCAGTACTTTTGCTCTGAGCTGGCAAAGCACAGCCAGAACCATTGCACTGCCCTATAATTAGCTGTGACATGACAAGAACCTGTGCACGACCTGAAAGATAAGCTCAGGGTGATAATCAACACCTATCTGGTCTGTATGGAGCCTTCTGCAGAGTTCTAGAAGAGTCTGGGAATCCCAGTCATGTCCAATGGCGTGAAAAATACTGCAACTTGAGGACCAGATGTTCCCCCAGCTCCCTCTTTTCCTCAGGGCTGCACAGCCCTCCCTGAGAATGGGGTTTCACTTCTGAAACGGGCAGCAGGGTGCAGCTTAACCAAACTGCGAGCCGGTCAGCTGACACACCCTTGTGGTGTTGTCCTGTGGCCACTGACCCGAGACCGAGCAGGCTGAGCGCGTGTCCTGGCTAAGCTGGAGGCTGGAGACTCAGGGTCCAAACGCCACTGGTTTTTAACACCCGGCAGACCACTTTTTAGACATTTAACAACCAATCAACGGTATTATTTAGAGGACAAGACTCACGAAACCCCCATAGTTCTTGTAAAGAACGCACCCCTCTGTGCACGGCAACACCAATGATCCCATCTGTGTTTTGTGGCCCGACACTCCACTCAGTGCCTGGGGCTGAGGACCTGGTGGCTCTGAGAGGACACGGGACTTTTCTCCTCCTCCTCCTCTCCAGACGTTGCTCATGAGGAGGCCAGGGGTCTCCGTGACATCATGGGAAGAGAGTCCCTTCCATCTGGAAAGGAGAAGGTGGTGAGGGTCAGGGAGAGCGGCATCACACTCCTGCAGTGTTGAGTGACAAGTGTTGGTGACGTGAGCTGTGAAGGGCTCCCAGCAGCCACCAGAGCCCCTGTCCCGAGCGCCAGGCTGCGCCTTCAGCCCACTGTCGCCCCAGAAATGCACACACTGGCCAAGGGATGGCTTCGGCAGGAAGCTTCGAAAGGGCCTTGTAGGCGATCCTGCATGCTCTTGTGAATTCTGTTCTTCTGAAAAATCCCATTCCTTTTGTATCATGATTCACAAAGGAGACTAGGGGAAGGAAGAGACAGCAAAAGAGATCTCCCTCAAATCAATGCCTCCCACAAAACCAAAAGCCTCGCAGGAATTCTCTCTAGATATTTCCACTGTTTTCTCCCAAAGAAATCTGAGATGGGCAGGAAGGGAGGAGAGGGCTGTGCTCACCAAGAAACGGCCTCTTATTGAGAGGATGGGCGGCATTAGTCTGTCCTCCTATCAATCTTCCTCAAGCCCTTTCATGTTGGGAGCTTGAGGCAAAGCTGGCTTTCCGGGGCCTGGAGCCAGCTCAGTTGCCGTTTGAATCTGAGCAGCCTAGGTTTGAGTACAGGAAGGAGCCTGGATTGTCTAAGCAAACTCAAGAGTCCGTATTTACTGAGTTTTTCCAAGTCTTGCTCAGGGCTGAGTGGTCCTGGACCTGAGTCCCTGTCCGGTATATGCACGGTGACGTTAAACATCATAAAGTGTGTGAAAGTGGTGGAGAAAGTCTTTTCAGCTTTGGAAGTTCCATTCTACCCCGGGGTCACGAGCTGTGTTATGAACTTGCTGGAAGTTCAAGGGTGAGCAGGCCTGGCATGGCTCCCACGCTCCACCCTCAACAGCAAACCCTGGACACAGCTCCACCGGGTCATAGAAGGACCCTGGAAGCTTTGCACCCAAACCCTGCCATCCGGTGGGGTGCCACCAGAGATGCAGCTCTCTGATTCTCAGCGGCATCTTGGCCGGGTGGGGCCGTCTCCAATCCCTAGCAGAGCTGAGCCACTGCACCGTGGAGGCTGCTGGCGCCTGTCCTGGTGCACTTCGGGGAATTGGCCTCGCCTCATGTATAGGTGGGGTGGCAAGGACAGCTGGCAGGTGCCCGTGCTCTAGTGGGTGGCTGCCCTCTATTTCGTCCCTTTAAGGCGAATGTCTGGCCTCCTTAAACACTCTCCTTGGGGAGAGTGAGTCGGAAGGCTGGTTCTCAGCTCACATCAGGGCTGCCACTCAGGGCTGTTCAACTTTGGACAAGTTGCTTGGCCTCTCTGGGCTCCTCAGGGAGCCAAGAAGGTGGACACAGAGTGGGCTTTCATCACACAGCTCCCTTTGCTGTGCAGCAAACTTTGCATCCTTGTTTCCACTCATTCCTGTGTGAAGGTGTCTTTGCTGGGGGTAGGGTGCTGAGGGGCCTTGAGGTGGACAGAGGGGTGCCGTCCTCGGGGGTACTGTGGCCCGGGCCTGTAGGCAGCCAAGTTGGCGAGGGGTGGCCATGGGGCTCTCCGTGGTGGGGTCTGAGGAAAGGTGTGTTGGGGACAGGGGATGTGGTGTGGGGTGATAGGACTCGGCAGGCTCCTGTCCCAGCCCTCGGGACACCACCCTGCTGTCCAGGGTCCATGCTGCCCTGAGCCCTCCCCTTCCCGAAGCTCCGCGGGTCCTTCTGAGCTCAGGGCACGTCCATGCGGTGGACAGGAGCTGGGAGGCACCTGCCCTGGAGGCCTTCTGGCTGCGGAGCCGGGCAAGGGGCTCGGTGCAGAACTTCTGTGTGAGGCTGTGGAGGTACAACGCAGAGGTAGAGCATTTGACTGCAGAATGTCTGTGCGAGCAAAGACGGTTTAGGGAGCAGGATATTTCCAGATGACTCCCTTGGCCGACCCAGGGCTCTGCCTGGCGCCGTGGTAACTGGGTGACCGCAGGCTGTCTCCACGGCAGCGGCCCCTCCCGATGCCTCCAGAGCTCTCATTAGCTCGGGGACCCGTGTGGGGTTGCCGTGGAGCTGGACCTGCAGGGCGGCTGGGGCCGGAGACTTCAGGGCCCCCGGTGTCAGAAGTAAATTAAAGGCAGGTGAAGAATGTGTGCAGGGGCAGCCGGGGCCCCGGGACCACTGTGGCCTCACAGGGCCGGGCGGCTTTGTGGTCCCTCTTATAGCTGACAGGCAGCCCTGGTGGGCAAACACTGAGAAAATTGTGATGGGAGCAGAGGACCGTTGACCAAATATGAAAAAAGAGGCCAAGCATGAGAAAAGGCCAAGAAGGGCAAACACAGCGAACACTGTCCTCAGCTCTCGCTGGGCCCCGTGCTGACTGGGGGCCAGGGAGCAGCACCCGCTCATCCTCTGGGGTGAGTGCTGTCTTCCGTGTAGGCTGGGGGCCCCCACCCCAGTCCCAGATGTCCTTCCTCAGAGATCTGTGTTCCCTTTCCCCAGCCTCCAATCCCACCATTCACCACGCCTCAGGTAGGACAGCATCGAGTGGGCACGCTCTCTGGGGGCCACAGTTTATTCTGGGGTGTCCCCCTGGGCAGAATTGAGGGCTTAGGGCAGCAGGGATGGAGGTAGGCTGGGAGAATGTCAATGCAGATGAATAATAAAGGCACTGGCAAGGCCTGCACAGACATGGAGTGCTGTCTGGAAAAAAGCAGGGTCTGATGAGGAATGGGTCTTCTGGAAGGATGGCTTAGACTTGGAAGATTGAACCCAAAGCATTTGAAGGTCACAAGGTGATGCTGGCGGAGTGGCAAAGAGAAACTTAGGACACACAGACCGGAAATGAGCTCACCGTGCAGAGGCCAGCAAGCTTGGCTGCCCCTCAGCAAGGTGATGTCAGAACCAAGCTTCCGCACGTTTTTTCGTAGTGCACAACGTCTAGGGGGTGGTTTACAATAGCAGATCTGATGTGGTGCTGGCGAACAGGCCTGGCACGGAGGTTGGGGTTTTGTCCTGGTGGAAATGGGGAGGTGTGGGAGGTGCAGGGAACGGACAAGACGAAGAACCAGGAAACAGTGGGAGGAGCCGTCGGGACAGCAAGGATGTGAGGGCAGGATGGGGAGAATGTTCTGGATCCAGGGCGATCCTTCCCAAGCCCGTCCTCGCTCCCAACTGAGCTGGGAGTCAGGGTTTGTGAAGCTCGGAATTCAGAGGAGTGCTAAGCTGTCCCCCCCGTAAACTGTTCACGTCTCTGCCCACCTGCGTTGCGAGGTGTCGTGCCGTACCCACGGAGAAACACTAACCTTTGTCCGCACTTGGGCATTTGTAATGACAAATGTCATTACAGTGCATGTGACATAAAAGCATGTTCTTAATATTCACGCTTAATTATTTTAACAGAGAAATGCGGAGAAGTTGCGTGGGTGCGAGGCCACAGGACAGGCAGCAGGAAGGAGCATCCTGAGGCCCCAGTGGAAGCAGAGGGGCAGGTCAGAGGGGAGTCAGAGAGGCAAGGAGGCTCCCTGAGGTGGAGGCCCAGGTTCGGGAGGCCGAGCACAGCCAGGCAGCACTGAGGGAGCTGCTGAGAGCCGAGAGGGGCGGCCACGGGTCCTCAGCAGTCTGCCAGCTACAACCAAAGACAGACGTAACAAGTGCTGACGAGGGACGAGCCGGGGAAATGGGAGCCCTGATCACTGTCATGGGAGAAAATCTGGCAGCTCCTCAAGGTGTTCGACAGAGTGACCATAGGACCAGCAATTCCACTCCCAGGTGTAAACCTGAGAGAGGCGAAAACATAAATCCACACAAATCCTTGGACGTGGTATGATTCATAATAACCCCAAAGTGTTATTATGAATAATAACATAATCCAAATGTCCATAATCGACAAACAGGTAAACAAAACGTGGTCCGTCCACACAGTGGAAAATTATTCAACCACACAGAGGAATAAAGTGCCGACCAGGCTGCAACGCGCTTGACCCCTGACAACATGATGCTCGGTGAAAAAGAGCCACAATTCCATTTATGGGAAATGTCCAGAGAAGGCAAATTCGCAGAAAGAAATAGATTAGTGGTTGCCAGGGGCTGGGGGACAGGACTGGGAGTGACCACTGCTGGTGTGGGGTCTCCTTTCGTGTGATGAAAATGCACTGAGGTTAGGTGGTGGTGATGGTTGCACAACCTTGTGAATGAGCTAAAGACCATTGAATTGTACACTTCAGATGGTGGATTTTATGGTGTGTGAGTTCTCTCTCAATGAAGCTGTTTGACAAAGAAGAGAGAGAGAGAGAGGCAGATGTCAGGGGGAAGGAAAAGGGGAAGAGGAACGTGCAGAGCCAGAGTCCAGGCCGGCCTGCAGCTGCCAACAGGAAGGTGGGATCTAAAGGGCACGAAAGCCATGCTGAGGACCGAGTGGGGCCTGTGCTGCAGGTGGACGCCCTCACCTGAGTGGCGCTCATGTCTGCAGGTAAATGACCTCACCTGCAGGCCGAGTGGGGCCGGTGTCTGTAGGTGAACGGCCTCACCTGACACAGCCTCACTTTGGGGGAGGGGAGAGCCTGCCTCTGCACAAAGGACAGCTTGGGGCTTTTCTCACCAGTCAGCAGGTA
This sequence comes from Physeter macrocephalus, assembly GCF_002837175.3. Taxonomy (NCBI): domain Eukaryota; kingdom Metazoa; phylum Chordata; class Mammalia; order Artiodactyla; family Physeteridae; genus Physeter; species Physeter macrocephalus. The sequence goes on from NC_041227.1 coordinate 122,278,518, forward strand.
AGGGAGCAAGGGAGCACGTCTGTGTGTGCATGTGTGTTGGAGCATTTTGTTTAACCAAAATGATGAGGGTGCTAGAAAACTATACAATATAGCCCAGATCTTAGATTATTTTGGATTTAAAAGAGGCAGAAAGTTCTGCTTTCTGAATGTGTATGTCCTTCCCACAAATGAAATGGGGGAAACTGCTTGAGGTGGCAGCGTGTCCTCCTGTCAAAGGTGGCGCTGGCAGGCGATGCAAATTATTTTTGCTTTATTTGGGGAGAGGGGACGGGAGTGGGACTGAGGGACCAGAAGTCTGAGAACTGATGGAGTGAAGAGCATTGCTTGGGGACTTCCCTGGTGGCGCAGTGGTTAAGAATCCACCTGCCAATGCAGGGAACATGGGCTCAAGCCCTGGTCCAGGAAGATCCCACATGCTGTGGAGCAACTAAGCCCGTGCGCCACAACTACTGAGCCTGTGCTCTAGAGCCCGCAAGCCACAACTCCTGAGCCCACGTGCCGCAACTACTGAAGCCCGTGCGCGTAGAGCCTGTGCTCCACAACAAGAGAAGCCACCACAGTGAAAAGCCCACATACCACAACGAAGAGTAGCCCCCACTCGCCGCAACTAGAGAAAGCCCGCGTGCAGCAACGAAGACCCAACGCAGCAAAAAATAAATAAATTTATTAAAAAAAAAAAAAAAGCATTGCTTGGATCATGCGATGGTGGTGACAGTGGTGACCAAGGCAACTTCCAAACCAGGAAAACACAGTGGAGGAGTTGATGGAGGAGGATGCACAGACGGGAGGCAAGGGGTCCTCCAAGACGCGTGACCAACACACCTGTGGAGGAGGGTCCCAGGGAAAGAGCTCAGAGGCTGACAGTGTGACGGGAAGCTTGCAGGGGAATGAGGTGGAGGAGGGCAGGAGCCCCCGTTGCCGAAACTTTGGCGCCTGTAGGAGGAATGAACATCATCGAATTAACACATCACAATGACATCAAGGGAGCAGCACCAGTGCCGTTGTCTGTTTTGGTTTAGTTTTTTTGTTTTTTGGTTTTTTTTTGCGGTACACGGCCTCTCCCGTTGTGGAGCACAGGCTCCGGACACGCAGGCTCAGCGGCCATGGCTCACGGGCCCAGCCGCTCCGCGGCATGTGGGATCTTCCCGGACTGGCGCACGAACCCGTGTCCCCTGCATCGGCAGGCGGACTCTCAACCACTGCGCCACCAGGGAAGCCCTGCTTTGGTTTTTAGAAACATTTTAGAAGTTCAGAAGCACTGAGCGTGGAGTGTGCGGCCTGGGGCAGGCGTCAGGGCTGGCGTGGGGGCCTCTGGATCCACGTTTGGAAGCCATGAAGCCCTCGGAGCCGAAAACCCTGTAACAATCAGGAAAACAGGGCAGGAGCTGTCAGTGCAGGTTGAAAGGGAGAGAGGAGGTATTGAAGGGCTGAGAACACGCATTATTACATCCAGAAGAGTGTTGCAGGAGCCCCATGGAAGCTCATGGAGAAGCACAGGAAGCAGGGCTTTGACTGGAGACGAGGTTCCCATGTGTGTGCTCGTCCCTTCGGGGCCACGGCACAAGCTCGACTTGGCTCTTCCTCGGGGCCTGGGCTGCCAGGGCTGGGCACCCATGTGAGCCTGGACCGTCCTGACTTACCTCCAAGGTTGTCCAAGGACATGCAGCTGATGGGAAAGGGCCCCACTGGTCACAGACAGGACAGCGGAGCATCAGGAAGAATAATGACTGAAATGGGTTGAAACGTGTTAAATAAATTACAATTCATGAGTCCATGACTATCCAGAAAACAAAGCAAAAGCAAAAAAAAAAAAAAAAAAAAGGTAGGGGGCTCTCAGTCACCTTTGAGAGATGCTGCTGGAAACCAACTTGTTTCTCTGAAAATGGATAGAGGAAAGAAGCAGGCATTTATCCTGCTTTTCCTGAATGAATAGCAACCACACAGTCAACAAGAAGATTCTTAGAGAAACACCCAGCTGACAGATGCAGGGAGGTGGGGAAGGTAAAATCAGCCTTGGGCAGCCCTGGGCCCTCGGTCAGGGCAACATCCTTGAGGGAGCCCCTGGGGGACGTGCCGGGAAGCCCACAACCCGGCGAGGACATGCTCCTGCTGAAAAGCAAACCTGACTCAGGCCAACTTCTGTGTCTATCACAGGTTTGCAGTTAATACAGGCACAGAGGGACAAGCAACCCCGGGGACGCAGCCCGCTGGGGCCAGTATGTGGAACATTCTACGGGGCAAACAGCTCAGTTCCTTCAACAAGAAATTGAAAGGGAGGAGAGTGTTATTCATATAGCTTGGGGCATATTAACAAATTGCCTTTTTTAGACCTTGTTTGGATTCTGATTAAAAAAAACAACAACAGCTGTATGAAATGAGACAGTTGCGCAATTCTGGACACTGGCTGTTTATTTGGTTTTAAGGCTACTAAATTTTTAGGTGATAATGTTAGTGTGGTTAAATTCTTTAAAAGTTCTTGTATTTTGGCAGCATTTACAGGCAAATGTGGTATGTGTGAAGGTGGAGCACAGACAGAATAAGACAGGCTGAGAGCTGATCGTTCCTGAAACTGGGTTATGGGAAGGTTGGGTTCATGATACTGTTTTCTCTACTTTTGCATTTATGTTTGAAATTTTCCATAGTAAAAACGTTAAAACTCGATGCCCCCATGGAGCTTACATTCTGGTTTTGCCATGCGTGTTTGTGAGGCAGACAAGTAAGACACTGCATAGTATATTAATTCAAGGTGGAGGGCGTGTGTGTGCAGGGGCTGTTGCGACTTTAGGTTGGGGTGGGTCTCACTGAGAAAGCGACAGTAGTCGTGCAGGGCAGGGGCGAAGAGCAGTCTAGCCAAGGAGCTGCACGTCCGAGGCCAAGGCTGCAACAAGAGCAGCCTGCAGCCCGAGGGGAGGGGTGGGATCCCAGAGAGATCTCGGTCGTCAGGTGGGGGGGATGGGAGCCCCTGGCAGGCTTGGCAGGTGTAACACCACCTGCCGGTTTGATCAAGGCCAGGGGTGCAGACCAGCTGACCGGAGTCCAGCCAGAGAACGAGGAAGAGCTGATGGGGGCTGGCCCAGGGCTGGTGGTGGCAGGCTTGCATGTGGAGCTAATTTGGAGAAGCCCAAGGAAGAAGGGCGTCACCCGGATGCTGCCCTTGGGGTCAGACTCAGGGGAACCTGCCCGCCAGGGCCCCGCCTGCCTCTTGGCAGCCCTGCCTGCCCCCATGGTGGCAGCTTCCTCCTCTGGGCCTACCTTCCATTCCACAGGCTCTCATCTCCTGTAATACCCAGGGGGCGACCGCTGCCCCCTTACAAGTCTTCAGGATGAAGCAGCAGCCAGGGAGCTCTCAGACGGGTCCTGCAGCCCTCCCCACCTGTGTGGGGACAGCGGCCCAGGCAGCGCCAGCAGCGCTCGCCCCCTCCCGTCTCACATCCTCACATCCCAACTGCTGTGGTAGGATGGCTCCCCTGGCCCGAGATGCGTCACTCCCAGCCGCCTTTCCTGCCGCGCCCTGGGTTCCAGGCAGCCCAGGTCCTTGGAGAACTGAGATTCTAGCTCGGCCTCGGGGCCTCAGGAGGCATCAGCTGGAACTTTGCCCCCAGAGAATGAATTGCGACACACGGAGATAAATGGCTGTGTCGGCACATTTCCACCACGTGCTCAGTGCTGGGCAGGCATCGCATTAAAGCAGAAATGTGCAACATTAGCAGGAAACATCTGCGTGGGGAGGGGACAGGCCACGCCAGGGGGGCCAGTTCTGTGCCCTGGGATGGACGTGGCTCCCAAAGCAGAGGGAGCCCGGCCTGACCCGGCCCGGGGAGGGGTCCTTACAGTGGAGCCTGAGCGGGAAGGGCGGGGAACACCGGGTGGGCTGTGCAGCTCTGGTCTCCATCCTTCCACTTGGGCAGGGGGTCCCAGGTGCCTGCAGGAAGCTCTGTTTCCCTGTGAGTTTGGGTGGGGGGATCAGCCCCCAGGGGGCGGTGAGTGAGGCTTCCTTTCAAGGCAGCAGTTTGGGGCTCACCCCTAAGTTGTCTCGTCCATCTAATCCCGCAGAAGCGCCCCTTAGGCTCCTGATCTGGGCCCCATGCACTGCTGGACGCTGGTGGCCACTGAGACAGTTCCGTTGACAGTATGATAGCCACACGGCTGGTGGGGGGCAGCCAGGCCTGGGTGGCGTGGCCAGGTGGGGTCTGCTCCTCGAAACAGCTCCTTGTCTGCGTTTCCCAGATGAGAAACTGGGGGAGATGGTGAAGCCACTGGCGAGGCTGGGGCCGCTCAGGCCTCCAAAGTTCAGCTGGACTAGCCGCCACGTCTGAGCCCAGGTCTCTGGGATAAGCTGACGGCCCTCAGGCCCCGTGCATGTCCCTTTATCCACACCCCCTGCCATGGACAGTCACTGAGAACTCGTGTTGCCTCCCGGAGCTCAGAGCAGGTGTCAGTGTGGGTCGGAGGTCAGGACCAGGCACAACTGCAAACACCCACACCAGCTGGCTTGAGTTAATAGCTCCCACAGGAGGTTGCAGTTCACCCCATTTCGTCTCTGGGGGCACATCACAGTGAGATTTAGTGTTTGGGGTGTTTGTGAAGAAAGTGGAGGGTTCTAGCCTCATTGGAGGTGGCCAGCTTCCCAGGGCCTGTTCTCCTCTGAGTGACACTGCCCTGTGTGTTCCGATGGATGCCTGGGCATCTAGGGAAATAGCCTGTTTGTGGTTTTTGGACACTTATGTTGTATGTTTTATAACTTGGTCTGCGTCCCAGTTGCACAAGATCTGACTCCTCAAGGAGAACAAGCTTCAACCAGAATCCAGAAAACCGGCACTTTGGCTCTGAATTTCAGGGACCAGTTAAGTATCCCCCCAAGTCTGAGGACTGATTCAAACGGACTCAGTTTTGCCCGATCCCCCCCCCGCCAAAATTAAAAATAAAGCAACTGCAGGGCTTCCCTGGTGGCGCAGTGGTTAAGAATCCTCCTGCCAATGCAGAAGACACGGGTTCGAGCCCTGGTCCGGGAAGATCCCACATGCCGCGGAGCAGCTAAGCCCGTGCGCCGCAACTACTGAGCCCGTGTGCCACAACTACTGAAGCCTGCACGCCTAGAGCCCGTGCTCCGCAACAAGAGAAGCCACCGCAATGAGAAGCCTGAGCACCGCAACAAAGAGTGGCCCCCGCTCGCCGCAACTGGAGAAAGCCTGCGCGCAGCAACGAAGACCCAACGCAGCCAAAAATAAATATATAAATAAATTTTAAAAATAAAAATAATAAAAATAAAGCCACTGCAAACGTCACCACTATCATCACTTAAGAGAAGTGAATGAAACGGGGAAGGAGGAGGTCTCAGATGAAGAACGCTGCTCTCTGCCGTGGCCGTCAGCCCTCACCGGCACAGACGTCTGAGACCCCGCCCTGCTCCCCCGGCCAGGCTGCTGGCCTGTCGAGGCCCCTTGAGACCTCAGAGCACCAAGAGGTGTAAGGAGAGGACTCTCGGCAGGTGCTGTGCCCTTCGAGAGGCCGTTTGCAGTGACTCGGGTTGTCTGGTCTCTCCTGGGCAGGACCGTGATCACTCCCGCCACTGTACTTGCTGCCCACGCAGGGGCCCACTCCCCAAAGCCACTCCACGACGTGTCCTCCTCTGGGGTGGGTGGAGGCCCGGCCTCGCTCTCTGGTGGAGAAAGGCACAACCATGCTTGGAGGGTCACTGTGGCCATGACAAAGGTCCCCCCTCCCCTCAGAGGGAGACCTTCCCCCTGCAGCCCATCTGGGGCAGGGAGTCCTGCTCAGCCACACCTCTACCTCCACCCCAGCTCCCCTGGGAGGGCAGGGGCTGCGGGTGTCTTTCCCAAGGGTGGTCCCATGCCCGGCCGCCGCAGGACCATTCTGTGACACATGTATGCACGTGACCCATGTTTGTGGAGTTTAAGAAGGTGATTGAACACGTGTGCTGGGCAGCAGACACCCCAACGACTACCTTCGTTTACTCGTCTCATGACAGTAATGTCACACTGCATGGTGACCACGTTTGCATCAGAATATACCGATGGGTCTGAGATTCTTCCAAGGACGCTTTGCTGTGGGTTTTACAGTGAAAGGACCCCTGGAAGATGCACGTTGGTGCCCGTGTGCTGGGCCTGTTACCATCCATTCTGCTTACTGCTCTTGGCCAGCTCCCCAGACGCTGGGCTCTTGGACCCAGGTCATCACAAAGGAGCTCGGGCAATGGCACAGGGTTGCCAGCGTTTCCGATGGTCGCCCAGCCTGACCCTGGGGGCCCTGCCCGCCCCCTGGATTCCTGAACATGTGGGAGACAAGTACCTCTTTCTCTCCCTTTCCATCCTGTTCTCCTTCGAAGGAAATCACTACCACAGCCCACACTTAAGGGGTGCACAATTCTTTTTAATTTAATGCTGTTTCTTTTTTCTCTTTTTTTTTTTTTTTTGGCCACTCCATGTGGCATGCGAGATCCTAGTTCCCCGACCAGGGATTGAACCTGTGCCCCCTGCAGTGGAAGCGTGGAGTCCCAACCACTGGACCGCCAGGGAAGTCTCTGAATGCTGTTTCTTGGAGAGCTTTTCCTATTGGTACAGCTTTGTATTCTTTTCCTCACCTGCGTAGTATGTACCTGCCATAACTAATTTGACCAGTTTTCTCCTTAATATGCATTTAGGATGTAAAGAACATTGAAAATGCATATTTTTTAAACTAGTAGGTAGAAGTTTTATGAGAAACAGTATATTTACATAGTCTCAAAGTACGTCTCACAAAATACATGTTAATTATAAAATAAGTGGGGAAACCAAGCAGATACCACCTTCAGCAAGTGATTCAAGCTGACATTGTCTGTAATGAGACAAATAGATATCATGTGCCTCTTGTTATTGTTACCGACCAGGATCTTTGGGCTCTTCAATCAATAAAAATTGTTAAGAGGCCAGACAAGGAATTCAGGCAAAGCTTTACTGGGACTTGTGCTGCACGATGGAGTGAAAACAAGTAACAGGTGCCCTTTGCTCCCTCTCCAAGGAGGGGGTGCTGGTTCCTTAGATGGGGTGAGGGTGGGGGCTGATGGGTAGGTTGGATGGAGGGGAGGCTTAGGTGGTCAGTCCAACCCCTTGGTGGTGCTGTGTGCAGGGATCCTGCAGGGGACCCAGCTTTTGCTCCCAGCACCTCAGAAATGGCAGTTGGTTTGTGGCCTTTTTGTATCTTGTTCATGATTTGCCCCAGCTGAGCATGTATGCAGTGATCTTTAGTTCCTTGTAGTTTCTTTGTATTCTGTTGCTCAAGGAGATGTTTGTCTAGATGCAAGTGCAAGCACTGCAGCAAAGGGTCCCAGGTCCCAGCCTATCTCAATATGATACACTGTGAGGGACACAGCATACAAATAAATATATGGTTATATATGTTACATGTATATGCGAGAGAGAGAGGAAGAGAGAAAAAAAGCAAATGTGTTAAAATGTTAATGGTTTAGGGAATCTGGGTAAAGGGTATACAGGAATTCTTTATATTATTTTTGTAACATCTCTAAATCTTAAATTATTTCTTTTTAAATTTTATTTATTTTATCTTTTATTTATTTATTTATTTATTTGTGGTACACAGGCCTCTCACTGTTGTGGCCTCTCCCGTTGCGGAGCACAGGCTCCGGACGCACAGGCTCAGCAGCCATGGCTCGCGGGCCCAGCCGCTCCGCGGCATGTGGGATCTTCCCGGACCGGGGCGCGAACCCGTGTCCCCTGCATCGGCAGGCGGATTCTCAACCACTGCGCCACCAGGGAAGCCCTATCTTACTTTTTGGCTGTGTTGGGTCTTCATTGCTGCGCGCGGGCTTTCTCTAGTTGCGGCGAGCGGGGGCTACTCTTCGTTGCGGTGCGTGGGCTTCTCATTGCAGTGGCTTATCTGGTTGCAGGGCACAGGCTCTAGGTGCACGGGCTTCAGTAGTTGTGGCGTGCAGGCTCAGTAGTTGCGGTGCACAGGCTTAGTTGCTCCGTGGCATGTGGGATCTTCCCGGACCAGGACTCGAACCCGTGTCCCCTGCATTGGCAGGCAGATTCTTAACCACTGAGCCACCGGGGAAGCCCCTTGAATTATTTCCAAATAAAAATTTTTTAAATTAAAGACATAAAAAGCCTGCCTATTCCAGGATTATAGAAATATTATCCTATATTTTTAGCCAATACTTCATCTTGTTTTGTTAATTTGGCTTCTGAACACCCAGATTTTTATTCTGGAGTATAGAGTCCAAGGTGGAGTCTAACTATGTTTTCCAAATGTGAACATGCGTGTAAAACATTACTTTTTACACTGATTTGATAAACTCTTAGAAGTGGAATTGCTGAGCAGGAGCCTTCCCTCCCCCGGGGTTTGTACCATTTCAGCCCCCTCCCCAGTAGGGCCCGAGGTGTCCCTGTGCTGCCTGCCAGTGTATGGTTAAACTCTAGGCTTTTGCTAAGCAGATACATGAAACATGGTTTCTCGATGTCGTTTCGAAATTTATTCCTCTTTTTGTGAATGAGTCTGAGCATCTCATGTGTTCAAGGGCCATTTGTATTTCTTTTTTTGGTGAACTATTTGCTCACTGATCTGTAAGAGCTCTTTGTATATAAAGATTAGCCCTTCCTACATGGTATGAATAGCCTGGTATCGTTCGTCTTTCCACTTTGTGTTTAGTTGTTTTGGCCATTAAAAAAGATTTTTTAGTTAAAACATTTTCATCTTTTGTTTTATGGCTTCTGGATTTTTTTTAAGTAACGAAAAGCTTTTTTTCTATGTTTTCCTCTGGTACTCTTAGGCTCTTCCTCCTTAACATTTACATTTCTGATCCTTTTGGAATGATGCCGGTGTCTGGTGGGAGGTGTGTGTCTAACCTAAGTTGGTCACCTCATTGTTTGATGAGCGTCTATTCAAAATGTCGTACTGGCACCACATTTACACACATCAGCATCCCATGTTCTGGTCTCTATTCTGTTCCGTGTACTGGCTAGGTGAGTCCCAGGAGGCAGGTTGTGTCATGTCCCTTTTTGCCGGTTGGAGAATCAAGGCACAGGGAGTAGTATCTTTAGGAAGGTCCCGTGGGTGGGTGGCTCTGCCTGCGGCTGTCCCTGCCCTGCTCTGCCCGCCTGCTTCCTCACTAGCATTTCTTCTTAACTCCCTACCCCCCAGCCCCTGGCAGGGTGAGTTAAGCAGGAATGACTAGAAGACAAAGTGTCGGGGTTCCTTATCTATGTGCTCAGATCTCAGAAGCTGCCATGTTATCTGGGGCTCACAGAGGTGCCGGGCATCCCGCTGGCCACGATACCCATCTTGGACAGGAACAAGGCTCTGTTAGGGTCTCACGAGATCACTCTTTGACCTGAGGGTGACGTTCACATGGTGCCAGCTCCCGTCCTAACTCCCTCCTCCCCAGCTACAAGGGCTCTGCATGGGCGTGGGCGAGGCTGCCCATCCCTGCTGGGGGGCCTCCTATCCCTCATCTGTGAGCGCGCGTTACCTGCTCAGGTGTTGCTCCGTTTGAGGTCTTCCTGACCCCTCCCCCCTAACCCGGGCAGAGTGACTGCGTCCTGCCTGGACCACTCTGCCTCCCAGGTGTCCGTCCCTGAACTGCAATGAAGTGTTGGCCTGTCTTTATCTGCCCGCTGAGCCCCAAGAGCCTGGAAGGCAGGACTGGGTGTTGCTTCTTGGTCCCCAGGGCTCAGGAAGTGAATCGAGGGGCGTCGAGGGTTTTAGGATAGTTCATGAATTGCTAATATTCATTTTGGCTTAGGTACCTGGCCTTGGTTTTCTAACTTCTGTGCGGCCGTGGAACAGAGGTGCTCGGTCATAGCACTGCGGTTGCCGGCACTGGGGAAGTCTGTGTGGCCCTCCTGAGTCCCCACCCCATCATCCCTGTGCCCCTGTGTGCCCACACCCCACTCACCAAGGCCCCTCCTGGGCGACTTACAGGACAGGTAAATTGGTCATTCTCTCCAAAGCCTCTCTCTTTCTCCTCCTGGTAACTCTCAGATGAGCTTTCCTTCCCTTTCTGCCAACTCGTGGTCAGCAAATCCCTTGGATGTGTTAGGACTCATAGCTTAGAGCTTAGAGGTCTTTTCCTTCCTGGGGATATGGGTCTTCTGCTAGGAGACTCTATAAAATCAATAAGTGCCCCCACTGGACCCCGTTTGCCCAGGCAGCTTCTGACATGTGTTAAGCTGAAACGAGCACATACACGGCCCTCTGGGAGCTGTGGGGGTCACGCAGTCCTCTGCACCCCCAACTTCCATCTCAACCGGCTGTGATGAAGCCACAGGTCCAGACAGGGCAGAGCAAGCCTACATCCCCACTGGACCTGTGTGTGCCGTGGTGGCTGCAATCACCATCTCCTCGAGGGGTAACCCAGGCAAACTGCCCACCCTGGTGTCTGAAGTTTGTCCCTGGTCTTCGGTCAGGGCTGTGGAATGTCCCCTGTGAGGCCTGGGGGCCTGGATCATACGGGGTCAGTGAGAGTAATGCTGTAAGTCAATGGAGGCCACCCTCACCTACCTAATCCCAAAGCCCGCACAGAAACCCTAATGTGCATGGCTCACCAATCTAATGCACAGACCAGGAGAGGCCGGGGCTGAAGTCTGCGGCCTCAGAGCCTTGGACAGAGCCACCTTCCAGCGCATGTAGGATCTCTCTCCAGAGACACGGTCACTCAAGTAAGTTACTTCCATAAAACGTACGCCTGACAAACACAGTGAGACGGTCCTGCTGCTCTAGGCATCCTGCGATCTCTCTGTCAGGACAGGAACGCCCACACACTGTCTCCCAGCTGCACTGGAGCACCGTGAAAGAAGGTGACGGGAAATCTACCTAGAAGCTGTTAGTGTTATTTGCTTTATTTAATAAGATAATTGATTTTGTGTTTGTTTTATCTTACTAGGGAGTTATATGTTACTCATATGCAAAATACCAAGCTGCATGGTATAATGAGTGATGACAAATTTCAAAGTTTCCACCTGTGGTGCTGGGGTTTTGGCCGTGTTGAAAGACTGGGGATTTGTCCTGGGCAGGGGGAGGTCCCCCAGGGTTGCTCAGATCACAGGCAGGAAGCCCCACCCCGGTCCTGTTCCCTCAGTCTCACTTCCCGTTCTGTTATTTGCGTGGTGAGATGTCAGGGAGTGAAAGGGAAGTTGGAGGGGAGATGTAGTTACACACGAGCGAAGATGCACTTTTCCTGGTGAATGATACTCTGTTGGGTGACTTATCTCCAAAGAGTGTCTCAGTCGGATACAGGCAAATGGAAGAGATTAGTCTGGGTTGTTCAAGGGTCCTTAATGCCTCACCCGCAGAATCACCTGGAGCTCATTCTGGATTCACTTTTTCCTCCTCCTCTGATGTGACTTGAGAGCTTCACTCCCTCCTGGTTGGACCTCACAGCTCCTCCTAGGAGCTGGCTGCCTGTGGTGGCCTTGTCCACTCGAATCGACGGACACTATTACCTGAGAGAGGCCTGGGCTTAAAATAAACCCACAGGACAGAGTGAGGCCCCAAGAGGTGGCTGGAGCTCTGGGGTGGAGCGAGGGACCTGCACGACGGCTGGAGTTGGGGCCAGCAGGGCAGGACAAGGACGTGAGCCTGGAACACAGGTCTGTGCAAGACAGTAATGCTCCATCCTTCAGCCCCTGAGGAGTCACTGCATCACCCACAGCCCCCAAGGCCCACCCCCCGGCCCCCGTCAAAATCCCTGGTCTCCATGCTACCGGCTTAATGTCTCATAAACCGTTTTGTATTAATTTTATAAATTGATTATAATAAATTATAAAAAAGGAAAAGCCTTTCTAGTCTGTAGGTAAGTTCACTGATCACCAGGTTCGTGTAAGCATTGGACAGAGACCACGTAGGTGAGGGTCAGGCTCGCGTCCGACTTCTAGAGGAGGGAGTTGATACTCAGACGATCCTCGCATCAGGGGAAGGAAGAGCAGGACCAGAGCGCGTGCTCCAGAGCCCCTACTCTTCACCTTTTAAAGTACAGTTTCATCTTAAAGAACCTACCTGTATTCAGCTCTGTGCTGGTAGCAACCTCCAAACCCTGCAATTTTCACTGAATAACCTGGGGAAAGACTGCATGGGTTATGATGAGAAAAACAAGGAAGAAAAGGAAAGGGAAGAAACCAGGCAAGGGAAACTCGAGCTGCTGAAATGAGGTCCTCGTGGGCACGGAAGGTGCAAACAGCCTCCAAGACTGGGCCCAGTCTGCAGAAATTGAGACACAGATGGAGAGAACAAACGTATGGACACCAAGGCGGGAAAGCGGCGGGGCGGGGTGGTGGGGGGTGATGAAGTGGGAGATTGGGATTGACATATATACACTAATATGTATAGAATAGATAACTAATAAGAACCTGCTGTGTAAAAAATTAAATAAGATAAAATTAAAAAAAAAAAAAAAGAGTGGGCCCAGTCCTGATTTTCCTGTTTAGTCCAGTCATGTTTCAGCTCATGGAGAGAACAGGCATGAAATGTATTCGGACCCCACAGCCTCTGGGGGAGGATGGGGTGGTGGCAGCTTGTGGCCTGTGTCTCTTCTGAAATTCCCATTTCAGTTATTTTTCAAAGGGATGTTCAACCTTTCTTTTCCGGCCAACTTAGCATGACTCACTTCACCATGGGATGAGATGGGTGACCCATCATGGAGGGAGGGGATGTTGGTGGGAGATTTTCAGTTGCTTTGAGTTGGGGAGTAGGGGAGGGACAGGCATCCCATCTCTGCTTCGAACACACACTGTTCTTTTTTTTTTTTTTTTTTGAGTATAATTGCTTTACAATGTTGTGTTAGTTTCTGCTGTACAATGAAGTGAATCAGCTATATGTATACATAAGTTTCCTATGCAAGCTCATCGTTTTAAAAATAAAAGGTGAAAAGATGTGAAAAGGGGGAGTTAACTAAAACCCTTCCCTGTTAAAGATCTGCAGGCTCTCAAAGTTCAAGGGCGAGGCTCAGAGATAAGTGGTTTCTTCAGAGGCTTTAAAGGCTGTGGGCATCCTGGGTCTGTGATCTCAGAGCTGGAGGTGAGGGGAACAACAGAGCACCCCTGGGTCAGTCTTCCAAGGACTGAGGATCCAGTGGGGGGTGCCTGCTCTGAGAAACAGGGAGAAAGAGAAAATAGTCTTCAAGAATGAAGACACAATAAAAACTGTAAGCAATATGAATCTCATCAGTGGGGAAATGGTTGAGAAATAATAGCTTATCTATAACATGTACTGTTATGCACACAGTAAAGAACATGAATTAGAACTATGTTGAGGGCTTCCCTGGTGGCGCAGTGGTTAAGAATCTGCCTGCCAGTGCAGGGGACATGGGTTCGAGCCCTGGTCCGGGAAGATCCCACATGCCGCGGAGCAACTAAGCCCACGCGCCACAACTACTGAGCCTGCACTCTAGTGCCCACGTGCCACAACTACTGAGCCTGCATGCCACAACTACTGAAGCCCACGCTCTCTAGAGCCTGTGTTCCGCAACAAGAGAAGCCACCGCAATGAGAAGCGCATGCACTGCAACGAAGAGTAGCCCCCACTCGCCGCAACTAGAGAAAGCCCGCGTGCAGCAACAAATACCTAACACAGCCAAAAATATATAAATTTAAAAAAAAAAGAACTATGTTGACATGGAAGGGGTGACAGTTTTACAAAAATGGGATGACAAACTCTTATATATTTGTCTACGTTTGTGTGTGTATTTCCAGTGCTATGCCAATGTGGGAAGATGATGCAGTTTGTCCCAGGTGTAGACCATAATTGGGTACCGTGTCTGTAGAGAATGTTAAAACAGTAATACAGGGCTTCCCTGGTGGCGCAGTGGTTGAGAGTCCGCCTGCCGTTGCAGGGGACACGGGTTCGCGCCCCGGTCCGGGAAGATCCCACATGCCACGGAGCGGCTGGGCCTGCGCGTCCGGAGCCTGTGCTCCGCAACGGAAGAGGCCACGGCAGTGAGAGGCCCGCGTACCGCAAAAAAAAAAAAAAAAAAAAATCATGTGATGACATCTGTGCTTTATTGAAAATTACACGTATGTACATTTAAGTAAAGGGAAATTCTAAAAAGGGAAAAGGTCTTCAAAGGTCTAGATCCTCTTCCCAGAAAACTGCACACTTTCACACTGAACTCAGAAGGTTTAGACACCCTAAAAGCTGTCCATGGGTCTCCTTTTCTGAGGTGAGAATCTGCTGCAGACTTTGGGCTGGTCTGGGCTACAGTGCGATCCCATCCGCCCCTCACACGGAGCAGCTGAAATCCCTGAACCTGGTCAGATGACCTGGATTGGAATCTTGTCCTCACCGCCCACTGTCTGTGACCTTGGTCAGGATCCTTACACTAAGGAGCAGTTTCCTCACATGAAGGAAGGGCCCCCACCTCCAGGCTGAGTGGACGGCACATGTGAGCTTCCGGCCAGCTGGGTCTCGGTCTCCGCAGGTCACAGTCAACCGCGGGACTTCTAAGAACAAAGTGTGTCTCCCATCATCCCCTCCAGGCCCCCTCAGTCAGAATCTGCCCAGGCAGAACTACATGTTCAAAGCTTTACATATTCGGTGCTTGATCAAAGCTAGTTGGATGTGAATTCGGCCACAGCTCGTATAGTTGGAGAACTGGAGCGGCTATTAGGGATCCAGGAACAACCCTCGCTGTAAACCCTTCAAAGACGGGGAGCCCAGAGCACAGCCAGACTCAGGTGGGATGGACCGGTTTGTGAACACTCACTGACTTGCCCTGGTCCCTGCAATTGCTTCTCATTCTCTCTGCCAGTTTCCTCTTTTCCCCATCCTGCCAATTTTCTCTCTTTCTGCCTCCATTTTTTTTTTAATTTTTTTTTGCGGCACGCGGGCCTCTCACTGTTGCGGCCTCTCCCGTTGCGGAGCACAGGCTCCGGGCGCGCAGGCTCAGCGGCCATGGCTCACGGGCCCAGCCGCTCCGCGGCATGTGGGATCCTCCCGGACCGGGGCACGAACCCGTGTCCCCTGCATCGGCAGGCGGATTCTCAACCACTGCGCCACCAGGGAAGCCCCCTGCCTCCATTTTTTTCTTTACTTTTCCCCTTTCCTTTGCTCTCTCCACCTCAACTGGTCCTAAGTGTTTGTTGTATGTATTTTACAAGTTGTCTCTGGTTTTTTGTTTTTTTTTTTGCGGTACGAGGGCTTCTCGCTGTTGTGGCCTCTCCCGCTGCGGAGCACAGGCTCCGGACGCGCAGGCTCAGCGGCCACGGCTCACGGGCCCAGCCGCTCCGCGGCGTGTGGGATCCTCCCGGACCGGGGCACGAACCCGTGTCCCCCGCATCGGCAGGGGGACTCTCAACCACTGCGCCACCAGGGAAGCCCCAGTTGTCTCTGTTTTTAATTAAAAGAAGAGTTTAATCCCCTCTCCAGATCCCCCACGTAACACTCAGGAAGTGGTGCTGGTGCTGAGCTTACTACATGCAGCCGCATCTGCCCTTCACACCCCCGCTTCCAGGCATGGGCCACGTACGGGAAGGTTCCTGTTGGCCTCGCTGCCTCCAGTCCTACTCCGTGGCAGAGGCTGGGGAAGCTGACGGCTCTCGGTGACCTCACAGCGGGCTGGAGGGTCCGCTGGGAGGCAGGAGCTGTCCCTGCTCCCAGGTGTTTGGGGTTTAGCCTCTCCCTTTCAGCTCATAAGGGGCCCGGGAGCCTCAGCTGGTGGCTCTGTGCTCTGCCTTCGGCTCTCAGCAAACACTGCTTGGAGGCTCTTCTGCGGGCACCAGGATCTGCACAGTCTGACACAGGTCATGCCTGCCTCTTTCCTGGGTGGCTGCCCCCAGCAACACAAATCTAAGAAGCAAAGGCCACCAGGAGATGAGGCTGTGGTTGCCTAGGAGAGCTGGCCACTGCCCAGGCCACGTGGGCAGGCACCCTTGTGGGGCTTGCCGGCCGGCGGTCAGCCCACGCCACACCCAGCTCCCAGAGGTGCCACCGCGGTGCTCGCAAGCCTCAGACCGACCGGGCTCCAAGAGCTCTGGGCCCCGTCACACAAGGAAGCCCGGCTCCAGCGCCTCAGTGGCCCTGGCAGTGGTGGAGCTGACCACCCGTCCCTGCAGCTGCACTGGGAGAGCAGCACAGGGACAGTTACCCAGCACTCAGCACACCAGCCCAAGGCTCCACCAGCCAGTTACCCTGACTCTGGGGGTTTCCTGTTTGGGCCATTTGCTTGGGCCACATCCTCGGTCCATCACAGAAGCCCCGTTGGGCACTCCTGCTGTAGAAGCGAGCAGAGGAATCGGGTGTGGAGGCTGGACATCTTTCACTCTCTGCAAGGTCTTTAACCCTTTGTGTGTGTACAGGGGCCTGGGGGAAGATTGGGCATGGGGCCAGGTGTGTTTTAGCTCACTTGACACCACAGGGTCCCTGAGAGATTTGGGGACTAGCCTTATGGCTGAGCTGTCACATAGCAGTTTCCTTGGCACCGTCAGCTCACCTGTTGGAGAAACTCCGATGGAGAAATGCTGGGTCCTTGAGGAGTCCAGCCCAGGCCAGGGAGAGTGACACTTGAGCAGGGATGCTGACCCAGATTGGCACATAATGCTCCCAAAGTAAAGTAAAAAATGAGGTTAAGGAGAATCCAAATGTAAGAGATGAGCCATTTGGGAAATGGCCTAACAGATTGGCTCTGACTGTGAAGTGTTTGCTGTCCAGGCTGATACAGAAGTGCTTCTCTAAGGCATTTTATTGCTGCGCCTGAAAAGATGTATAAATGGTTGGGTGTGGTCGGCATGGCACCTAGAAAAGGGAGCCCAGGGAGACAGATCTGGCTTTGTTCTCCAGCATTGCTTGGAAGGAGGGTGTTTTAGCCCTGAATATGGGATTCTGACCTTCGTGGGAGGCATAGTCCTTGTGGTGGAGGTGGGTGTCCCCACTACATAGTAACAATTCCCCTCTTATGCTCATTTGTCTATTCCGCTAGCACTGATTCCCTGTTAGTTTTCTGATCATAACTTGGCTTCCTTTGAATAGCTGCCTATTGAATGAGGAAATACTGATGGGCAGATGAGTGGTAAATTGAAGTGTTGGCATTTTGGTTTGTACGTCAGTCTCTAGGAGTTTGGTTATTGTTGAGTCAGTCCACTGAGAGGGGGAGCCCTTCTAGCCTACTCCTCTCCTCCCTGTGTGCTCTTCTTCCAAACTGCAGCAACACCAGTCTGTAGTATTCCTGATGTTGCTTTTTATAAATAGCTTTACTGAGGTATGATATGCATAAAACTCATTCATTTTAAGTGTAAAATGCACTTTTTAGTTAATTTATAAATTGCACAGTGATCACCATAGCCCTGAAAGTTTTAGAAAATTTTCATTACCTCCAGAACATCCCTCATGCCCATTAGCAGTCAATCCCTCAAACCCCTCTCAACTCCAGGCAACCACTAATCTGTTTGCTGTCCCTATAAATGTGCCCTTTAGGGACCTTTCATATAACTGGAATCGTAAAATAGGTAGTCTTTTGTATAATGTTTTGAGATTCATCCATGTTGTAGCATGCATCAGTAGTTTGTTCCTTTATATTGCTGAATCGAATCCCATTGTATGGATAGACCACATCTTGTTTATTCATTCACCAGTTAATGAACATTGAATTGTTTCCAGGTTTTGGCCATTATAAATAATTCTGCTGTGAACATTCAAGTCTTTGTGTGGACATATGTTTTCACTTCTCTTAAGTCGATACCTAGGAGTGGAATCATTTGGTTAAATAGTAAGTTTATATTTAACTTTCAGAGAAACTGCCAAATTATTTTCTGACGTGGCTCTTCCATTTTTTCTTTCCCAGAAATGTATGAGCGCTCCAGTTCCTCTACGTCCTGGCCAACACTTGTTATTGTATCTTTTTGATAACAGTCATTTTGCTGGGTGTGAGTAGTATCTCATTGGGGGCTTTAATTTGCAGTTCCCTAATGACTAATGATGTTGAGCATCTTTTCATGCTTAAAAACATTGTGTGCTTAAAGACATTGATTTATTATTATTTTTAATTTTTATTAAATGACAGAATATGTGAGGTACTTAGTCCAGTTTTTCATATATATTTAAATACACTTAACTTCCTTATTGAAGTATAGTTAATGTACAATATTATATAAGTTACAGGTGTACAATATAGTGATACACAATTTTTAAAGATTATATTCCATTTATAGTTATTATAAAATATTAGCTATATTACTCATGTTGTTTAATACATTCTTGTAGCTTATTTTATACATAATAGTTTGTACCTCTTAATCCCCTACCCCTATATTGCCCTTCCCCCGTTTCCTCTCCCCACTGGTAACCACTAGTGTGTACTCTATTTTATTTTATTTTTTTATTGAAGTATAGTTGATTTACAATGTTGTGTCAGTCTCTGCTATACAGCAACGTGACTCTGTTATACACACATATACGTTCTTTTTTTATATTCTTTTCCATTATGGTTTATCCCAGGAGATTGGATATAGTTCCCTTTGCTATACAGTAGGACCTCATTGTTTATCCATTCTAAATGTGATAGTTTGTATCTACCAACCCCAAACTCCCAGTCCACTCCATATCTATATCTATGAGTTTGTTCTCTATATCTGTGGTCTGCTTCTTTTTTGTTATATTCACTAGTTTGCTGTATTCTTTAGATTCCATGTATAGGTGATGTCACACAGTATTTGTCTTTCTCTGTCCTACTTATTTCACTTAGCACAATGCCCTCCTGGTCCATCCATGTTGCTGCAAATGGCAGTATTTCATTCTTTTTTATGGCTGAGTAGTATTCCACTGTGTATATACCACGTCTTCTTTGTCCATTCCTCTGATGATGGACACAAGGCATTCATTTATTATATCTACTCAAACCTCTTGTCCATTTTTTTAAATTGTATTTTTATTTATTTATTTATTTATTTTTGGCTGTGTTGGGTCTTCGTTTCTATGCGAGGGCGTTCTCTAGTTGCGGTGAGTGGGGGCCACTCTTCCTCACGGTGCATGGGCCTCTCACTGTCGCGGCCTCTCTTGTTGCGGAGCACAAGCTCCAGACACACAGGCTCAGTAGTTGTGGCTCACGGGCCCAGTTGCTCCGCGGCATGTGGGACCCTCCCAGAACAGGGCTCGAACCCAGGCACAGTAGTTGTGGCTCACGGGCCCAGTTGCTCCGCGGCATGTGGGACCCTCCCAGAACAGGGCTCGAACCCGTGTCCCCTGCATTGGCAGGCAGACTCTCAACCACTGCGCCACCAGGGAAGCCCCTCTTGTCCATTTTTAAACTGGGTTTTTTGTCTTCATATTATAGAGTTTTAAGAGTTCTTTATATATTCTAGATACAAATCCTTTGTAAAATACATAATTTGTATTTTATAGTCTCTGTCTTATCTCTTCACTTTTTCAATGATGTTTTTTGAAGTGCAAACGTTTTTAATTTTGATGAAGTCCCATTTATCAGTTTGTCCCTTTAAGGACTATGCTTTTGGTGTTGTATGTAAGAACTCTTTG
>NC_041227.1:122298487-122385469 GCF_002837175.3 Physeter macrocephalus
AGGAAAAGTCAGTTGGAAAGTCAAGTAGGAAGACGAAGCAGCTGCTTCACACAAAACATTCTCAACATTCGGACTTTCTCAGCAACCCCACACTGCGTATCTATTATTATTTATACCAACTGAGCCAGCAGAAAAGGCTCTTGGTAGACACTTTTAAATTTATATTCTCTGGTATTTTAAATTATTGAAAGTGATAAATGAACAAAGAAAACTGAATATACAAGCTACTCAACACAAACTCTGAAAACGTGGCTTTGCTTTTACAATCTGTTTACCTCAGAAAGAGCGAGGTGACAGGAGAAGCCCAGAGAGGTGGGGTCCCCCAGAGAGGACAGGGGACCACTGACAGACGTCACCAGGAGCACAGGGGCCCTGGAGACCATGCCGCCGGCACAAAGGAAGGGGCGCGTGGACAGGGCCCCAGCTGTGACCCAGCTCCTACCTGCCCTGTTGCACGGCCAGTGTGTACAGGCTGTGGGTGACCTCTGCGCAGGAGAGCACAGCCCCGTGCCGAGTGTGTAGGTCTGGACTCTGTGTCATCGACAGCAGACGCGGGAAAACTGCAAAGGACACGTGGGAGATGCACACAGGGTGCCAGACGCGGGGGTTCAGGATCCAGGGGAGAAACAAACCCACTCAGTTATCTCTGTCAGGATCATTATCTCACAACCAAGGCTAAACTAAAGTCTCTGACATGCCAAACTTCGTCAGCAGACACAGGGGCAGCAAGCAGGAATGTGAACGAGGATGACACTTGCCCCCGAAGAGCACATGCTCTTCAAGGCTCCGGACACAGGGTGGTGACCCAGGGTGAGAACAGACAGCAGGGAAGAAGGAAAACAGACTGTCTTCCAGGTCTTTCCTGCTGTTCAGGGGCTGCCAGGGCTCTGCCTGGGGGGCAGGGAGGACAGAGGCCGAGCTGCAGGACCCTGCAGCCAACACACGCTGCCTCAGCCTGGAGCTCGCCCTCTCCTGCTCAGAGCAGAGGAAGCCTCCAAGCCTGTGCTCTGGGGACAGAAAGCAAAGTCAGAGAGTCCTGGAAGCCTGGCAGGGAGCGCAGACAAGGAGCCACACCCACAGCGGCTCTGCTCCACGAGCCCCACCAGCCAGGGGGAACCACAACCACAGCCGGGCAGAGGCCATGGAAGCCGACGGCGTCCTTGCCAGGAGAGGGCCCACACAGGGGCTCAGATGTGGCAGCTGGTAGCGGTCAAGTGTTTAAGAATCAGGGAAATCCCTTATCCTGGGGCGGTCAGCACTCTTGAACTGGGGAAAAAAGTGTCCCCTTCATTCAGGCAGCAGGATTATCATAAAAGGAAAGTAAACACCAGGTGAGATTCCTGACATTAAGCTTAATTAACAGACCAAGAAGCTCAAAGGGCCCTTAGGAGGTAACATGCCCCAAATCTTCATTTAAAATCCCAGACTGTGTGATTAAAACCAGTAACTCCAAATGAAGAACCATGATCCAACCAACAGTTACTTCTCTAAAAAATGTCAGTGAGAATAAGTATAATGTGGAGAAATTTGTGTATTGTTCCCTAAATTAAAATCAGATGCCTACTTATTCCAAGTAGAAAAAACATGATGGAACATATACAGGTTCTTTCCTTAATGATAAGGGCGTGTCATCAATTCAGACTGGCTGTTCTGTTCTTGAGTAAAGTGCGCTCAGGCCCGGCCCAGGAAGTCAGCAAATCCACTGCAGCCCCAGGGAAGCAGCTCACTGTTTAATATGTTATATTGTGAGTTACTTCACTTGTTTTAAGGCTAGTTCTGAAACACACAGTGTACAGCAGATCCATCGATTCCTGCTGCGATGACGCAGGAATCCTGCGGCTCCTGGGGACACACACACCTCAGTGGTCACAGCACCTGCACTCCCAGGGGCCGTGGCACCTGGTTTGTGTTCTGTCCCTGATGAAGCACAGACCAGTCCTTCCAACCCTTCTCAGCAAGAGAGAAACCCCCAGGCCTTGAAATCAGTGAGGGGGCCTCCGGGGCTTCCCGCTGCGTGTTCATGCATGTGTCCGTGCTGCACACTCATGTGCAAGTGTGAGGAGGAGCACCCACCGTGACGGGCGCTGTGCTCGGGTGCTCGCTGAGCCAGGTTCCGCAGTGCCTTGGCCGACAGCTCCCTGATGGTCCTGGGGGGCGGGGCAGAGAACACTGTTAGTCCTTCATTTCGAGGATTCTGGCTTTATTCAATTACAGAGAGGACAGTGCATGGAGCTGTCAACCGGCCACTTAGTCAAACACTATGAAAACAAACACAAACTAACAAGCAAGTAAGAACCTCTGCTCATAACAAATGAGGGAGAGAGACTTCACCAAGAGGAGGCACTGCATGCAAGTCCCTGTCAGGACACAGCTGCCATCTGCGCGGCTCTGGATGGCAAAGTATGTCTCCAACCTCCTACACCCCAAGGGACACAGAGGATGCGAGTACTGGGGAGCCAGTGAAACCACCACTGGGAAGAAGCTCGAGGGCTAAACGAGGGAATCTCGTGAGGCTCAAGCTAATAAACAGGAGGCGTACATCACATCAGTGCAAACATTTCCATTCAACGCACATTTGTTATATTCTCAACACACAGAACAGAAGGACGACCCCAGGATGGGTTAATGAAGCCGAGCTCCCTCCTGAACCCGCCAGGGGCCAGACAGGTCCGATCAAACCTTGAGGGTGACTTGTGAAGCTGACGCCCTCCCCCACGCCCCCCCAGCCCCGCCCCAGCACTAAAAGTCAGGAGGGCACTGCCAAGAGCTCCAGACAGAACAGGAAGTGGTCATTTCCTTAAAATAATAATCAGGAGGACTACAGAACAAGACAGAACATGATAACGATATTAAAGAAGAAACATGCAAAAGGGGGCATCCGCAGTTTGATCGTTATACATTCCAAGTACACGAGCACCAGAGAGAAGCACTTGGAGGATGAAAGTGGATGCTGGGGCAGGAGCTCCTTCCCCTCCTGTGTATGCCTGGGCCTCTCGATGCCCTCAGACCAGCTTAGGGGTCTGCTTCCAACAGAAAACAGCCAGCTCCTCAAGGCAGGGAGGTCTCATGTGCTAAGAGCCCATTCAGGAAGCCACTTCTGAAGGCTGAGTGATCAGGTCTCAGAGCAGAGAAAGCCCCACAGTTGCCAAGGAGGTAGCTATTCTAACAGGCTTAATTACACTTATCCTCAAATTGGTGCACTTTGAGGATAAGCTTTTATGTATTTAAAAATATTATATTTACCATCTAAATGTCAGACCTCAAACTATAAAACTCTTAGAAGAAAACAAAGGGGAAAAGCTTCATGACATTAGATTTGGCAATGTTTTCTCGGATGTAACACCAAAAGCACAGGCAAAAGTAAAACTATATACACTGATAATAGGTAAATTGGACTTATGTTAAAAATTTAAACTTCTGCATATCAAAGGATACAATCAACAGAGTGAAAAGGCAACCTACAGAATGGGAGGAAATATTTGCAAATCATGTATCTGATAAGGGACTAACATCCAGAATATATAAAGAACTCTTGCAACCCAACAACAACAACGAAAACCAAGTAACTGCATTTTAAAATGGGCAAAGGACTTGAACTATTTCTCCAAATATGATATACAAATAGCCAACAAGCATATGAAAAGATGCTCAACATCACTAATCATTAGGGAAATGCAAATCAAAACCACAATGAAATACCATCTCACACCCCACACCCATTAAGAGCGACACTATTTAAAAAAAAAGAAAGAAAGAAAGAAAGAAAATAACAAGTACTGGTGAGGATTTGCAGAAGTTGGAATCCTTGTGCATTGCTGGTGGGAATGTTAAACGGTACAGCCATTATGAAAAACAGTATGGCTTTTGAGATTAAAAACAGAATTACTATTTAAGCTAACAATCTCACTTCTGGGTATATACCCAAAAAACTGAAAGCAGGGTCTCGAAGAGATATTTATACACCCATATTCATGCAGCATTAGGGTCTCGAAGAGATATTTATACACCCATATTCATAGCAGCATTACTCACAATAGCTAAAATGTGGAAGCAACCCAAGTATCCACGGACAGATGAATGGATAAAGAAGATGTGGCATGTATATACAATCGAATATTGTTCAGCCTTAAAAGGAAAGGAAGGAAATTCTGACACATGCTACAACACGGATGAACCTTGGAGGACAGTATGTTGAGTGGAATCAGCCAGTCACAGAAGGACAAATCCTGTAGGATTCCATATGAGATTCCTAGAGGAGTTACATTCATAGAGACAGACAGGAGAACGGGGGCTGCCAAGGGGAGGGAGAGTCGATGATTAACCGGGACAGAGTTTCAGTTTTGCAAGATGAAAAAGTTGGTTGTACAGCACGGGGAATGTACTTAACTGAACTCTACACTAAAAATGATTAAGATAAATATTACA
The DNA here is from genome assembly GCF_002837175.3 of Physeter macrocephalus. Classification (NCBI taxonomy): domain Eukaryota; kingdom Metazoa; phylum Chordata; class Mammalia; order Artiodactyla; family Physeteridae; genus Physeter; species Physeter macrocephalus. Next base: position 122,302,913 of record NC_041227.1, read on the forward strand.
TGTATTTTACCACAGTCAAAAAATTTTTAATTATGTTTATTTTGATACATAAATTATTTGGGGTATGTCTAAGTATCAGAAATTTTTTTTATTTTATTGAATTATAGTTGATTTACAATGTGTTAATTTCTGTACAGCAGAGTGATTCAGTTATACATATATATTCTTTTCCACATTCTTTCCCATTACGGTTTATCACAGGATATTAAATATAGTTCCCTGTGCTATACTGTAGGATTTTGTTGTTTATCAGAAAATGTTTAAAAAGAAACCCAAAACAATGGATAATACTTCTCAAAAATGTATACTATTAAAAGTATAATAGAATACCTATACTAGTGAAGGTATAAATACACCACTAAAGAATGTCTGTAAAGAATTCTCTAAGGCTCCCCATTTTCTACAAGCCATGTATTCACAGGAAATTGAAGAGACCCTATTTATGAACTTTTAGCTGATATCTCCTCATGGATGTAATCCAGGCCAAAAACAGAGAAAGGCAGAAATATCTCCATCGCTGAAGAAACATAAGAAAATTAGGTCATAATCATGCTCTGTGAATCCCAACATTGAGAAAATGTGAGCAGCTGTTATCGTGAGGACCTTCAAATCTGACTGCAATTTCCCCTCCATTCTGTGATTCATGCATCCTGGAAACTTCCGGTTTTTGGAGCTTATACTAAACAGAGTATTTCCACAAAGAATGTTTTAAATAAAATTAACAACAAAAAAATTAAAAAATAGAAACCAAATAGAGAGAAGCCTGCGCACCAAAACAAAGAGCCCGCGCCCCCCAATGAAAGATCCCGCATGCCTCAGCAAAGATCCTGCGTGCCGCAACTAAGACCCGACACAGACAAAAATAAATTAAATAAATAAACAATAAATCTTAGAAAAGAAAAAAATAAAATACATGGGACGGTGACCTAAAATGTTTACTCTCTGGCCCTTTAAAGAAAAAGCTCACCGACCCTTCAGCCATAATAGTATCAAATTACACTTTAAGACAAGAAATCTAACGAGAAACAAAAAGGGACATTTCATAACAATAAAGGGTCAATACATCTGGAAGACACAAAAGTTAGAAATGTAATTGCACCTAACCAGAGAGTCCCACCCAAAATATGTGAAGGAAACCTGACAGAACTGAAAGAAGAAATAAACATTTCAACAACAGCTGGAGATTTCAATAGCTCAAAAGTTTAATCTAACACCATGGATGACACAGCTGCAATTTTGGTTTTAAATGTCCTATTGACTGCAACTAACACCCACTGTAAGCTGGGGTTCACGACATAGAACCTGAAGAAGCTACTTGGCGTTTGTGTCCCTCAGACCACGGCCTGAGCACCAGTAGCCACGCCGAGCCTCCCAAGAGAAAATAAGCTGTCATCCCAGGGGTGCTGAGAGAAGCACTGATACCCGCTCTGGCTTATACACTGGCCCTTCCCTTTGGAGGGACATGTTTAACTGCTGGAAATGCTAAGACACCTTGAAGCTGCTCCGTAATCACGAAAAAGCTACAGGCCTGCCTGGCTCCAGGAAGGCTGGAGAAGACGGCTAAGCGGCCACACGGATCGGACTCGAGGTGGGATGCCCTGGCTGCAGAGCAGATGAGGCAGACCCCACAGCCTAAGGTCCTCACCCTCAGGAGGCCACCCGCCCTCCATGACACGGGAAAGTTTCCACGCCCAGCAGACTTCACTGAGGTCTCCAGAAGTAAACCTGGAGATAGACCATTAACCAACACATCAGGCATGAAGACTGGAACTCACGTTACTTCTCAGGAGCTACTTTAAAATATGAAATCCACCTAGGTGGGAGGAGAGTTTGAGGAGAACGCATACCTGTTTATGTGTGGCTGAGTTGCTCTGCTGTGCACCTGAACTATCACAACATTGTTAATCAGCTGTACTCCAATGGAGAATAAAAAGTTTAAATGGTAAAATATTTATATAATATACATGTATATAAACTGAAAAAAAAGACATCTACAATCAGACAATATACTCAAGGCTTACGAGCTCAATTTAATCTCTCCTTTGGGAATAAGTAAGAATTCTTATTTGACAGATAAGCTAATTAGGCAAACACAAAAACACAAAACCTACCCATCCCAATGGTTTATCTTCATGGTAACCAGGTGGTCTATCATTGGTTGTGTGTATTCAGGAAAGCCGGCAATAAACATGCTGGAAAAAAACAATATTCAGAGATGGTGAGAATGTGGAGGAACAGGAACTCACACACACACTACTTATGAGAACGTAAAATGGTACAACCGCTTTCAAAAACAGTTCGGCAGTTTCTTATAAATATACAGAAATCCCCTAATAAGTATGTATCCAAAAGAAATGAAGATATATACATCCACAAAAAGACTTCTAAACAAATGTTTAAGCAGCTTCATTCATCGGAGCCCGAAACACGAAACCACCTAAATGTCTATAACGGACTAACAGATAAACTGCAGAAGAGCCACAGACTCAAGACAGCTCAGCAACAAAGAGGAACAAGCTACCAACACACACAACAAGCATGACTCTCAGAAACCACTGTGCTGATTCTCTCAGGAGCCAGGCACAGGGGTCCATCCTTTCTGACTCCACTCGTGTGACATTCTACAAAAGGCATCAGCGAGCTACGGTCGGCGCCTGGAGCCGAGGTGCGGAGCCCTCCATACGTCAGTGACGGCGCTGGTCACCCAGGTGTGCGTGCTGCAAGCACTCACTGAACTGTCCGCTTCATACGAGGACAGCTGATGGAGCATAATTATGCCTTAAAAGTAAGAGTCACATCGCCTGAAAATACCATAGGAGAATTTTAAAAAAATAATCTCCAAGTGGGACAGGCCTTTCTAATTATGACTCAAAACCCAGCAGCCAAAAAAGAAGAGATTGGTACATTCAAACACTCAACCAAAAGAGAAAAATGCTATCAGGAAAAACACACCATAAACAAAATCAAAAATATCTGCAACTGCTATCACAAACAAGAGCCTTCTGTATAACGGAGTTCTTCCAAATCAATAAGAAAATGCCATCACCTAGTAGAAAAATCATTAAAGTTTACAGAAAAGAAAGAAGATGCAGCTCAAACATTCAGCCTCATTCAATGGGAAATGGAAAGGAAACGTTTGTCCATGTGTCAAACTGCCAAAGTCAGAGGGGTTGACAGCTGCTGCTGGAAGGCTCTAGAAGCATACAGACACTGCTGGGGACAGCGTCTTGGCACAGCCTCTAGAGACAGCAAGTGACACTGCCCAGGAAACTGAAAATGTAACGCCCTTTGGTCTAGCAATTCCACTCTGTTAATTCACTCAGATATAAGCACACAGGTGAGAAGTGATATATACAAGAATATTCACTTCACATCGTTTACAACAGCAAAAGAGCGGACAGAAGCCAACGGCCAGGAAGGGAGATCTACAGGTCACACTCCATGTCCAGATATGGAAGGCTCTCCAAGACGCAGGACGTCACAGGCAGCATACCGTGTATATGTTCTGCTGTATGTAACAGTACACACAGAGCTGCCGCCTTACTGCTAAGAGCTCATCATTATTACTGCAGGCAGACCTCGTTTCACTGTGCTTCCCAGATGCTGCAAACTTCACAGATTGATGGTTTGTGGCAGCACTGCATCGAGCACGTCGGCACCATTTTCCAGAAGCATTTGCTCGCTTTGTGTCTGTGTCACACTCTGGTAATTTCTGCAACATTTCAAACTTTTTCCATATTATTATTATATGTGTCATGGTGATATGTGAACAGTGATGTCTCATGTTACTACTGTGACTCGCTGAAGGCTCAGATGATGGTTAGCACCACTGAGCAATAAAGCATTTTTAAATTAAGGCATGTACATTGTTTTTTTAGACATAATGCTATTGCACACCTAACAGACTACAGTACAGTGTTAAGATAACTCTCATATGCACTGGGAAACCAAAAAATTCGTGCAACTCACTTCAATGTGATACTCGCTTTATTACGGTGGTCTGGCCCCGAACCCACAATATCCCCAAGGTGTGCCTCTACCCGACCAAGCCTCTGAAGATGAGCACTTCAGGGGTTCCAACCTTGTGCACTGTGTGCCACCGCTCAGCATGGACAGAAGGAAGTCGACACACCCACAGGCATGACATGAACCAAATCCCTCTAGAAGACACAAGGAACTGGGGCCAACCGGGACCCCCCAGGGTGGAACCAGGTGCCTGGAAGGAGAGGTGAGATGCACTGGTTTTCCCTAAACACCCCCTGCACCTTCTGAATTTTATACCACGAACATGTATCACTTATTCCAAAATATGCACTTTTATACTGCATGCCTCTAAAACACCCAATTGCTTACAAATATTGTCTGAACCTGCCACACCATCCACATAACCCCACCACGGACCTGACCACCACCCACATGTTACACGGAGGCTGAGAGACAGAGCGGATGGCACCGAAGGCCAAGAAGGGAGAATCAGGATATTACCCAAATCCTGTGAGGGCACACTGCATGTGCACAGCATGAACAGGGGCGCTGGGTGGGCATGCGTGTGCTACAAGGTGTGAGGTCTGGGAGAGTCAAGTCAGGGAAAATCTTTGCTCTGGGCGTGACGGGAAGAAAAGCAGAGGCTTCACCAGCAGCGAGGTGGATTGAGAGCCCCCTAAAGATGATGAAACCGCTTGAGAGAGAGTGAGAAGAAGAAAGGAGAAAAGTGAGGACAGCAGACAAGCTGCTGAAGCTGTCAGAAATGGAGGCAAGACACAATTCCTGGTCCCACGTAACCTACAGGTCCCTGGCCCACCCAACAGATAGACCCACCCCAGGCCAGCATCCTGAGCCTCCAAAGCTTCCAGAGACGCAGGCAGAGAAAACAGTGGCCTCACAGAAAAAAAGAGGTCGGCCACCTGACTTCTAGTCCAAGCTTTGGGCACCAACTAGCGGCTGACCTTGGAGAAGATGCACTGCTGGCACTGCCAGCCCAGGCAGCGCTCAGCACTTACTGAGCACTCAGTCTGCACGGCGGCCAAGTGCAAACCAAGAGGGGCGTCCACCACAGGGCGGAGGAGTGGGGGAGGTGAGCCAAGGAGGATGCATGGCCTGCTGGGGGCCGGGAGGCAGGGTGGTGGTGTGACAAAGAGAAAGCACTCCGTTCTGCACTCAGACAAGTGACGGGGGTGGGATCATGGAGGCTCTGCAAGTGTACAGGACAGTGAGAGCTGGGCTACGGTGACAGCTGACCAGACAAGCAGAGTGAACGTTTGAGGGCTGTTAGGGATGCAAGAGTGACAGAACTAGGTCACCAACCTGACGTGGGGAATGAGAGAAGGAGAAGCAAAACTGAGTTGATGATGTGGATGGCATGCTGTTCACCGAGTTAGGAAATAAGAGAGAAAGTTCACTCTGAGGTTTCCTTAGTTTGAAGAACTCATGGGACAGGAACGTGTAAAATGACTGGAAAGCAAACTACTAGAAAGCAAAATGTGACAAAATGCTTCTCTAGAAGGATGCACAGTGTTGTGGTGCCAGCAATCTGTTAAGGGAATTTACAACTGCAAGAAGACAAACCAATAAAAATTGCTCACGACTGCTCGTTATGTCACAGCAGAAAACAGCTGGGCAAACAGAAGCACCACCCATACGCAAACATCCAAAGCCAAGGGGCTCGGACGACCACCAGCTGGTGAGTGGGAGACAAGGTGCAGTCCACGCGGTGGACCGCTACTGAGCAGCATGGATGAACGATGACATACAGTGACAGGAGCCCGCATACCACGTGACTGTCCTACAGGTTCTAGAAACGGTCAACTCCAGTGACAGAAGGCAGCTCAGCGGCTGTCAGGGCCAGGGCATGAGGGAACTTTCTGTAGCGACAGAAACATTCCCTGTGTTGACTGCAGCAGTGGTTACACATCTGCCAAAACCCACATTTTAAATTAGTGAATTTTACTGTATGTAAATCACATGTAATGAAATAGGAGAGAACAAAAATAGGAGAACGGGGCTTCCCTGGTGGCGCAGTGGTTGAGAATCTGCCTGCTAATGCAGGGGACACGGGTTCGAGCCCTGGTCTGGGAGGATCCCACATGCCGCGGAGCGGCTGGGCCCGTGACCCACAACTACTGAGCCTGCGCGTCTGGAGCCTGTGCTCCGCAACGGGAGAGGCCGCGACAGTGAGAGGCCCGGGCCGGCGCACCGCGATGACGAGTGGCCCCCGCTTGCCACAACTAGAGAAAGCCCTCGCACAGAAACGAAGACCCAACACAGCAAAAATAAAAATATTAATAAACTAACCTGAGTGCCTGAAAAAAAAAAAATAGGAGAACAAAAATAAAGCTGATTTTTTTTTTTTTTTTTGGCTGCGTCGGGTCTTCGTTTCCGTGTGAGGGCTTCCTCCAGTTGCGGCAAGCGGGGGGCCACTGGTCATCGCGGTGCGCGGGCCTCTCACTGTCGCGGCCTCTCTTGTTGCGGAAAAAAAAAAATAGGAGAACAAAAATAAAGCTGATTTTTTTTTTTTTTTTGGCTGCGTCGGGTCTTCGTTTCTGTGTGAGGGCTTCCTCCAGTTGCGGCAAGCGGGGGCCACTGGTCATCGCGGTGCGCGGGCCTCTCACTGTCGCGGCCTCTCTTGTTGCGGAGCACAGGCTCCAGACGCGCAGGCTCAGTAATTGTGGCTCACGGGCCCAGTTGCTCCACGGCGTGTGGGGTCTTCCCAGACCAGGGCTCGAACCCGTGTCCCCTGCATTGGCACGCAGATTCTCAACCACTGCGCCACCAGGGAAGCCCAATAAAGCTGATTTTTAACAAAGGGTTTTGTCTTAGGAATACATAGGACGCTGAAAGAACAAGCCACGGACCAGGAGAAAACATCTGCAGATCATGGACCTGAGAAAGGATTTGCATCCAGAACATAGGAAGAATTCTCAAAGTCTCAGTAAGAAGAAAACAACCAACCCAATAGATAAACAGGCAAAAGATGTGTCAAATAAGCCCATGAAAAGATGCTCAATGTCATTAGTCATTAGGAAAAGACAAATTAATGAGCTCCTCCTGCACATCCATTAGAATGGCTAAGATTGAAAACACTGACCACACCAAGGGCTAGCAAGGACAGGGTAAAATGATGCAGCCACTCTGGAAAACCATCTGGCAGTTTCTTAAAACAATCAGGATCCAGCCACTTCACTCCCAGGTGTTTAACCAGATAAAGGAAAGCACCTGCCCACAGACAGACGTGCACATGAAGGTGATCGAAGCCCTAACCTGGAAACCCCTAGACATCCCTCACAGGGGAAAACGTGGTTCATCACGCGAGGGAACTAGGAACACGTGGGCACTCACGCAGGAGGACACATCCGAGAGAGCAGCCAGAGCGCAGGCGGCCAGAACAGCACCCAGAGCCCACACCACAGGACTCCATTCACCCAATGACCCAGAGGGACAGGAACAGACCGGTACCTGGAGAAGGGGCGCCCAGAAATCCTGTGGAGACGGGTCTCCATCTGCATTGTGGTGACAGAGATCTGTGCCTGTCAACACTGATCAGAACCTACACGTGAAACACGTGCAACTTCCTGCGTGTAAGCAGCACCATGACAAAGCTCTGAGTCAAAAGTGGAGGTAAGACGACGCTGGTCCCCCCACCTGATGGTCTTCGTCGACGTGTTTCAATTCCCATCCGTGTGTCGCACACTCCCGTCTCCAGGAGAATCATCCGCACATCGGCCCATGCGTCCACTCAGATGTGCTGTGAGCCCCGCGTGTTCAGTGAATCTGAGCTCTGGACCTTCCCCAAAACCCACGGGTGTTTTCTCCCTCACGGTGCACCCCAACACCTCCACTCTCCTGACCACACCCACTCTCGCCAGAGGACCCAACCCTGTGCCCTAGCTGTCCCCTGACCATGTCTCACACCTTGTGAGGGGCCCTGACCACCCTCTGATCACCCCCCACCTTGTAAGGGGGCCCTGACCGTCTCCTTGCTTCCAGTTACCAAAACGCAGTCACAGTGGTATATTCAAAATGCAGATCTGACTGTCAAGCCTGGTTCCCTGACCTCAGGACAACCCAAGGCCCCACTCTGGCTCAGAAGCCCTACCACCCCAGGCCGACTCTGGACCCTTCCCTGCAGGGCTGCCCCCACCCCACACCAGGCTCCCTGGGCACAGTTCCCTCTGCTCTGCCATCCAGGCTGACAGCAGGACCCTGGGGGTCGGCCCTGCCTTGGGGCAAGGGAAGAGCTCCCCCAAGTGCCCTGTGGTGATGGGGTACAGCCACAGACCCTGGTCCCCCTGACTGCTGGCCCTTTCCTCACAGACTGCCTCTCATCCACAGAAGTGTGCAGAACCCCCTGGGGAAGACAGATCCTGAGCCAGCCCATCTTTGAAACGCAGACCAGCTCAGAGACCTCAGCCACAAGAAAAGCATGCCAAGACCAAAAACTACGAGTTCTTTTACCCGTGAAACTCGGGCAAAGGTAAGAGATTCCCCATGTAAAATATATGTTCAAATATTGACAATCAAAGGAAACAGAATTAAAATAGAAAAGAACTGATAACGCACAGAAGACCATTAAATGTTGAGGAAAGGTGGAAAGGATGCTAAAAATACAGTGTTTGGTCAAAGACTGTTTCTGGGAAGGAGGCCAAATGCCACATTAAAAAAAACAAAAAGGGCTTCCCTGGTGGCGCAGTGGTTGAGAGTCCGCCTGCCGATGCAGGGGACACGGGTTCGTGCCCCAGTCTGGGAAGATCCCACATGCCGCGGAGCGGCTGGGCCCGTGAGCCATGGCGGCTGAGCCTGCACTAGCTGCACTAGCTGCACCTGCTCCGGACGGAGCCCTGTGCTCCGCAAAGGGAGAGGCCACAACAGTGAGAGGCCCGCAAACCACAAAAAAAAAAAAAAAAAAAAAAAAAAAAATCTGTCCATGCTGGTTATGGCGAAATGTAGTTTCTGCATGGTCTGCACAGCAGGGGTATTAGGGAATCTACCCTTAAGACCCATAATGGTTAACAATTTTAAAAAGCACTGGCGTGTTTCCTCTCCCAATTTAAGGCAAATAAGTCACTTCATAAAATCATGCCCATCTCGTATTAGTGTTGCAATGAGTTAACTAAGACAGGTGGACTCACTGCCCCACTACTTACTTACTTAAATTAAGTTTTGATGTGATTTCTGCAAACCGCAGTTAGGGATGTTAAATATCTATTCCTTGACCTGATTTCTCAAATACCTCTTTCTTATTCATCTCATAAACAAGCTAGAGATAACTTCAACTTGGGAAACACTACTTTATTGAACCAGAAAAAGAAGGACAGTCACTACCAACCTAAGAATTCATTCTGAGAAACTCCCCAGTGGAGCAGCGGCCATACAGAAAGCAATGCACAGTTTTGGCTTGTGGCTATTCTCTGTAAAAGACCAAGCTCTCAACGAAACAGCTAGTGAAACAGGCTGGTTTAAGAGAAAAATAATCACCACAGCACTGTTCTTGAAACTCTTAATACCTCTTTAAAAAATAAGCACCCTTCTCAGGACCAGATCCTGCACCCCCCTTCTCCAGGCCACCCCTGACCTGCTACTGTCCCTTTGGATTCATTTGCATTTTGCAAAGTTTTATGTAAAGAGAATCATACACTATGCATTCTGTCCGATCAATCTGAAACAAGAGTTTCAAAACAGTTTTCAATTCCTTTTTTAACTTTTCACACATAGATTTACTCTTAGTGGACCTTCCAGGCTGAAGAAACCAAATGGTGGAAACCAATCTGTGACTCAAAGAAAACATTACATTTTATGATGAATATTAAAACTTACCTTATAACCAGGAAACAGTTAGATCTGTTACCAACAGTAAAGTAGTCAGCTATGGTCAAAATATCAATCCCATGAGGGAAAGTGCCCTAATGAAAAAATAAAGTGATAAAAAAAGAGACAAAAATTATTTTATTGAGTAAAGGCATTTTCAAAGTTTGATAATCATATGCACATATGTTACTTTTATGAACAAAGAAGCATGATATAAACTGAAAGCTAAAACTACACACCACTTAACCAAACTCAACCAAGGACTTCCAAGTCAGGTCACTTTACTAACTGCCTCTCCAAGGCTGGACACTGTGCTAAAATTATTTGAACCACTTAAAATTTTTTTTCCTAACAATTCAAGCATTTCAACTTTAAAATGTTTTTAAGAGCCCTTTCTTTAAACCACAGACCATAAAAAGACATCAGGTTTCAGCAGAATTAAAGCTTCCAATTTCATTCAACCCATGCCCCGGTGGCCAGAAGGACCCCAGAGTACCCTCGGAAGGGCCGGCACCTGCCTGGGCTATGAATCCTGGACAAGAGCCCACCCCCCACGGCTGGCAGGAGAATGAACAAGACAACGACTGGGAGGTCCCATGTGGGGGCCTGACAGCCAACACCCAGGACCAGACTCTGAAACAGGGGGTTGGGGAGTTGTGGGCAGCCCCCCTTAACACACCCAGGGACACACTCCCAGCTTAGGTCCAGGCCCTACCCCGAAGTCTGCAAGTTATTATTGATACCACTCTCTGGTAACAATACTTGAAAATCTGAAAACAAGACAAATAGTTTTTTTGTGTGTGTGTGGCTGCGTTGGGTCTTCGTTGCTGCGTGTGGGCTTTCTCTAGCTGCGGCGAGCAGGGGCTACTCTTCATTGCGGTACACGGGTTTCTCATTGCGGTGGCTTCTCTTGTTGCGGAGCATGGTCCCTAGAGTGCGTGGGCTCAATAGTTGTGGCGCGTGGGCTATAGGGCGCATGGGCTTCAGTAGTTGTGGCTCGCGGGCTCTAGAGCGCAGGCTCAGTAGTTGTGGCGCACAGGCTTAGCTGCTCCGTGGCATGTGGGATCTTCCCAGACCAGGACTCGAACCCTTGTTCCCTGCATTGGCAGGCGGATTCTTAACCTCTGCACCACCAGGGAAGTCCCCAGATAGTTTTCTAAAAGGACATAAATGACAAACTTTCGACCAAGGAGTGAATGCCTTGCTGTCACCAACCACAGGGGGGTGTGGTGAGGCCTGGGTCCCCAGAGCCCTTCCCCACTCTGAGCAAGCCGTAGACTAGGGACCCACAGACTGCTAACCTCCCACGCCGTCTCGAGGGAGCCCCGCACATGAAGAACTTGGGATCTGACTCCAAATTGTCAACGGACCCCAGCACGTTCATCACGGACACAATGTCAGGATCAGAGGTTTGGTTCCCAAGCGAACCTAAAAGCCAATCAGTCTCCCGACACAGCTCAGTGCAGGGGATGGCCCCCCACCACCCAAGGGGCAACCGCGCACCGGGCTGACTGCTGCTGGACTCCAGTCCACCCCAGACCAGCCTGAGGCCGAGTCAGATAAAGGCCACTCTGGCTGCAGGAGGTGGTGCCCTCTTCTCCACCACCCAAGCCTGCCGCCCCCTGGGCAACGTTCAGATGCCTCCGGACACCCCAAGATCTTCTTGGTCCGGCCACTGCATACCAAAGCGTCACACCTCTGTCCAGACAGCTCATCCCTGCAAGGAGGTACGGAATGGACGGAGGGGGCTGTGTTCCAGCAAATCCCTCCCAAGGTTTCTCTGGGAGCCGGGAGTGGAGACTCAGGACCCCTCGCTCAGGCCTGAGTCCCCGGTGGGCAGGGGTGAGCCTGGGCGGAGACATGGGCCCCCCACCAAATTCCTCCTGCAAATTCCCCCGTCGCTGAAGGTGGCCAAAGACAGGGTCTGTGCTCACACCCAGGAGCCCGGAGGACATCCCACCCCAGGGCCGTGGACGAACGCGCCCCCTGCTGCCCCTCACTCGCGCCTCATGCCCTCAGCAAGTCCACCACACACGGCCGCTAAGAGCCTCGCCCCACGTCTGGGAACGCATGTGCCCTCTCCACACTCCCCTCCCGCGCCCCCATTTCCTCTGGCAGGTTCACATCCTTCTCCTCCTCGTTCCTGTCAAGCTGCAGAAGGAGGTCACCGAGTGCAGGCCCACAGTACGCACCTCTTAAACATCGGCATGGCTTCCCCTGGACCGCGCAAGCCGGTTTCACCGTAAACACCAGTGCACGGGGAGACGGGGAGGGTAAGGGCACAAGGACCCTAGCTGCTCACCTTCCTTCCCTGACGGACGCCCCAACCTGAGTGGCCCCCACGCTCCGACTGCGCAGGGAGCAGTAACTGCCCAGCTCCTGACCGCCCTGGTGTCTTCTGGAACCTGGGGCTCTGCCGACAGGGGTGCCGTGGGGGCTGGAGGTGGGCGGGAGACACCTCTTCTCCTGGGCTCTGACTTTCAGGGTGCCCAGGCTCCCCTGGCTCAGCCTCCAGCAGTTCCCTTCTGGATCACAGCCCCCGCCCTCCTCTCCAGGCCCGGATCTTGGCCTGCGGGCCCCTCGACAACCCGACATTTCTCCCTGTCAGCCTCCCTCGTCCTGCGGGCGGCACTTGCTGCCCTGACACAGCGAAGCCTGTTGCCGCCAGAGGTTGGCATCTCTGTCTAGTGACCAGCTTTCTTCTAAGTTTTCAGGGCTCCAGGTAGACAGGACTAAGGGACGCCCAAGGAAACTGGGTCTCAGTCACCTCCCAGCCACGGAAGAAAGGCTGTGACCTTACTGGGCTCCTTCCACAGACAAGCACACCCACAGAATGAGGCAGCACCCCAACAATTTCAAGGTAGCACGAATTCAAGTTCAAGATGAATGATTTGGTTCCCTCTGTCTTTGGCGATGACTGTGGAATCCGAGACTTCGTTTGGACCCATCTTGGCATCAGTTTAGCCTTAACGCTGCATTCAGAACTGGACACCTCACCTCAAGGCCCCGGCCCCTACACACACACGCTCACAGCTCACAGCACAGGCTGCAGAACCTCCAGCTAAGCCGCCCTACTCTCCGCCCCTTGGCTGCTCTGTCGCCTTCGATGGAAGGTCAGCAGGTTGGCTGCCCTCCACAGACCTGGTCCAGCCTGAAGCCCCACTGGCTCCTCTCTCTGCTCCACCCTGAGCGCTGGGGGACCCCTCGCCAACACCCAGGCCACGTGGACGGAGGCGCCTCGCCCAGCAGCCCACACTTCCGGGAGAACTTCCCACCGTGCCCCAAACGTCACCCCCGTGGAAGCCACAGCTGCAGCATCTCCCCCTCTCCCTGGCCTCTGGCGGCCCAGGAAGGGCGAGTGGACCCAGCGCTGGGAATGCAGGCCCCGGTTCAGCAGCAAGGCCGGCCCCGCCGTGGGAACCCTGACAGACTCCAGGGCATCCAAGGGGACAGTCCCTGCACGCACGCTTTCCCGCAGACGTCCAGGCAGGAGTCTGGAATCCCGTGTTTGCCCAAGCCTCCCCTCTTGTGCGCGCCCGCCCCTCCCGCCCTCCCATCTGCTGAGCAGCCACTCTGCGTGGGCTCCCCTTGGTCCTGCAGCCTGACCTCTGCCCCTCAAGGCCCGTCACCGCTTGTCCCCAGTATCACCTGGGGATCCCCAGGCCCACAACGCACTCACCTCCAGCCCAGATCTCTCTCCTGGCGCCCTTCTGAGCACAGCTCAGACCTCTCTCCTGGGCTCCCCTGGCCATGGGAAACTGACCCTTGAGACGGCTCATTTGCTGCCAGACCGGCCACATGTCCCAGGGTGGCCATCGCCACACACAGTATGAATGACGTGGGGACAAAGGCCACACCTCCCAGCCCAGGCTGACCGCAATAAGAGGTTCAGGGCCGGGGGCACGACGTCAAGTCAGGAGGGGCCGTGGGGCGGCTGGCAGGCGGAAGCTGGCTCCTTCCTGGGGTCACGTCTCTGCCCCTGCCCTGCCAGGCTCCTCTGCTCACACCCCTCCGGCGCCCAAGGGCAACTGCTGACGTCAGAAGGCCCCCGGCAACGCACAAGGCACTGATTTCTGACGTGTGTGAAAATTACTTACACATTCAAGTTTCCTGTAAAACAACGACTAACTGTTTAAAACTTGTGTCAACACTCACCTGAGTCACGTCATGAGTGAATCTGCGACCGGAAGTCACAGTGTGAAGTACTAGCTTACTCTAGGTAAATTCTTTACCCACATTTGTAGCTTTACTATTTCTACGTCTACATCTACAGGAAGTTTTAGGAATGAAGATTTTTGAAAACAGCCATACCTGTCTTCCCACGTTCTCCTGGAAAGCAGCCTAGGAAGAGAAGCACAGACACAGCAGTGAGTTAGGTGTGCACTCGCCGGACACGCGTGATGGACGCACAGCAAACCCAGTGCGAGACAAATGAGCCATGACTGTTTTTTAAATAAAGGTCCCCACTGCTGGCCACTCAGAGCCTCAAGGGTGGTTCATCTTTCTGTTTTCACATCCTGATGTGCTTTAAAACCATGATTTAAGAATTCAAGTTTATAAAGTCAGCTTAGCGGCCGATGCCGAGCTTCTCACCAAAGCCTAATTCAAGGTCTTAGATACAAAAATAAGAATAGAGTCATATCTGTTTGGTTAACTAAAAGCCCCAAACACAAATCATTTTCCGGGGGATGTGTGACGACAGCTCACAGGATGGTGACGCTCAGTGCCGGGTCTCCCCGTGCTGCCTTCCCCAGGACCTGCCACGGACACGCTCCACGTCCTGCTCACAGGCCCAGAGCTGGGCTGTTCAGAAGGTCAAAACATTACCTTAGAATGAGGCATCCTTAGGTGGACCTTCTTGCCACCAGCTAGCAAATGCCCACGGCGTGCAGCTGCGCACAATGCAACCTCATCGCCACGCGCCATCCACCAGAGAGACAGGTCAGAGGGCAGGTGGCTGGTGGCTTCAGGGAGCACCTGGGAGGGGTGACCCTGCCTGCAGACGCAGCCCCAATGCCTGGGGCAGGAGCTTCCTGGAAGTGAGGTCGTAACCTCTAGGACTTTCATTTCAGCTACAACTTCATCATCCCCCGCGGGGTGCTGGGAGGAGCACACGCAGCTGTGCACAAGGAATCAAGACAACGGAACACAAAGACCCCCACGGTGATGTCTAAATGCGCACCCGACACCTCTGGCAGGTTACAGAGAAAACCAGAAACTTGGTCGTCTCCAAGACCTCGCACTTGGTGGCCCCGGGGAGGCACAGCTGGACTGGCACTTCCCCAAGGGCCCTCATGCAGCTTTCACACTGGGAGCAGGGAGACTCGACTTTTGCTATGTACCATTTTGCACCTTTTGCAATAAATTCATTAAAGAAAATTTAAAAGCAAAAATGAAACCAACCAAAAGGCAATGGAAAAAAGATACGATGCCAATTTACGTAACATGCAATATTTAGGAACACATTTACTATTCTGGTAACATCATTTAAAAGGTAAAAAATAATACGAGATTTACATGAAAAAGCACAAGTCCTAAAATGGTGACACAATGTTGAAAAAAAAGAAATGGGAGGAATGGCTCTACCCAGTATTAGGGTTACTAGAGAGCCATGGTAACCCAGACAAAAAGACAGACACAGATGGATGGGACAGAACAGAGAAAATCTTTAGGATCGAGAGCTAAGCAACGAATTCTCAGATTCTCAGACTTGACACCAGAAACATGACCCATAAAAGAAAAAACTGGTAGGTTGGATCTCATCAAAATTTTAAAAACTCTTGTTCTCGTGAAAGACCTTGTAAAGAGGATGAACAGACAACCCACAGACTGGAAGGAAGAACCTACAAACCACTCGCCCAAGAAAGAAAAGACTCCTAAACTCAACAATAAAAACAAACAACCCCGTGAAAAAAGGGGCAGAAGACTTTGCTGGGGCTCCGGGCAGGCCACCCAAGCCACATATTGATATTTTGAATTAAAGTTACTTGAGAAACGGCCAGTAGGAGAAAAATGATGTTAAAAACACTCTGACTGTGAAAGCAGGAATAAATCTCCCATGTGAAGGTACCCTCCCCATTCCAGGAGGAGAGAAAGCGTCCTCATCACCAGTTAGGGAAATAAACCTTGTCACTTCTCCATGAGCCCCTTTGTTAAATCTTCACAAAGAACTGTTTCTTTGTCTGAAAATGATATAGAAACAGCCTGCTTTGGTCACTTTGTGGGTCCCATTTTTATGAGGCCTCCGTGTATACGAATTACCTTGTTTCTTTTTCTCCTGTTAATCTGTCTCATGTCAATTTAATTACTAGACCAGCCAAAATCCACCAAGAAGAATTGGTGTCGGGGGAGGAATTTCCCCCTCCCCAGCAACTTAAACAGACACGTCACCAAAGAGGATACAGGTGGTAAATATCACATGAAACCTTGCTCCACATCACTAGCATCGCCATCAGAGAAATGCAAGTTAAAGCCACAATGAGCTATCACCACACACCTAATCAGAGTAACTAACGCAAAAATAACGACAACACCAAATGCTGGTGAGGCCATAGAAAAACTGATCGCTGACAGAATGATGGAGGGAAGGTACAATGGTGCAGCCCCTCTGGAAAACAGCAGGGCCCTTTCTTACAGAACTAACCATGCAACTACCATATGACGCCCAAATTGTATTCTTGGCTTTTATCCCAGAGAAATAGAAATTGTGTTCACACAAAAACCTGTCCATGAATGTTTACAGCAGCTTAATTCTTAAGAGTCCCAAACCAGAAACAACCCAGAGGCCCTACAATACATGAACAATTCAGGCAGCTGTGGCACAGCTGGCCAGGGGACGGGACTCGGCCAGGAGGGAGGGGCTGCCAGCACTGCCACAGCCTGGACGGACCCCGGGAATCGTGCTGCAGGAAAGGCAGTCCCAAAGGTCACACCGTGTGAGTCCACGTATATCACATCAAAAAATGATACGGGGTTTAGTACTAAACATCCAATTCGGCGTCCAATGAAAAAGACTGGGACTCGTAGCTACACCCAGGCCTCAAGGACATCTAAGGTCAAGAGAAGTGTGGCTCCCTGGCCCCATTCCCTCCTCCCAAACCTGCCGCCAGAAGCCGGTAGCCACTGGGGAGACACATTCGGGGGCCTGCTGGGCACTTTCTAACATGTACAACAACTAGCACTGAACAACCACTTAATGGGACATCTTTTCACAAATTCATAAATATATTCACCGTGATTAACCGGGTGGGCCTCCAGTCTGTCACTCTCCGCGACACCCAAGTATGACGGGAAGGCCATCCTCCCAGGGCTGCTGCTGGTGGTGAGAGCCTCCCGGCACCTGACAACCCGGAGAGGTGGTGCCCCCAGGGCACAGGACGGAGAGAGAGGACAGCTCACCACCGTCACTGAGCTCCCAGCTCCCGGGCGCTGGGGAAAGAGGCCCGAGGTTGCTGGGCAGGCTCCCAAGGAGAGCACAAAACGTGAGCACAAACAAGAGCCAAAAAGGACGAAACACGTCTTCACGAGGAAGCAGTTCTGCGGCGAGAGAAATTTCATCCCCAATAATTAGGGACGTGATCCTGACATTTTCAAATGAGCTTCGAACAAAAGCACCTTTCACTGCCTTAGCCTTGCACCACTAGGTAAGCAGGGGTCGCTTAGGTGGTGTTTAATGCAAAGAATCTCTGCTGATTTTAAAGGATCTTAATTTTAACTTGAAAAAAAAATTATTTCTGTTGTTTTATTCCACCTCTTCCCCAGGGTAAAAAGTATCAGTGCTTCGATTTTATTACTGCTTCCCAAAATTAGCTCTTAGGTTCCAATAAACAGAAAAGAAAATATAAACATAATTTTTTTTTTTTTAGGCCACACTCCGCTGCTTGTGGGATCTTAGTTCCCTGACCAGGGATGGAACCCCGGGCCCCCTGCAGTGGAAGCACGGAGTCCTAACCACTGGACCGCCAGGGAATTCCCTAAAAGGTAATTTTTAAGTATAGATTTAACAAAAGATTCTTACTGTATTTCAATGAGTTTTACAATTACTGCCTGAGGGTAACTATCAGGGCACAAACGTGAAGACTTCTCAAAGAATCACTAGGCTTCCTACTGATGCTCAAGACAAAAGAAGAGAAACTGCACGACACAGATGAGGTCCTGAGCTTTCCTGGGAAACTTTTTCTTGAAACCAGAAAGTTTCAAGGACCCCATGTACTTCAGGGAACAGAGAGCAGGCAGGCCATCAGGAGCTGCAAGGGAGCAGGGGGCTCTGTGACCTGATGGAGCCCCTGCATCTGAGGACGGAGGCTGCGCTTCCGTGTCACCCCACCAACCAGAAGGCGAGGCTGCAATGCTGATCCCTGGCCAGACACTCACTCGTCAAACAGACAGCAGCACCCACTGTGCACACTTGCCCACTCCTGAGCCGTGGACCCTCTAGGCCCCCTCTCCATCCCCACCTGGACGGGGGCAACCCGTCGTGACCCACCCTCCACGGGCTATAGCCCACTCCTCGGCTGGGACCCAGAGGGAGTGGGAGCCACCCTCCATGGGCCCCCATCCCCTGGGTGTCCCTCCTGCTTCACAAGCCGGTGACCACAGCCTCTCCGGGGAGTCGGTCACAGGTCAGAGCCACCCACACCCTCAAGAAAAGGAACAGGACAGGAAAACTTACAGAGGCTGCTCTCCTGCAGTTTACATCTCGGTCAAACACGGCAGCGATCACCAGTGCGCTGTGAGAAAGAGGGAAGGCGATTAATGAAAGGGAATCTGCACAGACGCCTGGGACGCTGACCCCGCAGTCTCGCTCCTCCACATGCCCACAAGCCCGTCTGTGGCTCGGGGGCCTTGGCTAAAGACACGCTCATGGGGCAGCGAGGGTGGCCAACCCCGACTTCGTGAGAGCCAGCAGAAGTCACAGGGAGGGTGGCTTCGTGTACGGGCCTCACGGGGCAGGACGAGGACGGCAGGGTCGGGGCAGGACGACAGGTACAAACAGAGAAACGCGTGGGCAGCCAGCGGGGCCCAGGAGGCCAGCAGGAGCGATGAGCCCTGCATCTCCCCAGAAACTGTGGGCAAGAACAGAAAGCAGCTCTGACGATCCTACCCCCACAAGCCAAACCACGACCGAGCTCTGCAAGAAGGAAGCCCCCAGGCTCACACTGTCCACCAGCTTCACTGAAACCTCCCTTCACTACGTGATCACCCTCAACCATCAGGGACAAACCAGAAGGTACTTAAGTGCCCAGTCGGCTTTGGCAACAACAGAAAACAAAGTGGGGACAAAGTGCTGTTTCTAAGTGTGACTTGTAAATTTGCATCTCCTATCAGCCCACAGAGGAAATGTTTGAAAAAGGGTTATTCAGACACACAGAGATCACCTGAAAGGGGTGCTGCCCTCCCACCCGACAGCCATTCTGTTTGGTACTGAAGTTGTAGAACCCAACCCTACAAATCTGTCAAAACCCACAGAACTGTTCACGACAAAGAGTGAATTTTCCTGAATGCAAATTAAAAAGAAATTATAGGAAGTGGGGTCCTGCAACAGCAGAGGAAATGTGCCTGCGTTACACAGAGACACTACACTCGATGGACGGGGAGGACACACAGGAACTCTCTCCTCTGGGGCGGGTGTGTTTCTCACGGGGGAGGGTTAGCAGTTCTGAAACAACTCCATGTGGATGCCGCAGAGGAGGGAGCCAGGAGGAAGAAGCACTGCTCACAGGAGGCCAGGGGACCCCGGTGCTGGGCTGGAATCGCAGGTGTCCACGCAGCTGGCCAGGCCGGAGGTGCAAAGGATACACTGTGGGAATGGGAGTGGAATCCAGGTCTTGGATTCTAAATACCACTCTCCACTATGAGGAACACAGACTCCTGGAGGTGGTCGACTCCAGGGCTGGGTTGCGGGAAAAAGAAAAGCCTGGGGCATCCTGTCATGCTAGAAATCGAGAAACCATTAAAAACAAAGGCGCAAGGGGGCAGGGAACACACGGCACAGAAGACAACCTGAAATTGCTCCCAACAGCCAAAGGCAGAGCAATCTCAGCAACAAAATAACCAACAGTGCTAGAAGACAACCCATGGCCCACACTGACGTAAGTAAACCAAGGAGCAAAAAGCAGAGGAGACATGTTTTCCTATGAAAGAACCACCATTGCTAGCCTAGCGCAGTACCTGATGGGTGCTGGGTGTGAAATCTGGATACATAGTCTCAAAGTACCCCCCAAATGTTTATTATTTATTTAAAAAAACCAGTCACTTTACAGACCTCAACTGACACAGTGAGTCTGGGACGCACCCCAGATGCGACACCAAGGGGGCAGGCACACCACCAAAGAGCAGCTGTGGTTTAACCACTGGCCCCACACAACGCTCATTCCTCGGTCCCCTTTGTAAGAGGTCGATATTCAGGGAAGCTGGTGAAGGGCTTTTATGGGAACGTCTATTATTTTTGCAATTCTTCTTTAAGCCTAAAGTTAGTTCAAAATTTAAAGTTTTTTTTGAAAAGCCACTAAATATCTGAAGAATTTTAAAGATCCAGTATCAGTATTTGGGGTCCTTTTACTAGTTGAAGCTGAAATTAATTTCAGCAAAACTCTATTAACAGAAGGTTATTTCCTTTTCCTCTCTCAACTCTTTATTATATTATAAACTACAGCCGAAATGAGATTTTTTAAAAATACTGGGCTTAACACTAAAGGAAATTCATCAACTTTAGCAGGACCAGTTAAAGATTAATTGATTCCATTTCAACATCATAATTGTTTTTTGTTAACAAAATCTTAGAAATCATTAAACTGATCAAGACATTTAATACTGTGATCTTTCAATAACCAAAAATTACACAACTACTGTTCTTTTTCTTTTTCAATTGAAGTATATAGTTGATTTACAATGTTGTGTTACTTTCAGGTGTGCAGCAAAGTGATTCAGTTATACGTGTGTGTGTGTGTGTGTGTGTGTGTGTGTGTGTGTCTCTATTCTTTTTCAGATTCTTTTGCCTTATAGGTTATTAAAAAATACTGAGTATAGTTCTCTGTGCTATACAGTAGGTTCTTGCTGTTCATTTTATATATAGTAGTGTGTATAATGCCATTTGCAGCAACATGGATGGACCTAGAGATTACCATACAAAGCTAAAAACAAATATATGATATTGCTTATATGTGCAATCTAAAAAAAAATGATACTAGTGAACTTACATACAAAAGAGAACTAGACCCACAGACATATAAAACAAACTTATGGTTACCAAAGGGGAAAGGCGGGGAGGGATAAATCAGGAGTTTGGGATTAACGTATACACACTACTGTTCTTAACAAAAACACGTTTAGTGTTTTATTCTAAATGTATTCGCATCATTGATGGAAATTTAAGTATTATATTTGCATATTAGTAAGAGCCTTTTTTACTTTTATTTTTAATTAATATTTATTTATTTGGTTGTGCTGGGTCTTAGCTGTGGCAGGCGGGCTCCTTAGTTGTCAGGTTGCATGGCATGTGAACTCTTAGTTGCAGCATGCGTGTGGAATCTAGCTCCCCAGTCAGGGATCGAACCCAGGCCCCCTCTGTTGGGAGCGCAGAGTCTTAACCACAGCGCCACCAGGGAAGTCCCAATAAGAGCCTTTTTAAAAACTCCATAAGATCATATGTATTCTAGGAAAAGATACTAACCAAGAATTTCTGCTTTCCTTTAACATCTGACACCAGAAAAATGTTGACGTATCTATACTGCCTCTGTACCAAAAGTTCACATTTTGCACTGAATTCTTGAAATTTCCTGTCAATCTATTTATCCTAAATTGCAATTTTTAAATTATGGAACACTGATTAATGAGGAGAGAATGGAAAAAACATAGAGAAGAAACTTAAAATCACCTGCCATCCTAACCCTACAGACCACCATAACCCCTGTAAGGTCACTACTAAGTTATGCATCGAACCGCTCTGACCACCAGGCCTCCCAGCTGTGGACACTCTGGCCCTGCCCGGGGCAGGCTGAGCCCAACTTCAATCTAGCTCCTTGGTGCAGCCGAGACCGCTGAGCCAAGTCCAAGTTCCACTCTGTGCCACCGCCGTGCTGTGCAGGTCAGCCTGCGGGGCCTGCTCTGTGGTGCCAAACGGAGACAGCATGGCTTCAAGTCTGTCCGCTTACGCTGTGACTGAGCCAAAACGTTAATGAACTCCTGTGCCGAAGGGTCCTTCCCAGCGTTGTCGTGTGTGTTACCTCCTTCCAGCCCCTCCCCTGAACCTCAGTCGGCAGCCACAGGGAAGGGGCTCTATCTCCTTCACTCTTCCGGCACACGCTCCCCACAGTTACCTGGCAGTGACGGGGCCCAGGCCCAGGCCAAGCCCCGGCGTCCCCACCACAGGTGACGCCGCTTACGTTCTCCTGCAGACCCCTCTGTGTTCGGCCTGAGGTGGGTCTGCGGGCCTCCCGCGCCCCCGTGGCAAGGCCCAGCCCACTTGGCTCGGTCCCTGTGGTCACTTGCCACACAGCAATGATTCCTGGAGAGACAGTGTGTCGTGGGAGCCTGGCAGAAACCCCCCTGAATGGCACGCAGTGGTCTGCCTCTGGGCGCAAGCCTCCTGTTCCGTCACGGTGAACACAGCCTGCCCGTGGTCACAGGAGCAGACCCCGAGCTCACAAGGGCCACAGGGCCAGGCCACCGACTCAAGACACGCAGGATGAGGCTCATCGGAAGGCCAGCTTCTGAAGGGCTTGCATTGGCTACAGCCTGAGAACCTGACCCTGGGGCACTAGAGACAGGCCCAACCACCTCCATCAGGTGGCTTCTGCATTCACAAGTAAACGGCTTCAAATACTGGCTGCTTTATCCATATTTTACCGAACTTCACAGAACACAGTAGGACAAATATAACAAAACCACTTAAAAAGCACAGCTCTTAGTCAAATATAGACTCAAGTTAATTCAACGAATCCACTGTGTATATACCTATGAATGCAACAGGTTTTAAATACTGTTCTGATTTGGACTAAATTTTGAAAATTACTCTAATTTCACACTTTCAGAACAAAACTGGCTTATCTAGAAATACTAGCATGTTTCAAATAAAAGTAGGTACGCCAATACTGGTTAAATATAAACATGAGAGCTCCCCCAGGGCCCCCAAGTCCCATGTGCTGTGAAGTGTTCCTAGCAGGATGGGGCTGAGCATGAGTCATGTGCTTTCACTCAGAATTTCAGAGAGAGGTTGCAGGGCCAGACTGCAGCCAGCAAGGACCACAGCAACCACAGCCACTGGGGCTGGAACACTCTCAGGCATCTTCACCTGTTTGCTTTCGCTGGGAGAGTTCAAGTAATACTCCACCAGGATTTCCCAACACAGAAAGACGGTCTGTGTCAAACAGAAAGGGACTTTCTTTCTTGTCCGAGTCAGGGGAGCTGCGTGCCTGGACCTGCTCCGAGCTCCAGGCACCTGGTTTTAGCAGGTACAGCAAAGAGCAGATCTCATCCCGAACTCTATTGTTGTTAGTTTGTGTAATATTTTGTAGCAATAAAATACAAAATATACTTTTTACCTTAAGTAACAGTAATCTTGTCATTTCAAAGTCAAAAACTTTTTAAAATATCAGACTAATAATTTCTTACCCATCCGTGTTGTCTGAAAGTTGCAAGTCACATTGGTTTTGGAATAAATTACAAGACGCACCTGTGGCTTTCCCTAAATCAGAAGAATCAAAGCTCATACCAGCTGACACAACGGCGAAACACAAGACATCTTTCAAGTGCTTTTCATTCGCAGCAGAGCTAAAATGGAGTCTGAGGGGAGACCTAACAGGTGGACGGGGAGGGGGGAACACTCTGGTCAGTAATTGCCACTTAACTTTTCTCCAAAAACAGAAAGGTTATCTTCCCCCTGGAAGTCTGCCATCAAGAAACGCTGACTGGGAACAAGACGTAGCTTTGAGCAATGCTTGCCATTTCCTGATTTTTCAGGACAATCTTGCCCTCGAGGAAGAGATCTGGGAGCCAATCCCCAGGTACTGCCCACGCTGCCCTGCTCGCCCAGCTCGCTCCGCGAGGCTGAGTCGGACACTGCCCCTGGTGCGGGAGGGGCCCTGCAGGGTTGGTGTCAACAGGAGCTCGGCTTACACAAGAGTTTCAGGTGAGGAAATCGCTAGAAGGTGACAACCAACACACATGCTGGCAACAGGGATCTCTCTTCCTTTTCTTGCAAATTAGCTTTTGATTACCGGTGAGATGGTACTTTCTAGATAATGCACAACCATCCTCTACCATTTTAACTTTATGTGTTTCTTTCTCCCTAAATTACACTTGGCTTTTCAGGAAGCCCTATGCACTTATCCACAAAATAATTATTCCATTTCTTAATGTGTCTACATAGAATGCTTAGGAAATACAGGTTTTCAAAATCGACCAATACTAATTCGAACCATGATTAAAATGACCTAAAAGCTTCCTTTTTGGTATTTACAAAACAGAGAGGGTAAGCACATATTCACAGGTGAGGTGGAAAAACAGTTCCTCAGGTTCCTTTAGGAAGGGGAGCAGGCCGGAGCAGTTCCTTTAGGAAGGTGAGCGTTCCTTCCCTGCAGGGCTCTCTGAGCTGGTGGCCGGCCACACTCTGACCTCTTCCTCTGTATGGGCTGAGCCCAGCTCTGCCTCATTATTACCACCACCTGATTCTTTTCATCAGATGTTTCTAGTTCATTTACAGAATTACAGTTTGATCTCAACTGTCTCCTTTTGCAGGATCTACTGAAGAGTTTGTGAAAGTATTCAGATATCAAGATTTTATCATGTGCCAGGATGAATGGGCTTAAAAGCTGACAATTAAAATGTGGTCACTTATTACAAACCAAGGGAGGCTGATCTCAAAGGACACACCCCAACCGATACTCCTGGGGCAGGGAAGCCAGCGGCAGCGTCCTGCAGACTCACCTGGCACTGTGACTCACCCTCCAGCCCGCCCTCCTGCCCGCTCCACCCCCCAGGCCTGCCGTCTCGATGGACGGGGAAAGGCTGGAGCACAGGCTCCCTCGGAACCTGCCAAACTGGACTGAGGAAGCTGCAGGGCATGGCTCCAACAGGCACTTGCTGATCCAGTCCTGGGATGGGCACAGGGGAAGAGGACAAGAGGGGCCTTTCTGAGCAGAAACTCCATGAGGCACTAACTCCAGGGTCAATTAGGAGAAATTAGGAGGGCTGTGAAGCAGGAGTCTCTGGGCTCCCCTGCAAGCTGGTGGTTTCAGTGTATGTAAACTCATCAGTGACTGCTTGGGCGTACCCAAGACGTCAGGGAAATTCAGCCTCCACGGAGATCAAAGGCCCCAGGTGAACCACATGTGTTTCTGCGGACGGACGCTGCCACCAGTACACGCAGCTGTGATCTGTCCCTCGTGCTGAGTACCATTATTTAAAATGAGTCCCAGCTCAGAAAGCTCGGTGTCCTGACCACCCACCTGCACTCCATCCCCCCCACCACATTCCAGTTCCCTCGGGGCCCCACAGTAGGGCTCGGCCCACCCCTCAGCTGCAAGCAGACCTGCATCACCCTCGTCCAGCAGGTGGGCCGCACAGGCCTCCACCCAGTGGGGTCGCTGGTCTCTTCAAAGCCCTCTCCCAAGAGGCGCCAGCTCCAGGAAGTAACCCCCTCACCAAAGGGAGTCTTTCCTTTTCTGAATAACAGGGCGTCACCCTGAAGTAAGATGTGCCGGAGCCCCTTCAGCCTCCAGGAAAATCGGACAGGAGTCTGTGAAGGGCCGCCCACGCCGGGAATCCACATTGACAGTCATGCCACGTGAGCAAGGGCCAGGCTTAACACTTACCAGCATTTCTGCTCACCGGCTGGTACTCTGCATTATAAAACCACTGCTGAGATTAGCATTGCAATGGTATCCGCTTTGGGGTGAAAGAGGCTCCCTTCCCAAGCCCAGGGCCTGCACAGAACCCTGCTCTCTGGCCCACGTATGCCAACAGGGAAAGCAGGACTCAGGACCCTTCACACTATTTCTCTCCAAGTTGGTGATGAGGTCTTGTGACTCTGACGTTCTCACCTACGGGACAATGAGAAGCTTCTCCCCGAAGCAGAGGACGTGGTGAGTGGTGGCCGCCCACCTCTGTGCCCAATGCCTCTACTGACCCTTCAGCCCTTGGCAATGCTTCTCCCATTGGGCTGAACCAAAGAGAGTCCCTGGAGAAAGCGGGGGCCCAGGTTCCTGCAACCTTCCAAGCTCTCAGCCACAAAGGTTAAACTGAAAAAAGAAGCCTTGTCGGGATGATTTAACTCTGAAATGGGAATGACCATTTGGACCAGATTCCCCAAAGCAGTCACACCTGTGCTTCTGGCAGAGGCAGCGTGGCATTTGCAGAGCCAGGCCTGGCTCAGCTCCAGGCAAGCATCCTTGGAGGAGTGGGAAGGTGCGACACTGAATGAGACAGCACCCATCTAAGGGCTCATCATCCTGTGACTGCTGATGTAAACAATGAGCAAAACACACTTTTTTTGCTTTCATTCTCTAGTTACAGAAGCAACTTCCAAAAAGCTGAGGAGCAGAACAAGAAAGCAGTAGGCAGCGCCTTCCCTGAAGCTGCATTAAACAGCAAACATCTCACGTTTGCAGAGCAATGAGAGAGTGGGGAACGCACGCCCGAGGGCAGGAACAAGGGACAAAGGCACAGGCAGCCTGGTCACCGCAGCCAGGCCTCAGGCCACGGTATCTCCACAAGCCTACTGCCCTCCCACCCCACCCTTCCCCTCCCAAGGATGGACAGGACCAGGAGGAGTCAGACACCTTTACAACTTCCTGGGAAGCAGTGTAGCTCCCTAAGCAGGGATCAGAATCCTCAGGCTGCTCTGCAGGCTCCTCCTTCAAGCGAGGGTAAAGATTGAGAGACACAGCCTGGCCACGCATCCGGAGCAGTAAACAGGCCTGAGGACCCTCTCCTGACCCTAGAGTGGCCCACGCCCTCCGCGGCTTTCCCCCAGGCCCTGCTGGCACTCAGAAGGTGGGAGGGACCCGATGCGCGGACCGGAGGAGGAGGATGTCAGGACAGAGTTGCCGTGCTGATGCTTTGAGACCTGGGGGGTCTCCCGCTCTTTTCACAGCACCTCCTTTGTGGCAGGCGGCCTCCAGGACCTGAGAACAATGTTGCAATCCATCTCCTAGGAAAAGCCATCGGGTCAGTGTTACAACCATGACTAACCCAGAGGCTGCCGCCATGCTTGGCCACCTCCTCCAGCTTCTTAACCAACAACCAGAAGCAGAGACCTGACCTCCCTTTTCACGTCAAAGGGACTCCAGTCCAACAGGAGACAGGGAAAAATTAACTCACAACATCGCTCTACTGAGGACACATCTGTTTTGAATTTTGCCGGGCACAAACACAGGATCCTAAAAGTAGGGCTCACTCCCACGCGGGTGGCACAGCCTGCTGCCCTCACTGCTCTGTCCAGGAAACCAGGGGAAATGTATTTTTCCAGCCTTGTGAGGCTGAGCTGGTTTTCACTGCACAGGTGCAGACAGTGAAGCAGGCGAGCCAATGCTGTCACTCCTCCACAGTGATTGGAAAATCATTTAACAGGCTTTACCTTGAGATTACGGCCACGAATGGCTTCAGTTCCTGAGGCTCGTAGGCCCGTGCGAAGGCCCAGCACACATAGCAGGCGGCGTCCCTGACGTTGGAGCCCACGCTGCAGGCGCCCCGCTTCTCCTCGTATGTCAGCGCCTTCAGGATCACGGTGACAACTGCACATGGGAGACAGAGACCGTGAGGCGGCCCAAAGCAGCACTCAGCTCCACAGACGCTGCACCTTCTGTGCCACAACCCTGCTGGCACCTCAGCCCCGGAGAGGCAGGTGTGAGCAACACACATGGTCCCACCCAAAGTCACTCTGAAACTCACAACCTGCTCAGAAAGGGCATCTGCAAGGAAAACACAAGTCTACCAGCTCAACTCAGGTGAAAACGTTTCTTAAAAGTTGCCCCAAAACTCCTAGAGAACGGCACGGACATGCCTGTGGGGCCCACCAAAGGGATGCTGCCAGGCTCAAGGAGACACAAAGGGACACAGAGGCCACCAGCAGCAAGGGAAGGGGCTGGCATTTCATGGGAGCAACATCACCTGGGACACCTTCTTCTGAGGAAAGAGTATCTGATCCAGAGGACACCTGACCCCAGAGTCTTGCTGTCAAGGGGACCACGAACGATAGATGGGCTTCTAATTCTGCCCAAAAGCAGTCACCGGCTGGTGACGGAGGGAGGAGACCCCGTTACACAGGTGTCCTGACTCTGCTCAGAGGGCATCTGTGACCTCACCGAGTTTTAGGGCTGAGAACTAGGATGACAAAGTAAAGCAAGCCCATGGTCATTCTGTACTACCTTCAGGAATAACCCAGATACGTTTAGTTATCTAAAACACCTGTGATATTTAAAGTAATTTGAAGTACATACAGATTGTCCTGCTTCCATTTTAAAATGTCTCACTGAGTTTTTAATAGTGCACACGTAATTTTTGATATAAAGAGAGGAGAGAATTTAAGACACATGGTAAAAGCACTGTAATGTTTAAGGGAGCTGAAATTGTACTGTATTTACCTATTAAATTTATCAGGTTTCATGTATTTCAAATACTTGGGAAAGGTTTGCTTATTAGAGACATGTACTTAAAAAGAAAATATATAACACTCATGCATAGGGTTTTAAAAGTATAAAGGTACTGAACTAATTTTATAAATGAACAATTTTTTAAAGCCTCTTAAAATGATTATAATAGTAAAATGTAATAGAAATAACCTTCAGAAAAATTTTAACAATTCAAAGGTAGAGTATTAATTTTTTTAAATCACACTCAGTGAAATTCTCTGAAAGAACATGCTGAAGACTGAACATCAGTTCAATCTACTGATCCAAAACACACAACGATGCTGCCATAAAGCACACTAAACAGCTCCCACGGTGTTTAGAGAAGTATTAAAAGTTAAAATGAGTATCTGTTCTGAGAAGATGGCATGGCCGCACACCCCAGCTCCTGGGCACCAGGGCAGAACCGCTTCGGTGGATCACCATCCAACACCGGGCCGCCAAGCGCAACAGTGGACGGGCAGGTACAGAGCCCACGCCCCCCGGGAGGCCAGGGTGGGAGCACATTCTTCTATCTGTGCACACGGGCCAGAGTCTCCCTGTCCCAGCAGCACCACCCCTCAGGCGACATGCTGCAGACACGGCGAGAGACGTCCAGGGTAGAACTGGAACATGGTAGCGTCCCATGTGGGGCAGGAGGTGCCCAGACAACTCGGGCACGATTCTCACGCGCATGAACTGGTGTGAGCGTGTGAAGGTCGACACACGAGACAGCGGGGGAGACCAACCACTGAACAAAGCGAACAAAGAAAGAGCCAGAGAACCAGCGGTGAGAAGGATAGGGTCACAAAATGCAACAAGTGACCAAAGGCACAGCCACAGGGGACCAGCCCTCCCTGCGGCAGCCCCACCCTCTCGGGCACATCTGGACTGGCATCTCCCCTGGGTCTGGGCAGCTCACTTCTCTCTTCTCTATCTTCTCTCTCTACTGTAATCCGCAGTCTGAAAAAAGACACTCAAGGTACGAATTTAAGAAAAATGAAGCACCAATTATTTGCACATGCAACTAGCATCACAGAAATTATCTTCCAAAGAAATGTACCTAGAAAACAGTCTTAGGCAAAAAATCAAAAGAAACAATGGCAGAACTATGAATATTATATACAAATGTCCCCCCTGCCTTTTGCATCTAAGGACTTTTGATTCTCCATAGAGAGCAACAAAAAATAGATTTGATTCTGTGCCATTTATTTTGTATACATATGATGATTACTTTTAGTAAGATTTGTAAATGTTCACATACATTTACTTAAAATTACACAAAATAAATGTACTCCAAAATAAAAATCTCAAAGACATTGTGTTATCAGTTATGTGCATCTCAACCAGGACTGAGGAACTCAAGAACATGTTTCCTCAATATTAGCAGCACCGCAAGGGCACCTGCACTCAAAGTTCTGGCGGGACACCCACGCTGTGGACACCAAGGTCACTCACGCCTGGAGCTGGCCTTATTCCTCCTATGTGCATGCTGAGGACTCCAAACATGGAGCCACTCTCTTGCTAAGTTCTCACGTCTTCAACCCAATGGCAGTACAACACCCCACATGGGATATGCAAAGGCCCCTCAAATTCCACAACGTCTGAAACAAAGCCCATCTCACCCACACATCCCATGTCAGCCAGTGGCCCATGCCCCTCTGGGGCACAGTTCAGGGCACAGTGGTCATCCCAGGGCTGCCCCTCCTTGCTTCCCTGTGTCCAGTCAAGGCCTGCCCCACCCAAAGCAGCCACACCTCTGCAGAGGAACCCTTCACTCTGGTCCAGCATCTCCCTACCCAGCCCCTCCATCACTGTTGGACCACTACCAGCCTCAGCCTCTGGTCAGCCTAGTGACTCACCTCAGCAGAGCAGAGCCCAAGCTGCCCATGGCTCCCTCTCGTGAGTGCCCCAGGGCCACTACACCAGTTCCCCACTGGCCTCGCATCTCTCTTGGCCACAACCAGGTGCATGCCACCCCTCCCACCTGCAAAGCCCCCGGAGCCCTCTCTGCCTGGCATCATACCCTGGGAGCACCAGGCAAACTTCCCTGAGCAGGAGCCACTGAAGCTAACAAGGGTCTGCCTCCACCAGTCAGCACACCAGGAACTAAGGTCAGCTTTCTGAAAGAGTACCTGTCCCTCTTCGTCTACCTCCTAAAACTGAAGCATACAGTTAAGACTCACGGAGCATGTATACCCGATGTTCACTGAAGCACTATTTATAACAGCCAAGACACAGAAGCCATCTTAATGTCCAACAACAGATGAATGAATAAAGAAGATATAGTGTACATATACACAATGGACTATTACTCAGTCATAAAAAAGAATGCAATAATGCCACTGGCAGCAACATGGATGGACCTAGAGATTATCATATTAAGCGAAGTAAGTCAGACATAGAAAGACAAATATCATATGATATCACTTATATGTGGAATCTGAAAAACAGTACAAATGAACTTATCTACAAAACAGAAATAGACCCACGGACATAGAAAACAAACTTACGGTTACCAAAGGGGAAAGAGGGGAGGGATAAATTAGGAGTTTGGGATTAACATATACACACTACTATATATAAAATAGATAACCAACAAGGTCCTACCGTATAGCACAGGGAACTATACTCAGTATTTTGTAATAACCTTTAGGGGAAAAGAATCTGAAAATGAATGTATATATATATATATATATATATGTATACATATATATATATATATATATATCTGAATCACTGGGCTGTACACCGGAAACTAACATGACATTGTAAATCAACTATACCTCAATAAAATAAAATAAAAAGACTCACGGAGCATGTATATATATATGTATACATATATATACATATATATATATCTGAATCACTGGGCTGTACACCGGAAACTAACATGACATTGTAAATCAACTATACCTCAATAAAATAAAATAAAAAGACTCACGGAGCATGTATAAATGCCAAACCAAACCAGCGGACACTACCACAACTGTTTCAGATAAGGTAGTTAAATCTAATTAGCGATTTTAAAATTATTATCCAAACTTGAACTAAACCAAATCTGTAATGCTTCAAATTGGTCTTCATTTGTCTTACCTGGAAAAGTTCTAGTTTACCTGGAATTACTCCTAGTTTTCTAGTGTTGTTCATATTCACTCTCTGTGTGAAGAGGGTAGCCCATTCATGGCCCAATGCATGTCAAAACTAACAGGCTGTGGCACCTTGAGGGGAAGCATCGCATAAACTCGCTGTCACTGCCGCCCCAGATTCTCTAAAACCGCCACTTTACCCAGCTGCCCAGACAGTTCTGGGGAAGACCGCTCAGCAACTCTATAGCCTGAGGGAAATCTGGATGCTAAATGCTGAGTCCCAATTTATCCGTCCATTGGACAAAATCAATTTCAAAATAGACAACTATGAATGACAGCGGTCAGGACTGTCCACTTCTACTTCAGGTGGACGTCACACCCAACTACTACACTGAGAAGTGCTCAGGGCCCCCAGGGAGAAGTCCACCTCCACAGGGCAACGGCCCCGCCCTCGACCTGCTTGCCTCCGAGGCCCTGGAGTGTCTGGGGGAGCCTGACCCCAGGTAATTGTGAGATGGCTCGGGAGGTCGACCAGTCACGAGGAAAAGGACATGCACTGTCATCTGTACCCAGTAACAGACGTCTGCCTCAGCACAACAGAGACCCCCTCATGGCTGATTGGCATTTATTGGTGGGAAAATCGGCAGACTAGGAGGTCCAACCATAGGCGCATCTGGCCCGCTTCTCTGGCTCAAGGTTCGGGACCATTCGCACCGCCACCTGTGTGTGGCTCCAGGCGTCAGTCTTCGCGCACTCCGCAGACTCCTTGGCTCTGCTCCGCGGCCCATCCACTTCTCTGTCTCAAGGAATGGAAAAAGGTCAGCTTGTGAGAGGGCAGAGTGGGAGCCGTATGCTGCACTCGGGCTCAACCCTACTTGAGAGAGAAAAGACCGGTGGGAAACGTGGGCTCTGAGTTCCGTGTGGCCAGGTGGCCCCACAAACCCCAACTTTGGTCCCTGGCACCCATACATATGCATGTGATGTCCTTGGGTAGCTGCCTGGCCCTCCAACAACAGGAAGGCGCTGGACTTCCCTGTGCCCTCCTGCATCCTCCCACAGAGCGAGGTCAGAGAAGTAGAGACCCAAGCCCGCCTGGGCCTCAGGGTCTCACTGCCAGCCCTGCCCACCCATGTGGCCATGCTGCTGCAGCTGCCTGGCAAAGCCTCCCTGGCAAGTCCCACCCCAGTCTTTGGCACGGGCAGTTACAAAATCTTTCTCTTGAAAGCTCCAGTGACCCATTTATAACACCTGCCACAAACATCAGTGGCTGACATCCAAGTGCAGGTGAAGAAGTGCTGCCAGCAACACACAGGCCTCGCTGCTAGACTGGGGTCTGAGAAAGGGGACTACGCAGCCACTGACAGCAACGGTGGGACACCTGCCTCACAGTCACTGGAAAGGAATTTGATTTTCACAAAGTAAAATAGCTCAGAAGGAGAGAAAGCAAGATGATGGATTTCTTCAACAAGAAAACCGGAAAGTGGGGCTCTCGGCTCCCATTCATCCCAAGGTGGTAGTTAAGTACCATGCCACGGGGGTAGAAGGACGGGGTCAGGCCTGCTTCTGCTGCTCCTGGGCAAGGCCCATGGCTGCCCCCGACCTCTCAGGCCTTCGCCAGCCTCTTCTGCGCAAAAGGATGCTCTGGGCTTCCAGCTCTGATATCCAGGGACAGGAAGACAAAGAGACAGACCAGCCCCAGTCCATGCAGGGTACTGAGCAAACACAGAGCTTTGGGGGAGGAGGTGGTATATGAAGTAGAAATAGTCTTTGCCCTAAACTTTTATAAGAAGTCATTATCAGAGAAAAGAATTCAAAAACTAACAACTCTTTCCAGATCCAACAGGTTTAAAATACAGAAAACTCTTCAATAGCATTGAACAAAGACCTTTCTCACGGTTCCAATTACACACTGCAAATACATGTCAAATATATAAGATTCCCCAGAGGGCTTCCTTTTGGCAACCCAGAGTCCAGCAATGTAATTTAAATACCCTTCTCTCTAGACAGCATGTCATTTGTCTAACGCCAATCGCCTAAGGACAAAGCAGCCTCCAGGTGAGAGAAACGACTTAACCCTCAGAGCACCAAGTCCCCACTGCGAGGCTTACAGATGCACATCTCCAGAGGTCAGGAGGAACCCAGTGTACTTTTCAGCATCCACAAAAAAATCGTCATACAGCCAGCACAGAAGTTATGTGTTTTGATAAGTAATGAATTATACTAATTTAAAAACAAACTCATCACATAAGGAATATCACTGCATGGGGCCAAGTCTCCCAGGATCACTGGGCCATGTCTCCTGAGATGCACTAGAATGATATCTCCCAGGATGCACTGGGCCAAATCTCCCAACACGCATTAGAATGACATCTCCCGGGATACACTTGGCTGAGTCTCCCGAGATGCCTCTGAGCCTCGGCGCATGATGGCACTGTCTGGGGAGCCAATACTCAGACCACGAACCTGCCTGCCCAGAGTCTGAGCCCAGGAAAGTACCAGTTTCCCGGGAGCAGGTGTGGCCATCACCACAGAACTTCTACTTCATCCACCAGTACAAACAGCCATCATACCTTCCTAAAGAATGCAGTCCAACTTGCTCAGAAAAAAATATGTTGAATTTGCTGGGGGAGAGGAAATGACGGACAGAAAATCTGGTTCCACAGACATGTAGTTTTCGGTTCCCACAGGACATCTGAAAAACTGTCCCAAAGGCCCGTAGCTGACCTGTGGGCAGCAGTGCCAGCCACAGCACCAACCACTCAGACTTGTGTGCTGGCCTTCCTTGGAGGGTGAGGGACCCCTGCCCCACAGACACTGGGAGACCCCAGCCAGGGCTCGTCTCCACAGCGCATAACGGAACGGGATCTTAGCAGCATCCTGTGCGGTTTGGGGCGGGCCCCTGGTTACACTCTCCCCCAGGTGCCTGAAGCACACTCACCTGCCACAGTGGAGCACCCATGAAGCCCTCACCCTTTCCACAGGCAAGTCACATGGCTGTGCTGGTCCAAGAGCCCTCCCACGCATCCTCCCTGTGAACAAGACCCCCACCACCACTGCCCACGGTGCTGTGGCTGAGAGCCAAGGCTCGGCTGTCGAGAGGCCAGGAACAGACAGGCTCTCTCACCAGGTGCTCTGAAAACACAAGTTCCCAGCACATGTGAAGCCCACAGTCCAGGCTAAGTGGGTACAGCCATTACTGTGATGCATATTTAGCCAAGATAAGGACTCTCCTCACAAGAGAAACACAATGGCAAGACAGAAGGAAGTTACTGTTTTAGCCGGCAAAGTCTTGCCTGAGGGCAGGACCTTCTGAAATGCTTAATACAATCACAAAGCAAGACTGGGGCAAACAAAAAGCACCTACTTTTCCATCTGATTGTGCCCTAGCCCCTGGGTGTACAGGGCAGCTCCTGCCACATCACTTGCTCAAAGGAAGTGATTAGCAAATATTCCTGCATAAAGCATCTCAAACCTCAGTAGATCAATACACTTAAGAAACTTTTTTTTTTTTAATTTATTTTTGGCTGTGTTGGGTCTTCATTGTGGTGCACGGGCTTCTCATTGCAGTGGCTTCTCCTGTTGCAGAGCACGGACTCTAGGCACGTGGGTTTTAGTAGTTGTGGCATACAGGCTCAGTAGTTGTGGCTCGTGGGCTCCAGAGCACATGCTCAGTAGTTGTGGCACATGGGCTTAGGTGCTCCGCGGCATGCGGGATCTTCCCAGACCAGGGCTCGAACCTGTGTCCCCTGCATTGGCAGGCAGATTCCCAACCCCTGGGCCACCAGGGAAGTCCCAAGAAACTTTTAAAGCAAATAACAAACGACGTACATGTGGTATAATTGATAAAGATGGGATGGCAAATACACGTTAAGGAGTTCACATATATCATACGAACATCCCAACCTAAAAAGAGGAGAAACAGCAGATGAACAAAGTTGAAAAAATGTGAATGTTGAAAATAAGGACAAGAGAGCCATTTCTGAAGATCACACGGACAGAACCTGACTTTCAAGGAAATCCCCAGACATGCATGTTGATGCGGCAGGCCATGTGGCCATGACCCACCTTGATCCATCCACAGGGCTGTGGGCAGAACACCTACAAGCTGACCCTGAACTAGCAAGTCCACTGCCAGGCACCTGTCCTGAGGAGACGGTGCAGGCACTGGTCTATGCTCAAGCCACTCACCATGGACTCAGGAGGAGCAGGTAACAAAGTGGTGAGGGCAGCTCTGCAGTCAGACAGAGCTGATCCTGTGTGCCTGGGCCTCCCAGGGAGTGTCCCCAAGTTGTCACGAGAGCCGCACTGCTGAGACCATGGTTTGTAGCAGCAGAAATAAAGCCCTGCTATAACGGCGAGGGGAAATGGGAGGTGGTTAAATACAACAGAACCATTCAATGCAACTCACACTGCCACCCAAAATAATATGAAACGACAGGAGGACACTCAGAACCCCCAAGTACACTGTACTTAGTCAATG
Source organism: Physeter macrocephalus (assembly GCF_002837175.3). Taxonomy (NCBI): domain Eukaryota; kingdom Metazoa; phylum Chordata; class Mammalia; order Artiodactyla; family Physeteridae; genus Physeter; species Physeter macrocephalus. Next base: position 122,338,888 of record NC_041227.1, read on the forward strand.
GCTCATGTGCTGAAACCAGTGACAATCAGTACTGACTCTGGGCCAGGCCCTTGTCCAACTGACCTTGAGGGGTGGGGAACTGAGGCATAGAAGGACAGCCCAGGACGTGGACTGCAGAGCCAGCCCAGGCATCACACTGAGAGAGGCCCAGATCACTGGTGCTCACGACCCCCATCTGCCACAACATCAACAGGCTGATCTCCAGGCAGCAAGAGTCCAGGTTTCCTCAGCTTCTTATGTCACTGCCCCAAATGTCCATAACGAACACACATGATCCTCGTGATCATTAAAAAAGACAATACAACACTTTAAAATGTGGTTCCGCTCTTTTCCACTATTCAGGGGGCACTGCTTGGCCGCAAGGCCAAGAGCAGGTGAAGGACTGCCTGGGACACAGGACAACCGCTCCTCGGGGTCCACCGGCCAGCGTGGGTCCCAGGAGTCTGACACCTGAAACGGGATCGCAGTGGGGATCCTTCTCCACATCAAACACATTTACTCCATTTAGAAACCATTCTTACGTGGAACATGGATCAGAGAAGAGAGGAGGACAAATCAAAGAGGAGTAAACATTAAAACGACCTGTGTGCTCACTTCAGCAGTACATGTACTAACACTGGAGTGATACAGAGAAAATTAGCATGACATCACTTACACGTGGAATCTAAAATATGACACGGATGAACCTATCTACGAAACAGAAACAGATTTACAAACACAGAGAGCAGACTTGGGGTTACCAAGGGAGAGGGGGTTGGGGGAGGGATGGAGTAGGAGGTTCCGGTTAGCAGATGTAAGCTATTATACACAGAATGGATAAACAAGGTCCTACTGTACAGCACAGGGAACTATAGTCAATATCCTATGATAAACCATAATGGAAAAGAATATTTTTAAAAAAAGAATGTATGTACATGTATAACCAAATCACTTTGCTGCACAGCAGAAACTAACACAACAGTGTAAATCAACTATACTTCAATAAAAAAATAAATATGAACTACCAAAAAAAAAAAAAGGACTTCCCTGGCAGCACAGTGGTTAAGAACCTGCCTGCCAATGCAGGGGACACGGGTTCGAGCCCTGGTCCCGGAAGATCCCACATGCCGCGGAGCAACTAAGCCCGTGCGCCACAACTACCGAGCCTGTGCTCTAGAGCCCGCAAGCCACAACTGAAGCCTGCGCGCTCTAGGGCCCGTGCTCCGCAACAAGAGAAGCCACCGCAGTGAGAAGCCTGTGCAACGCAACCAAGCATAGCCCCCGCTCGCCGCAGCTAGAGAAAGCCCACGCGCAGCAACAAAGACCCAATGCAGCCAAAAAATAAATTAATTTAAAAAAAGAAAAAAATTGAAAAAAATAAAAAAGATCTGACACCAGCTGAGGTGACAGAAAGACAGAAGATAAGCCCCCCACAGCGGTACCCCACCACACACACAGGGGTCCTCCTCCAGCCCACAGCAGCCCACCCCACCCCAAGCGGGTACCCCACCCAGCCCACAGTGGTCCCCCCCTCCTCACCCTTGGGGGTGGCCATGACAGAATGCCAATAAAGCCGGATGGCTGACAACCTTTGAGGCCATGGATTCCTTGTCACTGCTACCACAGCATCCACCCAGGTGAGATCGGACACCTCTTCCCTCCCCTTCAGCTCCCTGGGCTCCCAAGAGGTTTAAGGAAGGTACTGAAAGTCAAAGCAAGTGCCCAGTACAGGAAATGCCACTGTGACTACTGTGGTGAGTTTCCACGAGGCTGGACGAGCAGGTACACTTTCCACGGGAACTCCTGGTTAGACTGTTTATAATAAACATCTGGTGTCTACCTGGTACAGAAATAAACCGTTCTAAACCAGCTGGTTCCAAGTAACCCTTCGAGTAACCTTGGGCTCAACGTGCTCAGCCAGTTTACTCGATCTTCTGCCGTGGGACACAATGCCGAAAACACAGACTTCACATGATCCCAGGTGTCCGAAACTTTAAATAGAGACCTCAGCCAGGAGAGTGCTTTTCTTTAAATAATTAATTTTTAAATGTCACTTTTTGGACTGTACTGTAAAATAACCTGAACAAGTATCTTTCCTATTTTAAGAGACAATCTCACATCTTTAAAAAAAAAAAATCAATTAAAATACACCAACATGTTAAGATAGAACATAAGCAAAAGCACCTCCTCTCTTGGGTACAATAACCGTCCAAGAGGACAGCGGTGGCTCCCTCCAGAGCCCAGTCGCCCCAGGGTGCTACCGCGGAGGCCCCACCCCAGGACAGACTTCAGGGGGTTAAGATCTTTAACTCATCATGACTGAGGTCAGGGGCTGACTTTCCAGCCAACCAGTGTGGCCTGGCAGTTGACCTCCTCCTGGTCCAGGTCTGTGCCCACGTCCCCACCATGCCTCGCCCCCTGGACGGCTGACATGTGGTCATCCCAAGGAGTGGCATGATGGGTCTGTATACCGTGAGACAACGCAGTGCTGGCTGGCACTCTGACCGTGGTGAGGCCGGCTGTGAGTAAAGAGATGACCTCTACAGTACTAGTTCTCTGGCGCAGGGGAAGTGAGCTGCTGGTCCCGCGAAATGAAACACGACTTCCACGTGCTATGAAGATGACGCTGAACATGAGGCAAATATGACAGACTGAGCAACTGAGCCTTCAGGAGGGACGAGAGGCCTCCAAGGAGGAAACGGAAATCATGGGGCCCCCGAATTCCCTACCCCCCGGCCCAGAAACAGGACAACCTGCACCCTCTGCCACCACCACCCAGCTGAGTAATAAACAAACAACAGGACAAATTGACAGGACTTCCCCACAGCCACCCTCCTGGGGCCAGCTGGCTCCAAGCAGGCCAGAACAGGAACCGATAGCTGGACCTCCGTCAGGGAGCACTCCCAGGGCCATCTGCCCCATCAGCACACTCGGGGGCTCAAAGAACTACTGAGGAAGGACAGGAAGTGTACCCACCGCAGAAGGTGAGCAAAGACGGGTGGACAACAGCAGTGAGGACAATGTCCCGGGTAGACGTCGGCATAGGACGTAGCAGGTTTTATATTCTGAGGACAAACTGCACTTTCCATGAAATCAAGATGCTGGACCCCTTCACAGAGACCTGGAAGAGCAAGTGAAGTTAAAAGGCACGTGGAAGGTACCTCGTCTTTCTCTCCAAGAAATGAGCCCACGAAGAAGACTCCATGGGAAGACGAAGGACACCGTGCAGCATTCACTTCATTTAAGATGCTCCTAAGAACAGACTCATGGAACATTTCCAGCATTGAGAACTGTGATGTGTACATGACAGAGACATTGCTCTGTTTAATCCTGATGGTGCTATGTTAGCTCAGTGACCTGCCCCTGAACGTGAACCGGCATCTGAAAGGCTTGAGGACCACACCTCCCCTTGAGTGCGGGTCCCCCGCCCCGAACCACGCCCCTACTCCCCTCAAGGTGGTCCAGGCAGGCATCAGAGCGCCAGCATGTGGAGAGGAGTCGGAGCACAGCCCCCAGAGCGGCCTCCCACCCACACCATCTAGCACGTTGCCTTGCACACAGCAGGTAAAAATGTTCTGACTGGGGCTTCCCTGGTGGCGCAGTGGTTGCACGTCCGCCTGCCGATGCAGGGGAACCGGGTTCGCGCCCCGGTCTGGGAGGGTCCCATATGCCGCGGAGCGGCTGAGGCCCGTGAGCCATGGCCGGCGGGCCTGCGCGTCCGGAGCCTGTGCTCCGCAACGGGAGAGGCCACAGCAAAGGGAGGCCCGCATACCACAAAAAAAAAAAAAAAAAAAAAAAAAAAAATGTTCTGACTGAATCAGAGTGTTTCTCCTCCTTTTTCCAACGACACACATCCCCTGCAATTTTTTAAAACTGCTTAAGCCATCCCTTCTGGAAACATTTCCCTAATGTTTCACACAAGCATAATCTTCTTTATAACTGAAGGATAACAGATACCTCTCTACCCCCTTTGAAATATACTTACCATCAGCAATCTTTCAGCTTCTCCAGATTTTATGTATACGAACAACAGAGTCTAAAGCTTTTGGAGGAAAACCTCTTTCCCCCTCCCTCGCCCAACTGTCACCTAGCCTAAAGTAACTGTGACCACGCATTTGGTCTGGGAGTAAGGTGAGTGCCTGGACACTTTGTGGACGATACAAGGACAGGGACAGGTGGGACCGCGGTCTGGTTCTCTCACCACCAGCCCCTGGGCTACTGGGAAGTCACAGAAAGAGATTAAGTTCCAATCCTCACATGTCCAACCACATTAACAAGCCTCCCAAAGAGGGAGCATGTGAAAGCAAGCAGCTCCTCTCCATCCGGGTGAGCCTGCCCCCGCGTCCCAGCCTCGTCCCAGCCTCGCCGAAGGAGCAGAAGAGCCGCAGCACAAGGCGAGACTGCCTGCTGAGAAGATCTACTAAGGAGGGCCCCCAGGCCTGCGGTGGCCGCCTAGATGTTTAGAAACCTCCGCAGGTAACTGATTCCTTGGCCACGGTGGGAACCAACTGCCTTAATCTAGCTCTCAGCTGGCAAACAGTTCCTAAGCTGAACATCACAACATCACCCCACTGTGCTAAAAGTCAAATAAAACTGTTTAGAAATAATCCTCAGAAAAATACAACTTTCTACTGACAGACTCCCTTTTAATTTTTTCAACCCAAATTTTCAGTTTCTCTAAGATCAAAACATTCTACTCCTTCTAAGTCCCCGACAGGCCTCCCCTGATATGCGAGGAGGAAGAGCCTCCCAGGAGGAGGGAGCGGGCGGCCCCCGCGCCTCGTCCCCGCTGGATCCAACCCAGGGCCACCCGCCCTGCAGAGCCTGCGGCCGCAGCACACACTTCCCGCTGAGTCAGGGCTATGCAGGAGCAGCTGTCACCTCGTCAGCAACGGTGACGAGCAGCACCACAGCGCCTGGAGCGATGCCATCGAACAGGGGCTCTCTCCTCACCCCGCTGTGGTTTATTAAATTCAAACTAGAGGACGCCAAGTGAACCCAGGGGAAGCTGTCACTGGGAACACACAGGCACGAACCCATCCCACTGACGTCGCCCACACCTGGTCCAGGTGCCCACGGTGTGTCCCAGGGGCCAGGACTAGGGGACAAAGCTCTCCCACCACCCCAGAACTGAGGTGAGATGTGAACTCCCATGGGGGCAGCCTGAACCCCCAGGAGGAGGCCCCGCCCTCGGCTGACACAAATGTTTCCCACTTTCTCAGTCCCGGCAAAGCTGGAGCATCTCCTGGCTCTCAGTTGTCACACTGGGTGCTGGCTCCCCAAGGGGCCTGCCCAGCCTTAGTCTACGTTCTCTGTCAGAACTTGCTTGTCAAGCCACCTAGGTAATGGTTCTTGTCAAATTAAACTCTTGTGAAACGACCCTCCTCAGGGAGAGATAACAAAGGCTCTTTCCATCTCTCTGCGCTCCACCTAGGACACAGCACCAAGGGACCAGTGCCTGTTCGTCCTGTCTCTTTGTCCAAGGCCACGGGAGGGGGCGGGATGGGGGAGGGGAGCTCGGCTGTGCCGCTGGCGCAGGAAACGCCCACAGCTGATGACAGAGTGGCCCAAGTACAACAACTTGAAAGAAGCAAAAACAAGCGCTCCGGAGAATTAGAGGCTTAACCAGGAAGTCAGGGACCAGTTCTGCCACTGACTCACAGCCTTGGATTCCTGGCCACAGTGCCCAGACCTCCACTGGCCCCAAGAGTGTCCACGGCACAAATGTCAGGACTGGCAGGCCGGAGGACCACGCTGCAGGAGAACCCACCTCACCGAGCTGAGGGTCACTCGACCAGATGTGCGGCCCAAGGTCAGATGGCCAGGACGAGGAAGGAGGGTGAATGTTAGACAACAGGCCACTCGTGTCTGATTGATGACACGCCCGCGCCTGGCTGGGGCCAAGTTCTCTGAAGAGTTTTCTTCTCTAATCTCACCACCCGGGTCACCGCCTCGGACAGCTGGGACAGGGGAGTGTGGATGGCAGACTTCTAACCACAAGCCAAGGATCTTTCACAGCCATGCTGCCTGACCTGCCCCAGTGACCTCCCACATTGACCTCCCAGGGTGACGCAGACCCTCAGGCACAGCTATGCCTGCACGGCAGGGAGAGGTTCCACCAGGTAGGGGCAGAGTGTGGCCTCATCCTCCCTTTGTCCAGAAAATGGCAGGTCCCCCCCACCATGGGCCCCTCCCGATGACACAGCCCAGGCAGAGCTCCATCCTCACTTCTTCAGCCCCCAAGCACCTCCCTGCTGCCCACTGCACCCCCGCAAAGATCTGGACCCACCTCAGGGCTACACTTCGACTCCCACAGCACCCAAGCCCAGGGCAAGCAGAGAACCCTGCAGCGGGGCCTGGCCTGCCACGCAAGAAATCAGGCCGGTTCATCTTCTCGTGGAGTGACCGCTGGGCTGCTCCCCCGGGCGCCCCTGCAGGCTCACTTCCTGAAGCCTGGGACCAGGGCCCCACCGGCATGGAAGGCAGAGCAGCAGCCCCACAGCTTTCACGGTGGGGGCCGGGCAGGGAAGCGCCCAGGGGGTTCCTTTGGCAGCGAGAGCCACTGTGCACCAGTTAGCCTCACCCATGGGGGCAGGGGGCGTGGGGCAGCACGGAGAGGGCACAGCAACCTCACCCCAAGCACACTATACCAACCTCGTCCTGGGGCCACGTGCCCACCCAGATGTGTCACCAGGAGACCTGCTAACACTCTACTTTCATGAGCAGACCTGAAATTCAAGTGAAATGGACCCTCCAGCTGTCTTCCCTGTGTAAGTAACTCCCCAGTCAAGTCGGCCAACCTGCACTGGACTTTAAGCACCAAATGGGCCTGCTGCTAGCGGAAACAGATGACAAAATTAGGGAGGTATAGAAATAAACTACTTTAGTAGGCAAAGGGTTTTTCCAGGTAGCAAGGTTTCTCATTAAAAAATCCAGAAAAAGACTTTCCATTAAAATAGCATAAATATTATCAACATGTCTAAAATAATGAACTATGTGGACAGACATTACTTTCTGAGCATACTGTATATAACACATACACAACCAAATCACTTTATATTCATAAATGTCACAATCTTAGTTTCGACCCAAACTATGAATTTCAACTCTTAAATATAACATAGATAAAGCCATATTATACAAGATGTTTTGTAATTTGCGTGGCTTCTATACATATGTTAAGTATAAATTCTAAACACATACCACTTAGAAATGCATAATACTTCTTTCATCAAACTATAAATTCTTTCATAAACAATCTCAATTCTAATCAAAGAAGTACCAAATATTTAAAAACAAAAAAATTAAAGATACCCTTTAAAAACCCATACACGTGCATGTGTGTATATGTACATAATACAAATACACATTCACACCCCAAAACTGCACACATAAAAAGAACTCAAATGAAAGAATTAAAACAATGGTAAGGGGGACTTCTTCGGCAGTCCAGTGGTTAAGACGCCACGCTTCCAATGCAGCGGGTGCAGGTTTGATCCCTGGTCACGGAACTAACATCCCACATGCCTTGCGGTGCAGCCAAAAAAAAAAAACAATGGTGAGGGAATTTCCTGGCTGTCCAGTGGTTGAACTTCCACACTTTCACTGCCAAGGGCAGGGGTTTAATCCCTGGCCGGGGAGCTAAGATCCTGCAAACCTCGCAGTGCGGCCAAAAAAAAAGTGAAATTTTTACATCAAAAATGACACAATACACATATAAGATCAAGAAAAATACACAACCAGAGAATTGGTGAAAATATTTGCAAATTGTCTACCTGATAAGGGCCTAGAATCCAGAATATACAAAGAGCTCATACAGCTCAACAACAAAAAGACAACAACCCAATTTAAAAATGGGCAAAGGACTTGAATAGACATTTCTCCAGAGATACACAAATGGCCAACACGTACATGAAAAGATGCTCAACATTATTAGTCATTAGGGAAATGCAAATCAAAGCCATAATCAGATACCCACTAGGTTGGTCATAATTTTTTTTTTAATGGAAAATGACAGGTGCTGGTAAGGGTGTGGGGAAACTGGAACCCATGACCTGCCAACAGGAACGTAAAGCAGCAGCGTACTCACAGCAGCCAAATCTCCATTGGTTGACACATGGATAAACAAAATGTGGTCCGTCCTTATGAGCTGAATTGTGTACCCCAAATTCACATGTTTTAGTCCCAAGCCCTAATACCTCATAATGGGACTGTATCTGGAGATGGGGCTTTTAAAGAGGTAATTAAGGTAAAATAAGACTACCCGGGTGAGCCCAAATCCAACAGGGCTGCTGTCCTTATAAGAAGAGGCGATCAGGACACAGACCAAAGGGCGGACCATGCGAAGACAGAGCAGGAAGGTGGCCATCTGCAAGCCAAGGAGAAAGGCCTTGAAAGAAACAATCCTGCCAGTACCTTGATCTCAGGACATCCAGCCTCCAAAACTGTGAGGATAAATTTCTGTTGTTTAAGCCACCCAGTCTGGGTACTTTGTTATGGCAGCCCAAGCAAACCATACTGTGGAGTATTCTTCAGCAAAAAAATGAAATGAAATACTGACATGCTTACAACATGGATGAACCTTGAAAACATCATGCCAAGTGAGAGAAGCCAGTCACAAAGGACCACATGCTATATGATTCTATTTATCAGAAACAACTAGAATAGGCAAATCCATAGTGATAGAAGGTAAATTAGTGGTTGTGCAGCACTGAGGAGGATGGGGGTTTCAAGTGACAGCTAAGGGGCATGGGGTTCCTTTTGGGGTAATGAAATGTTCTAGAATTGATTGTGGTGATGGTTGCACGCTCTGTGAATAAAATAAAAGCCATTGATTTGTACGCTTTAAATAGGTGAACCATACGTAATATAAATTGTATCTCAACAGACCTATTTTTAAAACCTCAAGATAGGTAGTTATTATCCCAATTCATCAATAAGGATACCAAAGCACTGATAAGTTACCTTTCTACCTCTACTGGGGTCAATTTTGGTAAGTTATATTTTTCTAGGACTGTCTATTTTGTCTGAGCTATCAAAGTTATCAGCAAAAGATATTCTGGACATGTGGCTTTTGTTCTCCACAGGACCTGTCTCACAGGCCCCATCCGGGTGTCTCACTATTATTTATATGCTTCCCCTCCTGCTCTGTCAATAAGCCGGAAGTCTCTCAGTCTCTCTCTTTGGTAGGCCTTTTGGCTGTTGATCCTTGTAGACCTGTGTCTTCTCCCTCACTCATATCTCATGCTCCCCTCACTGTCTCCCCACCCCTCCCCTCGCTCCTTCCTTGGCAGTTTGAGTCTTTCTTCTCTTACAATATTCTGGGGCGGTGGGGGAGGAAGGGTCAGCAGCAGTTTCTAGAAAGGGCCAGAGCCCAAGCATTCAGGCTTTGCAGACCACTGGCTGCTTCCCTTTTCTTTTTTTAAAAACAATGTTGAAAAAAGGAGAAACCATTCTTGGCTCCAAGGCCATACAAAAACAGGCCAAGGCCAGCTTGGGCCCGCGGGCCAGAGTTTCACAACTCCTGCTTAAGGTTTTAAACTTCCCTGTAAGTACACTGCTAGCTGCATCTTGAGAGTTCTGATACATAATAATTTTGTTACTGTACATGTCTATCTTTAAATTTTTATTATAAAATCTCTATTGGATTTCTTCTTTGATTCATGTGTTATTTAGAAATCCATATATTTTCAAACTAAAAATTCATGTCATACCTTTATCCTTCTGTATCTGACTTTTAATTTCATTGTTTTGTGGTCAAAAAATGTAGTCTGTACACCAGTGGTTCTCTGAAATTTCTTGAGACTTGTTTTATGGCCTTACTAGTAAACGTGCAGCATTTGTAAATGTTCCTCTGTGTCTTAAGATTGCATCCCCTCAACCACAGCTGCAGAGCCCTACACAAGCCCACGGAATCAGGCCTATTTTTCTGTTGTCTAAGTCTTAGATACAAAGATCCCTGCTATTCTATTTCATCCCACTATTCTATTTCATAAATGAACTGTCAGAATCAAGAGAGGTGTTCTGGGACTTCCCTGGTGGCACAGTGGTTGAGAGTCCGCCTGCCGATGCAGGGGACACGGGTTCGTGCCCCGGTCCGGGAAGATCCCACATGCCGCGGAGCGGCTGGGCCCGTGAGCCGTGGCCTCTGAGCCTGCGCGTCCGGAGCCTGTGCTCCGCAGCGGGAGAGGAGCGGCTGGGCCCGTGAGCCATGGCTGCTGAGCCTACATGTCCGGAGCGTGTGCTCCGCAACGGGAGAGGCCACAGCAGTGAGAGGCCCGCGTACCACCAAAAAAAAGAAAAAAGAAAGAAAAAAAAAGAGGTGTTCTGAGCTCTCAGGATGACACCAGATTCGTCCATTTATCCCTGCAACCCTACTGATTTCTGCTTCTCACAGCCTCAAGTTTCACAAGGAGTCAAAGCCCCAGGGCTATGCGCACCTCCTTGACGGGGATGAGCCCATGCTGAGGGACTCACAGGAAGCCTGCTCCAGGCCGTCCCCTGAGTCCTGGACAAGCATCGTAACCAGCTGCCTCAAAACAGGTAGAGTAAAAGGCAGTCACTGTAAAATTACACAAGAAAAGCACACACATGAGGGAGAGTCTGCAGACACCACAAAAGGATCAGAAGCCCAAGCACTCTGGACAAAAAACAGAACCTAAAAGGCAATATCGGAAATACAGGCCTAGAATATTAAACACATAAAAAGAGGAATGGAAACCATAGTGAAGAAAAGAGGAAGATTTGAAAAAGAACCGAAACAATGTCTGGAAACAAAAGGGAAAAAGATTCATGCCGTGGATGGATTTCGACGGAGACCCTGGGGGCCGAGCTCGGGAAGCGAGCCCAGCCAGCGGAGCGTTGCGACACCACACACATGAGGGCCGGCAGCCAGAGTCAAGCAGAACAAGGGAATGAAAGGGGGCCTGCCCTCACTGTCTTTAGTCTGTTCACAGCTCTTTTAATGCTATGTTTTCACTGATGTTATCTGTAGCATGAGACCAAAAAAAAAAGTCTGTGGGCTAATTTTTCTCCTTGTCCTTGTTTACTTTAACCAAGTAACTTCTACACGTGGTTGTGAACATATCCAGAGATGACAGGTAAAAAGCACCTTTTAGGGCTTCCCTGGTGGCGCAGTGGTTCAGAATCCACCTGCCGATGCAGGGGACGCGGGTTCGTGCCCCGGTCCGGGAAGATCCCACATGCCGCGGAGTGGCTGGGCCCGTGAGCCATGGCCGCTGAGCCTGCGCGTCCGGAGCCTGTGCTCCGCAACGGGAGAGGCCACAGCAGTGAGAGGCCCGTGTACCACACACAAAAAAAGCACCTTTTAAATACAAATTCAGGGAATTCCACGGCAGTCAGTGGTTAGGACTCTGCACTTCTACAAGCAGGGAGCATGTGTTCAGTCCCTGGTCAGGAAACTAAGATCCCACAAGCCACGTGGCATGGCCAAAAAAAAAAATGTTTTTAATTTAATGAATAAATAAATACATACATACATAAAAATTCAATAAAAGGAGGTAAAGTGCCACATGACCTGCCCCTGGAAAACCGTAACCAGCCCAAGGAGGGATGAGTGAGGACCCTGAAACACAGGCATGATACTGTCAGGCAGACAGAGGGGAAGAGGTGAGGAAAGCTGTGGGAACCCTCGAATCTTGGCCCAAGGTCACAAACCTGAATCAGTCTCCCAGCCAAAGACAAGACAAGCCAGAGCTCACGGTTTCAAGTTTCACTTCAGACACAGAAGCCACAGCCCAGATCATGCTGGGCTCCAAGACCCTGTCCAAAGCAGAACCCCTCCCCCTCCCCGGCCCCCACGCGGGCTTCCCAAGCCAGGACGAGCCCCGGGTCCAGCTCAGCTCTGCTAGGTTCCACACCTCCCTGGGGAAAGGCGTCATCAGGGAGGAGTCCCGGGAGCTGCAGGCACTAAAGCTGCCCACAGGCCACACACACTGAAACCGGCAGCCCCGCCGCCACCATCCTGAGCACCAAACACAGGACAGCCTGGCGGGAACGGGGCCGGTGTGCTCCCCTCTGAAACATAAAGTAGCTCCAGTTCCATAAATATTCAAATAGTGGCATTACCAGAATAATAAGCAAATTAAAATTCAAGTAATGCATTACACATCTCAGACTTCAAGTTACAAATGAATTCCTCTGTTTCATCATCAAAGGAAGGTAAATGTCCAACAATAAAACTTTCCCCAAACACTTCTCACACAACTTGGCCTGCCTCACCAGACAGCTAAATAAACTCTACTTTCATTTCTATTTTTCAACTGCTTGATAAGCAAAAATCGATCGATACCCTCAGGGTTTTTTTTTTTTTAATGAGAAACCAAGTACATCACCTGAGAAAGACGACCATGGTTCCAGCTTCCGGCTCAGCTGGCGGGTGCCCCATGCTCCCCACGCTTGGTCTCATGGGCCCGGCTCTCACATGTGCAACAGGGGAGGACCCTGAGGGCCTGGTGGGCTCAAGCCCAGCCCCGCACAGACCAAGCTCAGCTCAAGCGAGGTCCCAGGCGCCAGCCTCCTGCGGGGCCCGTGGGGGCAGCCTGCCAGCACACGCGGGCTGTATCAGGACAACAGTCCCACCCCCCGCCACCGCCGGCACCTCTGAGCAGCACAAGGCGGGGGCGGGAGCCGACGAGCAGACAGGCTGCAGGGCCAGAAGAGAGCCCGGGAAAGCAGGAGGACCCTCCGGGGCAGGGCCTCCCCTCCATCTTCAGAAAGATCCTGCCTTGACCAAGACACAGAGGCCAAATGCCAGCAGCAGAGCTCGGCACCAAGATGCAGGCAGAAAGGAGGACATGGGAACAACGCAAGTCCCAGGGAGAGGAACCAAGCAGGAGGGGCCCAAAGTGGGGCCACCTCAGGACCAGTACCCCTGGACAGGCTGCTCCCTGTGGGGCCCCAACCGGAAACGAATTATAGTCGAGGGACCCTGATGAGCACACGGGCCTGAGGCACGAAGCAGGAGGGGGTGCGGGGCAGGGTGGTCAGCACAGGGCGGGGGGCAGCAGGGGACAGTGTCTGTCCTTGTCCCCCGTCCTCGTTCTCCAACCAATGAACAAAGGCCTAGCGAGCAAGTGTGTGTACTCGTGTGCACGTGCATGAGTGGAAGCTGCCATGAAAGACACAGGTGCCCTGCCCTCCAGCAGTCCCACCACCCACGGCCCCCAGAGGAGCAGCACCCTGCCTGCTGGCCTGAGCCCCACCACATCTCACGTGACCACGAAGGTGGAGCTCACATCTCGGGGAGACCCCGAGAGATGGTCTGGGCAGCTAGGTGCCCCTCAGCCTCAGGAACCATCCCCCGCTCCCCTTCTCAGGGGACCTCCCCGGGGCCATGAGGACAGGACCTTTCAGAACACGTGTTCATCTCAAGAACTTAACGAATGCCATCTCGGCAGCTGCTTAGGACTTACTGTCTCTAACGACAACCAAAATTAGAGAAATTGAAATTATGCCTTGAATTTTCTGTAGAGTTTTCATTTCCTTTTCCTTTGCTCTGGATGCTGCACCCCAAAAGGAGTGTTAAAAATTAAAATTAAAACTAACTTGTAGGGCTTCCCTGGTGGCGCAGTGCTTGAGAGTCCGCCTGACGATGCAGGGGACAAGGGTTCGTGCCCCAGTCCGGGAAGATCCCACATGCCGTGGAGCGGCTAGACCCGTGAGCCACGGCCGCTGAGCCTGTGCGTCCGGAGCCTGTGCTCCGCAACGGGAGAGGCCACAACAGTGAGAGGCCCGTGTACCGCAAAAAAAAAAAAAAACAAAAAAAAACAAAAAACTAACTTGTATTTACTTGTAAGGTCAAAAGTATAAGCGATCTGCTACTGTCATCAAAGATGTTTTGTTCTGTGACGCATACCATTCCCAGCATACAAATGCAATTCGGTGGGATGTTGTAATTAACCCATCAGGTACTGAAGAAAACCCACGAGTAGAGGCCTCCAAGGTACCTTCTACAGAGGGGAAGGCTGACGCCCAGGTCAGATAACTGCTCCAAGTCACAGGAGGACGAAAGAACAGAGCCAAGACTCGAGTGTCTTGGCAGCAGCCACAGAGCACAAGTCCCCAATCCAACTCACAGACACGAGCATCCCTCTCCCAGTGCAACCTTTCCACTGCCTCTAGGACTCTGCTCTGTTGTCCTTCAGGCTGGGTGACCTCGGCCAAGTTACTTAACCTCTCTGTGCTGCTTGACTCTGCAAATCAGGCTCCTGACAGTTCCCATTTTGAAGAGTTGTTGCAGTGATTAAACGGATTAACGCAGATAAAATGCTTATTTAGCACAAGGCCTTATACCTAGTAAACACTCAATAAGTGCCTAACCACCCCCCACCCACCCCTGCAAGAGAGTGAACTCTTTCTGGCGATGGCAAGTAGGTGAAGGAGGGGTCACACTGAAAACAGAAAACCTTTGTGAAAGAAATGGAGACTACAGGGAGAACCACATCACCTGCCCAAAAAACCATCATTAAAATCCTCAGAGAAATAAGAGAAGCTATTGCAACTACTACCTAAGAATAAGATACTAAGAAAGGAACACTCAGAGAACAAGCACGAACTCTTGGAACCCAAAAATAATAATAGCAGAATAGAAATACTTAAAAGAAGGGTCGGAGAGAAAGCTAAGGAAAATGAGAACGCTGAGGACAGAGAAAAGAGCCTGCAGGAGAGAAGCAGTGGCATGTGGAGAATCAGGGAATCACCATTTATACAAAATTCTACAAGAGGTAAAACTAATCTATGCAGGAAGAAAATCCCAGCCAGCGGCTGCTTCCGGGTGGGGTGATCATAATCCTCCACTTCCCAGCAGGGGGTATGCTCAAGACTCAAGGAATGGTATTCTTGGGATCTGTGCCCTCATCACATGTGAATTCTACCTTTAAAAGAAGAAGTGTGAACAGTTAATAACAAGCCTGAGGTGTTCAGGGGTAAAGTGAGTGATGTCTGTCACTGACTCTGAAATGCAGCAAATACTTGAGATGGATCGATGCGTGGATAAGGGGAGGGAACGTGGAGAGCCATGAGTGGTAGGGCAGAGGAAAATGTTCACTGCATAACCAGTACTGGGTGTCTGAGCATTCACTGTCAAATTCTTACAACTTATCTGTATGTTTGAAATTTTTCATATTAAAATGTTGGGGGCTTCCCTGGTGGCGCAGTGGTTGAGAGTCCGCCTGCCGATGCAGGGGACACGGGTTCGTGCCCTGGTCCGGGAAGATCCCACATGCCGCGGAGCGGCTGGGCCCGTGAGCCACGGCCGCTGAGCCTGCGCATCCGGAGCCGGTGCTCCGTAACGGGAGAGGCCACAACAGTGAGAGGCCCGCATGCCGCAAAAAACAAACAAACAAAAAAAGGTTGGGGGGAAAGAGTCAGGGATCTGAATCACATCAAACTTTTCAGCAGCAGCACTGAAAGTGAGATCACTTTCAAAACACTGACAGTAAATGCTTTCTGGCCTAGGCTTCTATACCCAGCCAGACTATCAACCAGGAAGAAGGGTAGAAGAAAGACCCTTTCAATCATTCAGGGTCTCCAAAGATTCCCCTCTCTTGCATTCTTTCTCAGGAGCCTACAAAAGGGCTGTGCCTCATACCCAAACAAAAGATCAACCCAAGAGAGAGGACAACATGGGATCCAGGAAGCCTGGCTTCCGATTCAGGAAAGAAGTAGAGAAAATCTCGGGTGACGGGGAAGGCAGGCATGGAAGTAGAGGGGCCAAAGAGCTACATTCTCATTTCCCATAAAAGCAAGTCAACAGACAACACCCAAAACTGGGAGCAGTGAGGGGGGTGGAAGGAACAAAACTGGCAATAGAGTAATATTATTTGGAATCAATGAGGTAAATACCAAAATCCTCAGCTAAGAAAAGGTTCAAGTGGGGCTCCTGGCAGGGAGGATGGGAGGGGAGCAGCCAGCTGACACCCTCCCACTGAGAGGTGGGGCCCATCCCCTCCCTCAAACCTGGGGAGCCAAGTGTGACACCGCGGTGCTGGGACGGTTCTCTGCCTAGCCTCTCAGCAGACTGGAAGTTTCTGCCTTGCGCTCTGAGTCCCACGCGGAGTTAAGACTGATCACCATCCTGGAGAGGCCTCTGGCGTGAAACTAAAGGAAAGAGGAGGGCCCCGCCGCTCCCCCGGGATACGAGACAGGTGAGTGCCCACTAACGCCACAGGACGCAAGGCTCGCCTGGCACAAACCAGACCCTTGACCCACAAAATCTCGAGATCATAAAATGGTAGCTTTTTCAAGCCATCTGCTTTGGGTGGCTCATTACCAGCAAGAGGCGAGGGGAGCAGCAGGAACTGCTGTTTTTTGTGACAAGATTCAGAACTATTTTTTCACTCTCTAAATTATGTGGATGTCTAATTTGGACAAAAGTAACTAAAACACTTTTTTTTTTCAATTCACTATGAAGGTAAAGCCAAGTAAAATCTTAAGCCTTAAAAGAAGAAAAAACTAAAACAGCATCTGGCCTGGCAGGCCCACCCTGGCACCCGTGCCCATGCAGCGCACACCCCTCTCCCTATTCCCACACCCGCACCGCACGCAGCCCCCTCCGTGGGCAGGGAGACAGCCACAGACTCAATAGCAAGCAGCTGAAGGGGAGGGGGATGCCCTGGGTCACAAATTAAGTGCCTTACTTATTTGAAAAGAGAAGAAAAGGGCCGAGCGAGGGCATGCAGGCCATTCCCGCGGCAGCACGCGGCCACGCGGCGGGGCCAGCAGTGCTCAGGGCTTGTCCCGGGCGTGCACTGGCAGGTCCCGGAGGCAGCTGACGCGGCCCCCCTCCTGCTTTCCAGGAGGACCCGGGCAGGCCTCCCAGGCCCCGGGGTGAAGGGTGACAAAGGCTCCGCCAGACCCTCACGGGGAGGACACGGGGACTGTCGGCATCTGTCAGAGGAGATGCATTTCAGGCTAAATATCAGCATCTGCTGCTGCCTCCTGCACCGGCTGTGGCTCCCCTGGGAGGCCTCTATCCTAACCTCGAACACGTGCAACCCCAGCGTCCAAGGAGAGCCAGGCGGCACTAACATGGCACTCACAAAACCTGGGCAGGGAGCTGCCCTGAGGCACGGAGGTGGCACTGGCAGGCCGGCTGGGTGGGTGCAAACACATGAATCGTAGCTGCGGGCGGGCGGAATATCAGGTGCATCTCTACGCCCCGAGGGCTCGACTCCTACATTAAATCCCTCCCACTGGAACAGCCGGCTCCAGTTTCAGCGAGAGCGAGCGTGAGAACAGGTCCTGCTCCGGCCAGGCAGCCACAGCCACGGCTTCCACCTCCCCACCTCTGGTAAGTACCTACTATTTCTTCTCAAATGCGAGTTTTCTTTCAATACTCCTCTCAGATGTATCTTAAACTATCTGCTCAGTGAATCACCTGCCCAGAGTTTCTCTGCCCTGCTCTTTTCTCTGAGGATTACTCAGGACCCGGCAGGTGCACTGCTGGAAAGGAGACCATTGTTACAGAAGTTTTAATAAGGCCTACAGTTTATTCTAAGAGTGTAAACAAGTTTATGTGGATATATGAAGTTCTCATTTCTACTGTAAAATTCATAAACTTTATTTTTTTAAGATTTTTTTTGATGTGGACCATTTTTAAAGTCCTTATTGAATTTCTTACAATATTGCTTCTGTTTTATGTTTTGGTTTTTTGGCCGCGAGGCATGTGGGATCCTAGCTCCCCGACCACGCATCAAACCCGTACCCCCTGCATTGGAAAGCAAAGTCTTAACCACTAGACCACCAGGGAAGTCCCAAAATTCATAAACTTTAAACCAAAACTCAAATTGATGTTATTGCTTATCTGTTCTTCACCTTAAAAATAAACTACAGGTTTCAACATAAAAGGATCATGTATATGCATATATATAATTGCTGATCTTAATTTATAATTTCTTTAATTTTAAAACCTTTTATTAGGGTTTAAAATAAATGCTGTTTTGACATAAGCTTACCAAAAAAAAAAAAAAAAAAAAAACAAAACCTTAACTAAAGAGGATCCCTGTATATACAAAAGGGGTTTTCTTACTCTTACAACATTTCTCACAAATCTGCATGAAAACCATTATTGACCAAATTATTGGTCAAATTTGACCAACATCAGACTTAATACAATCAAAACCTGTCTACATTTGTTATCATGATTTGTATTTTGTATTAGCCAAGTCCCTGCAATGCTTTAACGTGGTGCTTTTAGGTGAGGAGGCAGGCTGGTGGTTGGGGGTTCTGGAACTAGGGAGGTGCCCCAAACGTTAAAGCTGTGCATTCACTGCTAAGCGCTCTGTCTGTAACCCAGGATCTCTGGCTGAAACCAGAAAGAACCCCTGGTGGTCTTCCTGGATCCATTCTTCCAAACTATATGCCAGAAAACTGTCTTTTTCCCTAGGTCATGGTTGCCCTGAAGTTTATCCTTCATTTTAAAGAACCGAAAGTCTGGGAGGGAGTGGTGGTTAATCACTGGAAAAGCTCAATTGGAGTAAAACTCACAAATCTCGTTCTTGCGACACCCCAGTAGGTAGGCGACAATGGCGTGTCCCTGAGTTATGCAATAATGCCACATCACAATATCGTAATTATAGCATGCCCTTCAGAACGCGCTACCTGGTGGGGCTCCCTGCCAGGCAGCTGGACACCACCGGGGAGGGCTGAAGATTATTCCAGTGCAGAAGCTAGTGCACGTGACATGCATAGCTAGCCGGCACGTCACAGCAATGCCCTATAAAGTTAAGCTATAATTACCTCTATTGTGTCCTATCAAAGTTCAAAAAAATCTTTCTCTTGCCTATATTTCTGAGTTCAAGCCCCCTAGAAAATTATTAACTATGCCAGCCATTCACTGTCACCCTAACCGCTGGCAACTACATCCACAGTCCACACTTAGGAGGCTATTGGGGGACATGCCCTGGCACCTCAGTGCTTCAGAAACAAGCAGATAAAGCCCCGTGGACACAAAACCACGGGCTGCTCAGAGCGCCGTGTGGGCACCACCGTCCAGCCTCCCAGGCCTGTGGGAGGGGAGGCCAGAGCCGGGTCCCGGGCCTCTGCAGGGGTGACAGGCTCCTGGGGCACAGGCAGGGGTGACAGCGCATGGGGAGTCACAGGAGCGTGTTCTGAAATGGAGCAGGCTCAGGCCAGACGCCGTGGTGTCTCTGTGGCGCTGCTCCCCACCCTCTCCCCTCAGCATTGGGACTCGACTCCGCTGAGGGCACAGCTCTGAGGGCAGGCCTCGTGCCAACAGCTGCTCGCAAGGCAGGCAGGCAGGCAGGGGCGCCCTCCTGCATTCGAGGACAGCACCCTGACCCTGACCTGACATGCAGGTCTCCCAGCACCTCCTGCTGACCAAGTGGGAAGTGAAAGAAGGGTGTAAAACACTGTCCCACACACATCCTTCTGGGACTAGGCTAACATCTGCATTTTTAGCTAACATGCTAACAGTGCAGTTCTCCGAGGAAAGCCGAACCCAGGGCTGTGCTTTTTTAACCTCTCCCTGTGCAACCCCCCAGACTGTACCAGCCTTCCCAGGACAAGGACGGTGAGACACGAATCTTATCACCTTTAGAAAAAACTTCACCTCTGATTGCTAATCCGAACTTACTACAAACAGTTAAATTCTGGATTATATTGTTTAGGCAGCAACATCCTTTTTCCGCTGCCAGCCTGCACCAGGCCTGGCAGATATAAACTGACCAGAGACGGGCAAACCCCATCTCTGCAGATGGCCAGACCGACAAAGCCCCGGGCACTCAGCTTTAGCTCCTCATCCTTGTGAACCTCACCTGGGCAGGACAGAACTCACAGACTGACATCACCTTCCTAGAGGCTGTCCCCCTTGGAAGCTTACAGAAGCCTCAATCTTATCCCGCTTACTTCTCTGACATTATTGCATTTTTATAACCGAGTGAACTAGCCTGTCTCCTTCAGCATCTGAAGCAGCTGCGCTCCCTTGTTTTAACTAGCGAATTGTGTAACCCCGAGAGGTCAGTTTACTCAGTTACTAAAACTACTGCTCCTGTGACTCCATCCAGGCTTCCCTTGCAACAATTATACCCTAGAATACTCTCACCTCCCGGAACACCAGTACCGAGGAAACCATCCCCTGAAAACCTCTTTACTGTCCTTGTAAGCTAACTGACCACAGAACAAGAAGTTCAGACCAAACCTGTGGGGCACAACATCATTTGATGGAAAAAAAGTATATATTAACATAAGAGCAATTATTTCCCAAACTATTATTTTGGGTAATGCTATGATAACTTACATACAACTTGCCTCCTATAAACCTTTGAGAAAACTTAACCAAAGTGGGTTTATTTCTACTTTTGCCTAAAAGTATGAGCAATATTAAATAATACTGCTTCTGAAGCTAACACCATCATTATCTTAAATCCGAGGGGGTTTTCAGCTGGTTTGGGCTCGCGTGTCGTGGGTGCGGCAGATGTGTGTCTGCATCCACTCCTGGTACCACCAGGACTCTGGGCTCACACTTGATAAACGTTTTGCAACTGTCATCATTTTGATCACGATGCTTCCAGCTAGTGATGAAATCATCAGTTTTCAGATCTTTGCCATAACATATCCTATATAATCATGGGAACCTGACTTGCAGAGGTTCTCACGCCTTCAGAACCAGGGAGCATAATGGGACGTGCCAGCACAGGCCGCCCTGACTTATCAGGCTGGCCCCGAGCTGGCTGGAATCGCTTCCTGACGGGAGGCAGGAAATCGTGCTTTTATAGCCCAGGGCATACCTGCCCCACAAGGTATGAACTGAACTCATACAGAATTATCTCGCATTCTCCCTTACTAAGAGGGGAAATTAGGAAGATGCAAAGCTGTGACTACATGTTTAACTGTGCTGGGCTTTCACACTGCTGTGCAGTTCACACAACTGCTCACGGTGGGAGAGGAGGAGGGCAAGCAAGCTGCAAAGCCGCAGAGCCAGGCACCAGGTGCCGCCAGCGTGGCTTCTGTCCACCCGACACCCTGCCAATGAGCACCCCCAAAGAGGGCCTGGGGATGCCCTCTCCAATTAGGGGGCAGCCAAAAATCTCATTTCTCCTCCAAAGTACATGCCTGAGCACCCCTGCTCTGCAGAAACTCTCCCCACAACAGAAGGCCGGAAGCCACCCAAAGCACCTCTTAGTAAAGAAACATGCCTTTGAGCAGCTTCTTGGGGGGAGAGTGGTTCCTTGTGTTTTTAAGAAATATGAAAAAATGAGTAGAGGAACCAGTTTGCTGAGAATAAGATCAGATAGGTTTTTTAGAATTTAAGATATCCAAGTGAAATTAAAACCGCACTTCCTCCCCCCTTACACCCTCCTCCCACGAGCTACCCATTACCTCATCTGATGCATGAGATGGCAAGGAGAGTAGCTACGTTTTATTTTGTGAAAACAAGTCTCTTAGATTTCCCATGTGTATTTCTCTATTTTTAAAGGGCTGCTTTCCAGCTCAATGTTTTAACCAACCCGATGTCTAGAAGGCGATGCTTTACACAAGCAATTTCACGAGACTCAGAACTGTCCATATTTACTTATTCCTTAAAGCAAAACTGCAGGTGAAAAGTTATTTCCTTTTAACTTTATTTTTTTAAGTGTTTAAAAATATCCAGAAGCTAAATCCTTTTTACATTTTTTATGAAAATTAAAGTGCAGGCCTTGATTCCTCACACCCACTCCCCCAGCCCTCCCCACCCACAGGCTTTCTCTAAGACACAGTCACCCCATGGGCTGGTCCTGGACACGCAGCCGCGCCCGGCCCTGCTGAGATCCTCCCAGACCTCACGTCTTTGTTCTCAGCTTCGGGTTATGAGGCAGAGAGAGAGCCCAGGGGTGTGCAGAGCAGCCTCTGAAGGAAACCCGGGGTTGGCGGGGGGTTAAGCTTGGGGGATAGGCAAGGACAGGAGGACCCTGCGGAAGATATCCAGAAGCCCCTTCGTACAGGTTAAAGGCTGGGATAGGTTCCTCCCAGGATCCAACCATCTGTAAAATTAGGCACCACTCACTCTGGTTTCCTCTTTTTTATTTATTTATTTATTTATTTATTTGGTTGTGCCAGGTCTTAGTTGTGGCAGGCAGGCTCCTTAGCTGCGGCTCGCGGGCTCCTTAGTTGTGGCATGCAAACTCTTAGTTGCAGTATGCATGTGGGATCTAGTTCCCTGACCAGGGATGGAAGCCAGACCCCCGGCATTGGGAGCGCGGAGTCTTAACCACTGCGCCACCAGGGAAGTCCCACTCTGGTTTCCTCTTACCAGGAGGGCTGCTAAGCTTTTCTGCCTTCGGTTAAGGCCAGGACAGGCAGGGATGGGCTAGTGCGTGAACTCACTCCACGCCATCTGTGAGGTGGGCAAGTGGAAGACAGCAGTGCACGAGGACATCTGCTCACTCACTGACTCAAAGCATCTTAATATCATTCAAATCAACATAAAGACAGCACTTATGTTTGTATTTGGGCCAACACAAATGCTACTTACCCAGAAAGCTGTCTTTTCATTTGTGAATTTAGAAACAGGGTCGGGGGTGGGGGGGCGGCATTTTTAAATGTTCTTCACTTTTAAATATTCCCTCACAGAACAGAACACTGTGATTAAACAGGGCAGATGGACTGAAGGTTACAATCACACATGCCTTGTTCTCAGTGAGCACAAATGTGAATGTCACACACACGCATGAGCCCGGACCTCCTCAGGTTCACGTTAGAGCAGTCAGGCCAGCACAGTGATGGGACTCAGTCCCGAAACTCCAGGCACATGGATGGGGGTGGGATCTCAATGGTCACTCAGCCTGGTGGGTCCACAACCTTCCTGGCACCTGAGGCCTCATATCACAGGCTAAAGGTTCCCAAAACCCAAAGAATTACAGGTATTCTCTGAAATGACACTAAACACTCCTGCAACCACACTCGCCTGGGACCAGACTTGAGAAAACAGAGAACGCCGTAGGAGTGGCGCCCGGGGTAGTGAGGAGGGTGGCTGATGCCCGTCCCGTACCTGCCGCGCAAGAGCACTTACGTCCTCTGCACCTGCAGAGGCCTCTGCTTCACCTCCTCCGTGACCCCGGGGAGCACAGGCTGGTTCTTCATTAGCCTGTTAGCCATTGTCCCAACACTAAGGCTCTGCTTCTCCATTGCAGCTCCCGGTCCCCAAATGAGCGAGACTTCCCTGGTCACACCCACAGCCCGTGGAGCCGGCTTCAAGTAAAAGCACTCAGAAAGGAAAGCGAAGGAGAAGCAGTGACCTGCTTCCTTAAAAATCACCAAAGCTGAACTACGCAGGAGCCAGCAGGGCTCAGACGCCAAACCACAGAGGGAAAATGAGCCTTCTCAAAGAGCGAAAACCAAAAAAGCCTCATTACATCCCCAGGCCCCCAGGAAAGCCCTTCAAGTACAAGTGTTTCCAGTGTCCCTTTACTTGCAACGAAAAGTCACATCTTTTTAATCACATGAAATACGGTCTCTGTAAAAACTCCATCACTTTAGTGTCCGAGCAAGATCGCATTCCCAAGTGTTCCAAACCAAACTCTTCGGACCCTAAGCCAACCAATCAGTCTGACCCCATGGCAAAGCCCACCTCCTCCAAGCCCGTCCCAAGTGGGCTCTCACACCTGGACGCCAAGCTCCAACATGGCCTCGCCAAGGATGACATCAAGGAAAATGTGGACCTGCATGCGTGCGGGCCCCACAGGTGCCCCGGACAGAAGCCCACTCTCCACAAGGAAGCAGCACCCCTGAGTCAAGCTCCAGAAGCCACCGGGGGCACCCAGCCTGTGCTGGAAGGCGCTACCCGGCCTTCAGCATTCATTCCAGTTGGCGAGCACAGACTCAAAGGGCAGGAACTCACCGAGGCTCCTGAAGCGCTGACCCTGACCCAGCCCCCTGCCAAAGCTGCCTCCTTCCACACCAAGTCTGCCTTTCATGCCCCTGGCTACCCGTGGAAAGCTGGCTCACCTTTCCTCACACCTGAGTTTCCACATAAAATCCCATCCACAAAGGGGTTTGGTGCCACTTCCCCGTACGTGCACCCCACCATCGCAGAATACCCGCCTCACTTTTACACAGAGCACGGACTGGCCACCATCTACTCCCCGTACCTACTCGCAGGGAACTCGCCCGAGTGTGACAGCCCCCTGCTGTCCGTCTACGGGGCCCAAGACCAAAGACATTTCCTGCCTCACCCAGGGCCGATCCCTAAGCACCTGAACCCGGCTCCATCCACATACGACCATTACAGATTCTTCCAGCAGTATCACTCCAATCTGCCGATTCCTTATGGATTTTATAGACCAGAGTCTGCATTTTCCTCCTACGGCCTCAGACCCCCACCCGTTGCTGGTATTTCACAAGATCAAAGCTCACACCTACTGGAAGAAGCTGCCCTGGCCTACCCGGCCTGGAGTCCATCTAAGTTAAACTCTTCCAACTCCCACAAAAAACACACAGAGTTTGAGAAAGAGAGTCCGACCCCCGAGGCTAAAGATCTTTCCAAAGACGGGCACAGAGACACGGAAGGGACCAAAATGAGCCCACGTGCAGGCAGCGCGGCCATGGGCTCCCCGGGAAGGCCGAGCCCCACCAATTTCACGCAGACAAGCCAGCCCTGTGCCGGGCTGTGCAGCCTCTTGGACATGCCGGCCTCCGGCGCCCCAGGAAGTCTCCATCCACCAGAAGAGAGCCTCACAGCCTTCAAGCCTGTCAAGAAGAACACGGAGCGCCCACACTCCCAGGCCCCAGAAAACAGAGCTGCATCTCCAGAAAGGTAAGCGAGTCCATTTTCAAAACCTCCGAAGTAATGTCTCTGGTTGTACTTAATCAGAGGAGCTGGTACTTGCCCAAACCCCCCCACGGGCAATGGCCCTCAGCAAGGTCCCTGTGACTCCCTCTCTCTGTCTCTTCCAGCCTCGAGGCCATGAACGCAGACGCTCTGGCTCAGATGGGGAGCCTGGAAGCTGCACCCTCCAGCCCAGAGGACGGCTCCAGGGCAGCCCCTCTGAACCTCTCCACGAAACCAGAAGCTGAGCCGGCCACTACACACACCACTGCCTATGGAGAATTTGTGGAGCCACAGGACGCGCCCCTCAACCTCTCGGTGAAGGACCCCTGCAACGCCCTGACCTCGAGGCCCTCTGTCCGCAGCCGCCCGAGAGGGGCCGAACCCGCGGCTGCCCCCACCCCCACTCCTGCTCCGCAGTCGGAGACAGCAACTTCCGGGGGCGGGCCCGACCCCAGCTCTGCGGAGGCCCCTGTGCCCAGCCCCGCCGGGAAGGCCCAGGACGCACGCTCAGCTGACAGTGATGAGCAGAAGCAGACTGCGGCCGTGGCCCTCTGCCAGCTGGCGGCCTACAGCCCCGGGAACGTCGAGCCCGCTGCCCAGGAGCCTGCCTGCCAGCTAGACGCACCCACCCCCAGAGCCCCTGAGAGCCAGGAAGCTCAGTGCAACCTCAGACCCAAAGGGCAAAAGAGGACGAGCCCCAGGGATGCAGGGAAGGCCCAGCAGGGAACCAAGAAGGCAAAGCCCAGCGACACAGCCAGAGTGTTCACACTCCGGAAAAGAACGCGGGTGTCTTAGAGCCACCTCTGGCCAGCCACAGGCTGAAGCCACAAGCATGCCTTCCAGCGCAGGCGAGACGGCAGCAAACCTCCATCTGGCCCTTGCTTTTTCATCTGGTACATTTTTACAATGCAGTTTTCTTCTTCTCAAAAAAAAAAAATTAAACTAAACCTGCAACTCAATTCAGTTTTGTAAATACTAAGCATGAACACTAAAAGGTGCTTCTACTTCTGGTTGTAAAATATTTGAATGACTCACACTGTGGGACCTGATGAAATGCATAGGACTAAAAGGTAACTTTTAGGTATTAGCATCTTAGAGGAAATCTCTTTAAAACACTTTTCTTAAAAATATCTCAGCACTAGAACAAATTGTTTTAACTGTTTTTCTATTAAATCTACTGTGTGTTTTGAAGTAAATAACAATTACTGGGGGAAAATGCCAGAAAAAGACATTTCCAGTACTAGCATTAAAGTTCTGTGTGTAAAAACACTGTGATTTGTTATGACTGAATAATACACAGACAGCAAGAGGCTATTTATACAAGTAATTTATTTCCATTGGGGAGAATGCATTGCTGGGGAAGCTATACTCAACATGCTCTGTCTTCACAACTCATTCAGACTCGTTTTCTGCTTCCTAAAATGATGTATATGTTGCTAATTTTCCAATAAACTCATAGGTGAACTTTAAGTATACATTAAAAGAAGACAAGCATAAACTCTGCGTTATACAATATTTTGCCACAATAAATAAACTCAACGAAAAAGAGAAAAGAGCTGAGGCAGCAATTAAAACTAAGGACGAGGGTACATCTGTGTGTGCATGTGAGTGCGTGTGCATGTGTCTGCTGTCCACTGGTAGTCATCGAGCCCAGGGGAGTGCAAGCATCTGGGGGCAACTTTAGAGACCAAGCGTACAGACCTGGCTTCACAAGGCCCCTTCCCAACTGTTCAGAGGGTGTTTCTCAGCAATGCACCGCCTGGGAGCGGGGCAGGGAGTCAAGAAAGGGCCTGGAAACAGTGGCGCCGAGCTGAGCTGACTGGGTGAACCCTCTCTCCACAAGATGGGCAGTTTCAACTCACACTTTGACCAAAACAGAGGTGGTCCCAACAGAGCCATCCAATGAGCATTCAAAGAAAAAGCACTGCTAAAGCTAACGCCTGCCGTTCCCAGTGACGTGCACGTACAACAAGGCCTCTCAGTGCTCAGAGCTAAAAATCAAAATTTTTTTAAATAAAAAGTTGAGCTGGGGCTTCCCTGGTGGCGCAGTGGTTGAGAGTCCGCCTGCCGACGCAGGGGACACGGGTTCGTGCCCCAGTCCGGGAAGATCCCACATGCCGCGGAGCGGCTGCTGGGCCCATGAGCCATGGCCACTGAGCCTGCGCGTCTGGAGCCTGTGCTCCGCAACGGGAGAGGCCACGACAGTGAGAGGCCCGCGTACCGCAAAAAAAAAAAATAAATAAAAATAAAGTTGATCTGGAACCTTGCCTTGTTTTAGATATAAGCACTACTCACCGAAAGATAGCCTGAACTAAAAACACATCTTGTTAATAGTTGCATTCCAATAAAATGTTATTTTCAGTTGTTTTGATCAAGTTTGTACTAATAACTAATCCTGTAAAAACTCAGTCTAGAAAACTTACATACTTACTACCTTTTGGCAGAACAAAATATAAGAGTTAAAGTTTGCATTCACAGACATCCTCTCGCTGAAGATACTTGACAGGGAGATCAGCAAAAGATTCTCAAGCACAGAAACGTGTTACATTAAGGAAAAATTCTCTAGGAAAAGTAAATGGAAATACGAGTTCAAGGAGACAAAGAATGAAATCCCTGCATTTTAGATGGAGGATGGTGGATTCCAAGGTACCATGATGACTGGATTCCACCAGACATATTTAAAACAGTGATACAGTAGCTTTGTTTTAAAATGACACTATTCAGGATGGCAAATAACCTGCCTTGCAGCAAGTTAAATTTATATAAAGTCACTGATATCAACTCACAAGAGGGATGCAGAGCTTGTCATATTCTTTTAAGGCAAACAGGAGGCCGCTGTTACAAACTGCCCCTAAACCATCCAGGATGGCCCACGAGCCCCTGCCGCCCGTCCGAGGTGTGCCTGCAGACAGCAACACACCACTAACCCAATGCGTGCACTGTCACGACCAGAAACCGACGCACGCCTGTGCAGCCTTCACTGGCATGCCTGGGCTCTCCTTTTTTTAATATACCAATATGCTTTGACAAAGACCAAAAACAGGGTACCCCTGCTTTCCAGCAAGTCCATACCCTGTGGGAAGCAGAGCCAGGCCTCAGAAGCCTCCAGGATTGGGGCCCAAAGCCTCATGCCCTAGAGACAAGCTCTTGCCTCTTGCCTTACACACAAGAACACAAACCTTCCGGGGCCCAAAGATTCTGAGGACACTGTTTTATAGCTCACCCAAAACTGTCCGCCACCATCTTAAGAGACAAGAAGAGGAACCAGAGACGGTTAACAACTGTCCGGTCTCCTGCAACCACACAGGCCGGCAGCCCAGTGCTGCCTGCAGATGTTCACAGTGGAGCCACATTGTGTGCCTTCAGCCCTGTGGACTCCTCCCGCCTAATGCAATTCCTCCAAAAGGTCACCTGCACGCACACAGCCGCAGAAACCATGCAGGCTCTCTGTAACTATCCTTACAAGCACAATGGGGTCTTAGATCTTTGTAACAAAAAGAAGAAAAAAAACAGTCTTGGTGGTTTTTCAATGACAGTACCTCTCTCCATTCACTTATAACCCGACTTCAGAGCTGGAAGTTTCTAACCTTTACATACAAAAAGCGATAAACCCTCAAAAAGTTAAATACAGAATTACCGTGTAACCCAGCAATTCCGCTCCTAGGCATACACCTAAAAGAAATGAAAACAGGGATTCAAACAGATACGTGCACCCAATATTCATTAGCAGCATTATTCATGATAGTGAAAAAATGGAAATAACCCAAGTATCCACTGACAGATGAACAGATAACTAACAGGTGGTCCATCCACACAAAGGAATATTATTCAGCCATAAAAAGGAATGAGGGGGCTTCCCTGGTGGCGCAGTGGTTGAGGGTCCACCTGCCGATGCAGGGGACACAGGTTCGTGCCCTGGTCTTGGGAGATCCCACATGCCGCGGAGCGGCTGGGCCCGTGAGCCATGGCCGCTGAGCCTGCGCTCCGCAACGGGAGAGGCCACAACAGTGAGAGGCCTGAGTACCGCAAAAGAAAAAAAAAAGCAATGAGGTTGTGGCACAAGCTACAACAAGAATTTAACCTTGAAATTCTGAGTAAGGGACTTCCCTGGTGGTGCAATGGATAAGACTCTGTGTTCCCAATGCAGGGGGCCCGGGTTCAATGCCTGGTCAGGGAACTAGATCCCACATGCATGCCTCAACTAAGAGTTCACATGCCACAACTAAGGAGCCCACGTGCCACAACTAAGACCCAGTGCAACCAAATAAATAAGTAAATAAACAAATAAATAAAAATAAATACAAAAGTTTAAAAAAAAAGAAATTCTAAATGAAATAAGTCAGACACAAAGGACAAAGCTTGCATGATTCCACTTATATGAGGTTCCCCAGAGCAGGCAAACTCACAGAAGCAGATAGATTCACGGGTATCTGGGCTGAGGGGAAGGGGGAATTAGTGTTTAAGGGGGACAGAGTTTCTGTTTGAGAACATGAAAAGTTTTGGAAATAGATGGTGATAGTAATGGTTGTACAACATTGTAAATGTACCTAATGCCACTGAATCGTACACTTAAGCATCAATAATATGGCAGATTTCTATGTCGTATGTATTCTAAAATGTTTTTTAAAAATTAATAGTGTAATAGACTAAAGCCATTGACTTAGATACTTAAAATAGGTAAACTGTATGTTAGGTGAACTATATATCCCAATAAAGCTGAAAATAACTTCTAAAAGGATCCCTGAATTCACACTGAAGAAAACAAAAGTACTAACAAGCCCCTTTGCAACAGTCTCACCAGCAGCCCACAGCCATCTACCCCTACCCCTGGTTTAATCTTCAACCAAAATACTCAGCTCCCAAGGGCAGGAGAGGGCTGAGTATGAAATGAAGCACACACACACTTTCACTCAAGGAGAAAAGCATTTTAATATAGAAAACACAACCCCTACTCCACACACTAAGCCACAGACGTCTCATTATGGCTGTCACTTTTCTGACAGGCTGGAATGCCCAAACAGCTCACAACTGCACAAAGGTTAAAAATCAGGAAAGCGCACAATATCAGGAGAATGGCAAAGTGCCAGGAGGGGTCAGGAGCAGTGAAGAGTGGGAACCCAGGCACAAAGGACCATGGGGAGGGACTGGTCAGGAGACAAGAGAGGTCAGCACTCTGCAAATGCAGGCTGTGGCCACAGCCAGGATTCACCCACCGGCGCAGGCTGACCCCAGGCCCCACGGCCACTCCACCAGGGAGGCGGTGCGGCAGCCACAACTTGCGGCCCCTTCCAGAAAGACAGGAATGCCTCTGAGGCTGACTTTGGTTTGAGGACCACCGCCCCAGAAGCCCTTCCTTAGACCACACAGCCCACCAGGACACCACCACCCATACTCCAGCCCCACAGCTCTCGGGGTCAGACGGTGGCTCTGCCACCCTTACCAGCATTTCCCTAATAACTGCACAGTTCATCCTGTCTTGGTGACTTCTCAGGGTACCCAGACTAACACTAGAATGCTATTCAGATGCTAGTTTGGGGATGATGTCGCAGAATACAGCCAAGTAGTGAGCGCCACGAATTGGTCCCTCCACCAAACCAACCAGTAAGCTGGCAAAAACAGAGAGAATCAAGTTTTTCAGCACTCTGGAATCTAATCAAAAACCTGCCGCAACCAGGGGAGTGCTTAGTGAAGAAGGAGACTACTAAATTTCAGCATTTAAGAAACCTCTGGGGACTTCCCTGGTGGCACAGTGGTTAAGAATCCGCCTGCCAACGCAGGTGACACAAGTTTGATCCCTGGTCCGGGAAGATCCCACATGCCGCAGAGCAACTAAGCCCACGAGCCACAACTACTGAGCCCACGTGCCACGACTACTGAAGCCCGCACACCCCAACTACTGAGCCCACGTACCACATCTACGGAAGCCTGCGCGCTCTAGGGCCCGCATGCCGCAACTACTGAGCCTGTGTGCCGCAACTACCGAAGCCCACGCACCTAGAGCCCATGCTCCACGATGAGAGAAGCCACTGCAATGAGAAGCCTGCACACCACAATAAACAGTAGCCCCCGCCCGCCGCAACTGGAGAAAGCCCACACGCAGCAACGAAGACCCAATGCAGCCAAAGGAAAAAAAGAAAAAGAAACCTCTGTTAGGCCACTGGCTAAATGCTAAGATAACAGAACAGAGACTTCAGTGACCAAACATAACAGGGAATACAGTCGTTGTAAAAAAAAAAAGTCTGGAAAAAGTCACTAAATAAAGAGACGTCTAACAGTCTTCAACAGCAACAGCAGCAAACTGCTGGCAAGGGAGGAGAACCTGATTTTCCAGAGTTATCACATAATAAAATGTCAGAATGTCCAGTTTTCAACCAAAAAATAACAAGGCACACAAAGAAACAGAAAACTATGGTCCACTATTCACAGGAAGAAAAAGAAATTGACAGAAACCACCCCTGAGGAAGGCTAGACAGTGTCTTACAAGATAATTACCCTAAATCAATTATCTCAAATAAGCTCCAAGAGCTAAAGGAAACAAGAGAACAATGTCTAAAAAACACAGAATGTCAATAAAGAGACAGACTATAATAGAGACCACAAAGAAATTCCCGAACTGAAAATAGAGTAACTGAAATGAAAAATTCAGCTGAGGAAGGAGAACAACAGCAGATCTGAGCAGGCAGAAGGAAGGACCAGAGAACCTGAAGACAGGGCAATCCAAACTATCCAGTCTGAGGAGCAGGAGAAAAGAGAGTAAAGAAAAATGAATGGTAAGTGTTAGACCCATCACCTCTGGAGCCTACTCCAGGACAAGACCACTGTCGCCTGCACGATCCCTCCCAGGCAGGAGACAGCGCAGCTCCACGACCCACCGGCCACGCAAACGGTCTGCAGAGAGGTTCAACTCATGTGGAGGGCACCACAGGCAAGAGGCAGTCAGCCACTCAGGTGAAGATCATCGGTCATCTCATCATATGAGACATCTCAGTTTTTTGGCCACAACTTGACACTTTTCATCTACAACAACAACCATACACTCTCATTCTGGCTGCTTGTGGTCGGTGGACACTGCTGACATCATGAAATATGACAGACACACACATGCCAGTGGGTCTCAGCCATGAAAAGCAGAGAGAGGGCTTTGGTCTCCTTCAAGTTAAACTGGAGTTGGCACCACACAGGCGGAGACTT
This sequence comes from Physeter macrocephalus, assembly GCF_002837175.3. Lineage (NCBI taxonomy): Eukaryota > Metazoa > Chordata > Mammalia > Artiodactyla > Physeteridae > Physeter > Physeter macrocephalus. Next base: position 122,370,845 of record NC_041227.1, read on the forward strand.
CATCTTAACCCACCACACCCTCACATACCCACACACCCTCACACATCTATTTTCACAAACAAATGTGTAAGTCACTTAGGATGGAACAAGAGTAAATAAAAGCACAGTAGTACATCTCCATGGCCTCCATGGGGTAGGCAATGACTTCTTAGATATGACACCAGGGGCACAAGCAACAAAAGAGAAGACTGATAACCAGACTTAAAACTTACAACTTCGGTGCATCAAACAATACCATCGGGAAAGTGACAAGACAACCACAGAGGACAGAAAATATCCACAAATCATACATCTGATAAAAGACATATCTGTAAAGAACTCATAACAATAAAAAGAAAAATAACCCAATTTTTTAAATTAGCAAAGGACGTGAATAGACATTTTGCCAATGAACATATCCAAATGGCCAAGAAGCACATGAAAAGATGCTCAACACCATTAGTCAGTAGGGAGATGCAAATCAAAACCACAGTAAGATACCACTTTACACCCACTAGGATGGCTATTTTCAAAAAAAAACAGAGGAAAACAAGCGTTGGAGGGGATGTGCAGAAATTGGAACCCTCATACGCAGCTGGAGGAATGTAAAGTGGTACAACCATTTTGGAAAAGGGTTTGCAGTTCCTCAAAAAGTTCAAGACATTTAGCAAGTGATCCAGCAATTCCACTCGTAGGTCTATACCCAAGAGAACTCAAATCACATGTCCACACAAAAAATTGTATACAAATGTTCAGGGCAGCATTATTCATAATCACCAAAGGTGAAAACCCAAATGTCCATCAACGATGACGGGATAAACAAATGTGTATCCATACAATGGAATATTATTCGGCCATAAAAAGGAATGAAGTACTACTGCTACGTGGTGCAGTAGGGATGAATGTTAAAAACATTACACTAAGTGAAAGAGGTCAGACACGAAAGACCACTACTGGAGATTCCATTTACATAAAGTGTCCAGAAAAGGCAAAGTTATAGAGACAGAAAAAGATCAGTGGTTGTCTGGGGCTGGTGGTGTTGAGGGAAAGTGGGGAATGACTTTTCCTGAGTATAGGGTTTCTTTGAGGGAAAATGAGATTAGATTAAGATGGTGGTTGCACAACTCTGTAAATATACTATAAACCACTGAACTGAACACTTTAAATGGGTGAACTTTATGGCACATATATCATATCTCAGGGACTTCCCTGGCAGCGCAGTGGGTAAGACTCTGCGCTCCCAATGCAGGGGGCCCGGGTTCGATTCCTGGTCAGGGAACTAGATCCCACATGCGTGCTACAACTAAGAGTTCGCATGCCACAACTGCGGAGGCCGCGTGCTGCAACTAACGAGCCCTGGAGCCATAACTAAGGAGCCCACAGGCCGCATCTAAGACCTAGCGCAACCAAATAAACAAATAAATATTTTTTTAAATCATATCTCAGTAAAGCTGCTACAAGAATAAGCAGAAAGAGCCCATAGAAACCAAGGGTCCTCTGCCCTGCTTGTGCTTCACAACGCCAAGCGCACAGGCACAGCCAGCACCTGCAACACCCCCACAGCTCAGCTGCTGAGCTGCCCCCTTCTTTGCACAGACGTCCTTGTTCCGGACAGAAGTCGCCCTCGGGGTACACGGCGTCTTTGGTGACACACTCCCGCACAGGGCCCTCTCCATCCTTCACAGACATCCCTCCCTTCTGTCCACGGAGGCACAGCGGGCCGCTCCCAGGGACAGTCCCCACCCACCACAGACAAGCGCCCCCATGCGGCCAGGCCCGAGAGCTGGCACGCGCAAGCCTGGAGTTCGGTGGTCTATCTTCACCAGCTGCACTGTGCCCCTGCTCAGGCCCACTGCCGAGCTTCCTCGCCATCCCCTCACTGGCGTGAGCCTTGTTCCCAAGAATCATGATGTCACTCCAGGGGCTAAACACAGCCGCAGTGCACACATTCTTAATGGGCGATAGCACCCTCACGAGGGTGAAACTGGTTCTGGGGGACAAGACAATCTCAGACGTCACAACAGCTCGCGGCCCTCCAAATCCAGACCTACAGTGTACGAGTGCTATTAAAATTTCACAGCAGGGAGAAGAGGCATCGGGCATCAGAAAGGCCAACGTAAGAAAGAAGGCTGAGAGCACAGGTCTGGAGGGCTCTCTCCTGCAACACTCATGATGGTCAGGGAGGGCAGAGGCGCGGTGGGTGCTGACAGCCGGCCACACTGGGGAGGGGGCCGGATGAAGCACCTCGACATGCACAAATGGTCTTGACCACACAAAACTGAGCTTCATACTCACCGTCCGGGAGTCGGGAAGGGAGCAACAGGCCTCGTCTGCCCAGTTCCGCCAGCGCCAGACACCCGCCATGCCAGGCGTTGTCCGTCTCCTGGAAACTGAAAGCACAAAGAGCCTGAGACCCAGCACGATGCCCCCCACAGCCCAGAGTGAAAGTCCACCCCCTGGGCCAAAAGCCTCACTAAAACCCTGAGTGAGTTTATAAAATATCGGTCAGTAACGAGATAAAGTACTCCAAATCAACTGAAGATAACGGCCATGTTCAAATCTCCGGAGAATGAGTTAAAGTCCTGGGTCAGCCTCACATGCCCCAGGGAGAGCAGCCCACACACGTGCCCACTGCACCTTCGGGCCCGAGCAGCTAGCTCTCTCAGCCGTTGAAGCAGTTGCGCCGCTCAAGAAACGCTGGGCTCACAACACAGTGACTGCACCAAATGAAGGTTAGGAAAATGTTCGCAGGAAGGGCAAGGAGACCCCCTTTTCATGGAGACCCTGCTGGCTTGAATGATGAATATTGAGATTAGGAAGTTAGAATAAAACGGCATATACAGAACTTTTTTTGTACTGTTTGAAACAGACTTTCAATAAACAACTGAAAAGCCAGTCAACTCATAAGCAAAATTTCGTATCTAATAAAACTTTCCTGAAGTGGTTTGGAAGCTCTCACGTTTAAAGGTGCAGCTCTGGCATTATAACTAGTGAGAATAACTCTTTCTTACATCAACAACTGTTTCTTACATCAATAACTGCTCTGAGAGCTTCCATGCTTGGCTGCCAAAATAAACATGGAAACATACTTCACCCAAAAAACCAGAGAAATTATAGGACTCTTTCCAATTCTGAATAAATTAATTTGATGGCAAAGAAATGTTTAGGAAAACCAAATAAATTGCATCACTGGCTGGCAACAAACACAAGAATACTCAGAGAGGATAGAAGCTAGGCTTACCTTTTCACTCAAAATACACTTAGCAGTGTCTCCCACGTGCCAGGCCCTGCTCTGGGCTCTGCGGAGACATGCTGACCAAGACAGACACAAAAGCTGCCCTGGACCTCGCCAGCAACCAGTGACTCAATTCCAATTATAACTTTCTTAAGTTCCAGATGTTTATTAAATGTCTGTCCCAAAGACTATACGACCGTTTCCACAATTTAATATTGCACTTTGTGTACTTCAGGATTTTAGTTGGAGAGAAGTGCTTTATGCTTTCCATAAAAGATTTAATAACATTTGGAAGAACCTGATAAAAGGTCAGCAGTACGATGACTCAGTTATCACTAGAACAATCGCCAGTCACGCCATCGTTTCTCAACTAAACGTGTGTGCGCTGTCGCTTGTCAACAGCTATGGACAGTGCAGGACCTTGCGTCGGGCTGTAAAATGTCTGTGGCCCAAGGGGAGCCGAGGAGGACCACGGCGTCCTGCCTGCACTGCTGCCTCTGCTCTGCCCACTCCAGGAGGACGTGGACCCTCTCCAAGGCCAACCTGCAGAGCGGGGATGGACGCAGACACTAGGATGCAGAGTACCGAGTACTGCCAGAGAGCCCAGTGCCTGAGGGCAAGCTCCTGCCCCAGAGCCAAGCCCCAGACAACCATGGGAGGGCCCGGGGTCTCAGAGGAGTGGAGACAACAGCAAACAGAAGGGCCGAGACAGCAGGTTCGGGAGAGAGAGAGGCCAAGACGGGCTCAGGGCCACTGGCCTCACATGGGCAAGGGCACCCAACGAGGACCACCTGGAAGAGCAGAGTGGGGCGGCGTGGAGGGCGTGGGATGAGCGGAGAAGACATTCTTATCCTTCCACCCACCTCACACCCACTGTCCCTAGAAGGACACGGAGAAAGGGGGACGGTGCGTGCAGGGTGCAGAGCAGAGGGGGACACCCCATCACCTTCATCTCCTTCTGAACTTTTAACTGCAAACAGCACTAGAACTCAAGGAAAAGCCTGGGAAGGAGCCGTGAAGAGCACTTCCTGCTGAGACGGGGCTGCTCCCGCGGCCACAGCACCACCACCATGGCACACCCAGGACGCAGGCCGCAGGGCTGAGGCCCGTCTGCTGACTGGAGACCCCCGCGGGCTTAGTGCAGATGGCAGACACAGAGGACCCAGCAAGGCCTCCCGGGGCAGGCTGCTTGCACCCACCCTGGACTGGTGGGTCTGGGCACCATCTCTGGGATCCTGTCCTGAGGCCATCGAGGGGCTAACGCATGGTTTTCTAAGTGGTGGGAGGGGTGGGGAGTGCAGGTACTGAAGGGCACCTGCACATTCTGGGGCAGGACCTGGGAGGGGAGCACAGGGCCGGAAGAGGTCCCGTGGGGCTCAGTGGGAGGCCCCAGCCACATGATCTGGCCCAGAAACAGGTCAGGGAGCGAGGTAACAGTCCCAGGAGTCGGGTGTTCTTACATGTAAGGGAATTAATGTCCTATTTCTGACCCACTGCAGAAATGGCTGGCGGCTCACCACATACCCCAGGAGGACATAAAAGGAGGGAGGAGACCAGAGCGGCCTCTGTGCTGGGTCGCCAGCCGGCCCAGCCGCCCTGCCAACCTCACACCCCAGCCCAGCTGGTCCCTGCTTCTCCCGGCTGCGCTGACTCCTTTCTACGGCCTATTCTGTAATCAGGAGTTTCACGCCCATTGTCTGCGGTCCTATCCAGGGAAAGACCGCCTCCCCGAGGGCCCACTCAGGCCCCTTCCCTCAGTGTTGCGTTGGGCTTCTGGCCTGGGGAATCCGGAGCAGCAAGACCATTTCTACCCTCCACAACCCAGACACAAAGATCAGAGGAATACATTAAAACGACAAAATAAAGGCAAAGCAGCGTTTGGAGATTAACTAGGACGAGTGAAACTGGACTAAGGTTGCAGGCTGAGAGCAAGGACCATACATCTGACCAGAGAAGCTTGTTTTGGGAGAAAAGATGCTAGCGTTCAGGGGAGACACGTTGGGGTGAAGGGCTCCCAGCCCTTGAGGCAGAGGCACAGCGGCTAGAGAAGTGACAGGGTTTGAGAGCCGGACGGGAGGGGCCCCGTCCGGAGCGCATGGGAGGGGAGACTGCAGAAAGAAGGGCTGGACAAAGACGGCTTCAAATAGCCAGAGGGCCACGCGGAAACACTAAGGAAGGAAAGAGGAAAGCGAAGCGCTTGAGGCAGACGGCCACCCCAGGGGAAGGGGTTGGGAGGAAAGGCCGGAGGCCCTGGCTCCTCCACCCTCCCAAACCCCCCGCGCCCCTGGTAGCCCTGAACCCACACCTCTTCGCCCGGGACCAGTGGGGTGCCCGTGCCATCTCGTGCCCATCAGCAAGCCCCCAAAAAAGAACTCCAGGAAGACACTCTACAACAAGCCAGCAGAGTCATCGTGCAGACCCACGGTTCTACAGAGTCCCGCGAAGGAGCACGTGTCTCCCACCACAAGAAGACACAGTGGCCACACACAACATTACTCTGAAACAGTAGTGTGAAACTGTTTCCTGCAGTCCTTACACCTCACCAAGCAGGCTCGGGGCCCAGGGCGGGAGGAGCCCGCGCCCCTGGGACCCCGTGGGCTGGCTCGGTGACCGAGGCCTCAGTGCCCATGAACACCAATAGCACAGCTCTCACACGCATGGGGGCACCAAGAAGAGAAGCAACCGGCTGACAAGGGTGGGACCACAAATGGGGGCCAAACACAACACCCATTCTCAAATCACCTGCTTCTGAAACCAAGGGGCAAGCAGAGCAAGAGTCCTGGTGAACAGCTGCACTAACGGGGCCTCCCCCAGCCCACCTGCGCTGCTCGGGGCTCTGCCCTTTGCCCCTGGCCTGCAGGCCCCAGGCTCAAACTCTCACACCTGCCACCTGCACCTCCCGGCCCACACCTGCACCTCGGGCAGGCCGAGGGTCCCCAGGATCCCCTGAGAGGTGAGGACAGATGCAGCACAACCACTGGCACATGTGGCTATGAGATCTAAATCTGAGGAAATTAAATAAAATTTGGAATTCAGACCTCAGTCACACTAGCCTCTTTTAAGATCTCAACAGCCCCAGATCTAGAACAGGCCGTCACCACAGAAAACTCTCTCGGACAGGGCAGCCCTGGTTTCATTCCAATGAAAACAGGTTTCCTTGAAGGATACATTTCTATGTGTGGACACACGCAAAACTGACTTCTTTCTCCTCAATGTTTTTAAATGTAATGGAGTCTAAGCTGACAAAAGAAATATATCAGGGTGGGATGAATTAGGAGGTTAGGATTAACATATATACTAATATGTATAAAACAGACAACTAATGTATAGCACAGGGAGCTCCACTTCACTGTACAGTAGAAACTAACACAACGCTGTAAAACAACTATACCCCAATTTAAAAAAAAAAAGACATATTAGGGGAACACACACACACACACACACACACACACACACACACACACACAAGAAATATATCAGAAATAACTAGAGTCCTCAAATTTAACTTCAAAAGGAAAAGAAATAGCTTCAGAGAATCTGAAAACTGGCTCAACTGAAAGAAAACATAGGAGGAAGTAAGGAAAGAAAAGCACACACACACACACACACACACACACACACAAGAAATATATCAGAAATAACTAGAGTCCTCAAATTTAACTTCAAAAGGAAAAGAAATAGCTTCAGAGAATCTGAAAACTGGCTCAACTGAAAGAAAACATAGGAGGAAGTAAGGAAAGAAAAGCCACTGCTCTTACCCAGAAACACATCTACCCCTCTGATCTCCCCACATACCTGAAACAGTCCAGCACAGACCCGGCCACATCATCCGCCAGCTCTTTGGGAAGTCTTCCAGCCAACCTACCGATTCTGAAAAGGAGAAGCAACGTCAGCATCTGTCAGCATCACCAGCCCGTCGAGGGCACACGCTACACTAGGAACGTCCCGAGTGACTGTCCTTCTCTCCAGACGATGGCAAAGAGGCTGATTCTGATCCATAAAGACCACCTGCCCCATCAGGGAGCCCATCACACTGACATACAGAGACAGGACAGGCATCTGGGGGACCAAGGCAAAGGGAGCCCACAGGGCAGGTGCACTTCTCAGACAGTCAACGGCTCCCAGCTCAGGCCACCAAGGTCCATCCCATGCTGCATGCCAACCAGGCCGGCTCCCATCAGGTCACTGCCCAGGCTGGGTCCCGGCCAGCGGCGCCCCAGGAAGGCCCACCCTCCCAGCCCATCGTACTCCAAGCAGACAAGACTTTGGGCTCCGAGGTTGGCCAAAAGCCCCCGTGTGAGCCTCCTCACCCCGGCATTCGCTCTGTGAGTGGATTGGCGCAGACACCCAGAACCTCTGTGGGGAGGGCCCACGAGCACCTTCACCCATTTTCCTTTTCTCCCCAACATCTCCTTTGTACTCTGTCCCCTAACCCACCCTGGCCCCACTGGGTGCGCCAGGGCGCCTGTGTTGGCTGTTCCCTCAGGCGTAGCAGAGGGGGATGCCAGCCCCTCCGGGGGGGCTCTGGAATCAAGTGAGGCCGTGCAGCATCTGCTCCCTACATGGGGGGCCGCCCCTGGCTGTGGAGGCAGGAGGTGGGGGTCGTGGCAGTGAGGGCGTGAGGAGCAAGGAAAGGAACATCTGAAGGTAAAAAAGGCAAACGTGCTCATTCCAGCCAGAAGGGCAAGAAAATGAAGAAGCCACTGACCAACCCCAGTGACTTTCTTGAAAATTAGAACAAAAAGCAGTAAATGTAAACTAGGAAAAAAATCATTCTACCTTTTAAAACTCTCGGAGCTGTTTGCAGCCCTCCAATTCCACAGGAAGTACTGAATGATTAAGGAGACTCAGTAGACCTGCAGGCATCTAGGGCATAAGCTGTGAGCCCCCAGACCAAGTGCAGTCACCTACCCTTTGGCCGCAGACCACCGCACGATCGTGTCCTTGTCCTTCAGCCCAACCAGCAGCTGCTCTGGAAGAACACAGGAAGTCCAGTCTGTGAGCCCCACGGAACCACCCAGAGTTCTAGATGAGCTCTCAGTTCCCAGCTTTAAGGTAACCCACCCTGCACATCACTCAAAACAGTACCATAAAGGCAATGACATGAAGAATCTCAATTCTAATCACAATAAAAGGACATTTCCTTCTGTGTGTCTTTAAATCATCATTTAAGGGCCATTTCTGTCATAGCCCCTAACAGTCACTGGGCAGAGAGCACCAGCGAGGAAGGCCAGAGGCCGATGAGGGAGGCTTCCCAGAGAAAACAGCTTCTGCCAGAAGCTGCAGAGAGCAGCTATCCTAAGGACAGGGTCTTAGAAATGCTCAGCCTCTAGGAAAGGCCGCACAGAGGGCTCCCAAGCAGTATAGGCCTTGCAAGCCGGTCAGTGGAAGCCCTGGTGGAGGGCACATGGCAGCACAGGAAGCCTGATGCGGAGGCAGGACGGAGCCTGTGGAGGTGCACAGGTGCACTGCGACCAGGGCAATCTAGGGCCGCAACGGGGGGGCAGGGGAGACAGTAGATGCACACAGCCCCAGCCTTACCTCCCACCCTGCAAAGACCAGAGGTGGGGCCAGGTCCCTTGCAGGCCAAGATGAGGTGGCCCCCACTCACCTATCACGCTCTCCACCTCCTCGGGGACGTCGTCCTCTCCATCACTGTCAGGGGTCTCGGTCTGTATCCCTGGATCTCTAGGACTCTGGACACTGAGCTGCAGGCTAGCAACCAAGGAGCGGCAGCCACGCTGGTACCTGCAAGAAGCAAACAAACACACCTCAGACCTTCTGCGACAACATGGAGCTAGAAGATCCTGATGACTGAATTCAACAATTTAGTGTCACTGTGAAAATTCCATGTGCTTTACAGGTACAGGATGGACAGGAAGGAAACTGAGCAGTAACTGTCACCAGCATGGATTGTCAAGGAAGATAACAACCTCATCTTAGCCACAGAACACAGATTCACCTTCTAGATGACTCAGAAACCCTCACGTGTCGGAAAGCTTTCTTAGCAGAAAGGCAGGTGACAAAGCGTGACAACAAGAATGCACCCAACAGGGTTTCCCTGGTAGTGCAGTGGTTAAGAATCCACCTGCCAATGCAGGGGACACGGGTTCGAGCCTTGGTCCGGGAAGATCCCACATGCCTCGGAGCAACTAAGCCCATGAGCCACAACTACTGAGCCTGCACTCTAGACCCCGAGAGCCACAACTACTGAGCCTGCGCTCTAGAGTCCGTGAGACACAACTACTAAAGCCTGTGTGCCTAGAGCCCGTGCTCTACAACAAGAGAGGCCACTGCAATGAGAAGCCCGAGCACCGCAACAAAGAGAAGCCCCCGCCCGCCACAACTAGAGAAAGCCGCAACAAAGACCCAACGCAGCCAAAAATAAATAAATAATTTTTTTTAAAAATTATTTTTTTAAAAAAAGAATGCACCCAACAGAAATGGCAGGGAGGGCACGTTTGAGCCCACTGGTCTTGGCCTTATTTCCACAGGCTCTGCCTCCAGGTCCCACCTGAGCAGAGCCCCACCCCCTGCCTCCGGGCCAGACGCCCGCCTTCCACACCAGGGGCCACAGCTGGTCCAAGCCAGCTCCCACAGATCCTGCCTCCTGAATGGCTCTCACCACTTCCTGCCGCCCACACACCCCTCCCCACCTGCTGAGGCCACCAGCATCATCTCCCGCAGCGCCATGAAGGGGCCAGCAGCACAGGCCAGCTCAGCTGTCTGACTGCACAGCCCCTGAACCTCCGCCTGCCTCAGTTTCCCATCTGTAAAATGAGGTCCCACCCAGAGGGCTGCAACGAGGCCGAGGCCGCGTGGGAGGATGTGCACAAAGCACTCAGACCAGGCCCCGTGCAGAGAAAGGCCCAGGAACGCCTCCCCTCCTAGAAGCAGGACAGGCATGCTTGGGCCTGACTCTGGGGCAGCCCCATCTCAGGACAGGGCCTGGAGCATAAAAGGTGACAGGTCGAGTTACGGCATGATTATTGGGGGCCGCAGCCTAAGGCCAAGTCCAGTTCCAGATAACTGGGGCTTCGGAGACAGAGCAACTCAGACACTGTTTAGCTGTGGCCTTGAGGCCTCAGACTCTGTGAAACAAGGATGGTGTGGGCAGTTCCCAAGATGGAGGTTCAATCAACTGCCAATGGCCAGTGCCTTAATCAACCCTGACTATGCAATGAGGCCTCCAATAAAACCCAAAAGGAAGACTTCCCTGGAGGTCCAGTGGTTAAGACTCTGAGCTTCCACTGCAGGGGGCGCAGGTTTGATCCTTGGTCTGGGAACTAAGATCCCGCGTGCCACGTGGCCGGGCCAAAAAAAAAAAAAAAAAAAAAGGAGTGGGTTGGGAGAGCTTCCAGGTTGGTGAACACAGGGATCTTGGGTCGGGAAACAAAGACCCCGCGTGCCACGTGGCGGGGCAAAAAAAAAAAAAAAAAAAAAGGAGTGGGTTGGGAGAGCTTCCAGGTTGGTGAACACAGGGAGGAGTAGGAAGGGTGGTGAACTCAGAGGGCATGGAAGCCTTGTGCCCTCTCCCCAGGCCTTGCCCTCTGCATTTCTTCCACCTAGCCGTTCCTGAGTTATAGCCTTTTATAATAAACCAGTAATCTCAAATAAAATATTCCTCTGAGTTCTATGAGCCACTCTAGCAAATTATCAAACCCTCCAACCTGTCGCCAGACTGTCAGAAACACAGATGACAACCTCGACTTGCAACTGGGGTCGACAGAGTGGGGAGAGGTGTTGAGGCGAGGGAGACAGTCTAGTGGACTGAGCCTTTAACCTGTAGGATCTGGTGCTCTCTCCACAAAGACAGTCAAAACTGAGTTACACAGTAGGACACCCAGCTGGTGTCCGACAACTGCCTGGTCTGGAAAAAAACACACATCAGAGTTGTTGTCAGAATCAGAGCAGCAACAGGTAACTGAACCAGGGAGAACGTCGCCAGGCACCACAGGATTGCTGTCAAGATAATAAAGCTCCCAGCAAGCAGCAGGCACTTGGCAACGACTGTCGACACTGTTACTGTTCTCCTCCAATGAAGACACACGAGGACTTTACCTCACAGGAAAAGTTCTCGATATCGTCCAGCAACCAGGGACCAGACAGGCTGCCACTGGACTTTCCCTCCTGACTTAACCACAAATCTAGACAAAGTGTATATACCAACCGCTGGCAGGCACAAGATGACACCCAAGGCAGGGCTACAATCCCTCAGAGCAGGGAAGCCCCCAGGTGCACCCAACTTCCCCTCTGCTTCCTCCCAAAGGCACTTTCTAAACCACAGCACAGGAAAGTACAGCCCGAGCACAGCCGCCGTCCTGCTGGGCAGAAAAAACAAATCATGACTAGTGAGATGGCTACTAAGTGGGGACAGACGCTGAAGGAAGGGGAGCTGAGACGGCATCCCAAATTCTCCCTGGATCCTCAGGCAGCCGTGAGGCGTGAGACCCAGACGCGCCATCAGAGAGCAGCTGGGAGCCCAAGAGCCAGAGTCCAGAGGGCAAGTAACGCTGGGCAGTCACCGAAGTGTAGGTCCAGCAGGAGGGACTGAAAGGTCACGCGTGAGACATGAGCAGCTGCTGCAGGAGCAAGGGCCACACCCCAGCGGGGGGAACTGAGAAGGCCTGCGCCCCAGACAGCAGGAGGGGCGGTGTGGCCAGTTACCTGCCTGTCACTAAGGGGAAGGTAACCAAAAAGGGAATGAATCTAAAAGATAAAAAGAAAATGTATCAGAGGGGATAAAATGAAAAAAAGACAGAAGAGAGAGAAAACAAAGAGCAAGACAGGAGACTGAACCCACCACGTTAATGATCACACTCAGTGTACAGAGAGATACAGACTGAACAAAGTAACTGGGGTGCTAAATTACTCTCCTTCCCATGTAAATGCTTGGAGTACTTGTGATAGTTCATTTTAATGTGTCCAGTTGACCAGGTCACAGTGCCGAGATATTTGCTCAAACATTATTCTGGTTGTGTCTGTGACAGTGATTGTGGGTGAGATTAACATTTAAGCTGTGGGCTTGGTAAAGCAGGTTGCTCTCCCCAGTGTGGTGGGCCTTGCCCAATCCATTGAAGGCCTGAGGATCACAGACAGGCTCACTCTCCCCCAGTGAGAGGGATACTTCCTGCCTTCAGACTCAAGCTGAAACATCAGCTCCTCCTGGCCTCCAAGCCTGCCAGATATGGGGACTTGCCAGCTCCACAAGCATAAACCAATTCCTTATGATAAGTCTCTTTACACATACACACCATTGGTTCTGTTTCTCAGGGGAACCCTAATACAGCACAGAATGTTAATTTTCCACAGCATCTGCAAAGTAACCACTAACATTTAGTCTCAAAAACAACTTACAGAACAAGCTGTATACAGAACACCTAAAAGGTATTTCAGTAAAACATCACTAAAACATAACACACTTCTCTGGAATTTCCTATAATTGGAGGCAAACTTAATCAAATAATTCCTCCCAAACCACACAAATGAATACCTGAAATAAAACTGAAGACTGCTAAAATGCAGTACCACCCCCAGCACAGTAAACAGTCTGTTTCCGTGGGAGCCACTACTTCAAAAGAACCCTTAAGACATCGTTTCCATCCACAGGCAGAGACAGCTCTCCTTTCTGAGTGAACCTCGAGGAAGGAGCCCATGACGCAGACTGAGATGACCAGAACAGAGCTTTCCCTACCGTGCGACCCGCCGGTGAGGCTGCCCTACACTTCAACGACAGGCACTCTCAGTGAGTGCGAAACAAGCCTTCCTTGTCATCAGTTCCACTTCAAAATTCTACCTGGGAGATGTGGGTTCAGACAATAACCAAAAGCAAGGGTGTTCCTTTCAAAATCAGAAACACTGCTGAGACTGGGAAAAAAATGAAAGCAGGAGGACACGTCAATCAGCCCGCTGTGTCCAGCCTCCCGACACACCCTGGCCGCGCGGTCACCACTCAGTCCACCCACCTCCACTTGGCCACCTGGGGCTTCAGGAAGGTCAGGCCCAGCCGCTGCACGAGCTTCACCCCAAGCTTCCGGAGCAGGGTCTGGTTGCTGTCGGGGAGCCTGCAGTCGTCCAGGCACTGGAGAACGGTGGCAGCTGTGAACACAGCACGTCCCGCTCAGTTTGGTGGGAAGGGTTTGTGTCATCTCCCAAACGCACCAACCCCACCTGACACGCACGACACCAAAACCAGACACTTCCACAGGCCCCCCCGACCCCAGTCAGTGTGAAGGCCTACATCTACGCTGGACCCCTTGAGCTCTGCTTCATAAAGACCCCTTCACCCCATGTCATTTACTAAGTGCAGCTGGAGTCGGACCTGCCCAACCCTCTCACTGTGAACCACGGATCTGGAGATGGAACGCAGAGGCACCCAGGGAGGGAACAGCGTCCAGGGCAGAGAGAGCGGGCACGTGCCTGGCGGGTTGAGCACATGCTGCAGGCCACGAGGACCATGCAGACAGGCTTGAGCATGAGACTGCAAGAATGGGGAGCGGGGCATTTCCCTCTACAAGCAGGGAAACTGTGTGATCGGGCCCCCCTGCTGCCAAGGCTATTTGGGGCAATGAGGAAGGCATCGGGGGAAGCGGAGGCCAGGGGAGCACACAGGACCATGTTTCGTGTGAGACAAGGAGGGGGCGTTCAAGACAAGTTGAAATGGCATCTGGGTAACTTCCCAAGAGACCCAAACGGCGCACAGTGACCAGCGTGGGTATAACTGACAGTAACTCGAGATGGACCTGGGATCTGTGTGTGCAAGTCCGTCGAGGACAACGTGTGACGATGCTGAATGGAGACTGCTCGTGTTCTCAGGTGTGACAATGACATCAAGGTTATGTTTCCAAAAAGAGTCAACAGATGCCAGTGGAATGACAGGGTGTCTAGGTGGGGGGTGAGGGGGAGCATGGATGAAACAGGAGTGCCCATGAATTAAAAACCTGAAGCTTGTGATAGAAATATGAGAGATCACTATACCAGTCAGTCTTCCTGTATGTGTATGAAATGTTCCATGATGAAAACTTCAAGAAATAGACTCTACTACCTAAATCTGATTCATACATCTTCTAAAACATAGACTAAGAAATTTCTCTTGTTCCAGGGAGTAAGCCTTTCTGCAGTGAAAATCACTATACTGATTTTCATAAGTTGAGGTTCAATCTAAAATTAAGAGAATGAGGCAAAAAGGGCAAACAATGTAGCCATGGTGCTGTGAAGAATGCAGTTGGGACCCCAGGAAGCGAGCCAGAAACCTCAGGGCTTCATCTACATCCCAAGGCCCCCAGGATCAAGACCAGACAGTCAGGGCATCAGGAACCCAGACCTCCTCCCTAAGAGGCCTGAGGCCTAACAGTCAGATTATTAACACATACACACACACACACACACACACACACACACACACACACACA
>NC_041227.1:122385557-122388461 GCF_002837175.3 Physeter macrocephalus
CCCACACACACACACACACACAAAAAAGACCGGGAAAAAAAAAAAAGAAAAAACCACTATGATAGTATCCAAATATAGCAAGTCACAGATTTTTGTGCCTGTGAATAAACTGTTGAGGAGACACATTTGATCATAATTCAGGCAAACTCGTGTCACAAACACACCCTCACTTACAAATAAACCTTACCGTAGGGTAAACAGTCTTCACGTTTTCCATGCTTAAATATTTGTGCCTTAAAAAAAAGAAAAAAAAATTCTATTAGAATTTGCAAATACATTTACAAATTTAAAACATAAATTATCAAAACAATTCATCGCATCTTCCAGGATTTTTATTCTAGACACTCGCCAGGATATAACAAGAGAACAGTTTCTGTACATGACAAAGAAAGGAATTACAAGAGACTGGAGAGGAAATCTTCCAAAGGGGCAACGTAAACCAGAGATGCAGCGGTGAGGCCGCGCTCACTGACACGCGCCCGCGTTGAAGTTAAGGGTGCTGGCCTGTAAGGAGAGTAAAGAATCGTATCAGGTTTCCATGACCAGCGTGTACCTGAAGGTACCAAAGGATAAGAGTTAAGGTCGAATTATCCCACACAAAGGTAAGGCACCCTCGTACTCATCCTCATTCTGAGCCGGCAAAGGAGAAAGGGCCCCTCCTGCGTCTCACACACGTGGGGCCGGCAGGCTGTCAAAACCTCAAAAACCTAGAGTCCTCAACCTGAAATTTTACCCTCCACTTTCAACTCTGCAAGACTTGGGTATCCAAGCCCTTAAACGAAGAACCCTAAAGCTGAGCAACTCTAAGAAAACAGCTAAGAAACTTCTTCTCCTTCAAGAATTACTATTTAACTGGCAAGGTGAGACCACTTCTGTCTTAGACCGTCTGAAGGTATGTGGGCCCGACTGCACTGGACCCTGTCCCCCGACACCAGGTCCTGCTGGTGAAGGAGCTGCTCAGCCGAGGTGAAGAGTGTGAACACCATCCAAGACACTTAGTCAGTGGTGTTTCACGTGGAGACCGACAACCCGGGGGGCCCTGGACACTCTGAGGCAGGCTCACAGGAGAACAGGCCACAGGGCTCAGACCCACAGGCCCAGGATATCCCAACACTCAAAGCACCGTGGAACCTCCCAGCCAGTGGCCCATGGCTCCACCGCCTCTCCCAGCACACGTGACAAAGGCCTCACCTCGCCAGCCCTGCTCTGGGCCTCTGCTGCAAAAGCCCCACGGCAGAAGTCATGCTCTCCTTCGTGCTTTCTGCCCTTCTTCTCCCCCCAGCAACTCAACCCCAAAACCATGAGCCAGCCATCAGATTAGGAAGTTCAGGGCATTTCATTCCCCCACACCTTTCCGTGACCCACACTACAAGTGGAGAAGGACCCCCGGACATTCACGGACCACATCTGAAATATCCCCATTTCATGACTGGCAAACCACTCCCAAAACACTTGAAATCTTTGTCTTTACAATCTGGGTTTACGATGAGGGGGAAAGTCACCTGCATCCCCTAGCTTCTTCCTGGTGAACTTTTTTTTTTTTTAATTTATTTTATTTTTGTCTGTGCTGGGTCTTCATTACTGCGTGCGGGCTATCTCTGGTTGCGGCGAGTGGGGGCTACTCTTCGTTGAGATGTGCAGGCTTCTCATTGCGGTGGCTTCTCTTGTTGCGGAGCGTGGGCTCTAGGAGCGCAGGTTCAGTTGTTGTGGCACATGGGCTCAGTAGCTCAGTAGTTGTGGCTCGTGGGCTCTAGAGCGCAGGCTCAGTAGTTGTGGTGCACAGGCTTAGCTGCTCCACGGCATGTGGGATCTTCCCGGACCAGAGATCGAACCCATGTCCCCTGCATTGGCAGGCGGATTCTTAACCACTGCGCCATGAGGGAAGTCCCCTGGTGAACTTTTAAAGGAGTCAGGGAGGTGGCTTGGTGGAAAGGAAGGAGGAAATCATCCTGCAGCCGGATGAGTCTGAGCAGGATGTGCGAGCCCCAGGGTGAGCCACCCACAGCCCTGGGCACAATGCCCGCCACCCTCCTCCTGCAGCAGAGGCCACGAGAGCAACCCCATCTACGCTGGCCATCAGCCTCCTGCCCCAACTGCCACAACAGGACCAGTGGACTGGCTCAGAAGGACAGACACCCAAGCTGGTGGCCGTGGAGCTGGTCTGGGACCAGGAGTAAGGAAAGGGTGGGCCGCACCATGCAGCCCACTGCTGTCCCTCACCTGCTACGAATCCCTCCAGCTCCACCACAGCCTCCCCCAGAAGCCACGGCAGGCCTTCATACAGGACTCAGACAGTCCAGACCCCAGCAAAGCTTATAGAACAGACCACTGTGGTTAGATAGCTCTAACTTTAAAAAAACTAAATGTCAGCGTTCACATAAACAACCTGGATGCAACCGTCTCAGCTCCAAACTGCCTCACATACAAACCAGGACAGAGAACCTGGCCGAGGATGGGGCTTCACCGAGGGTCCAGCTCCTCCTCCAAGCAGGAGGTCCAGCCTGCAGGGCTGAGGGGGCGTCTCAGGGCTGGCCCAGCCCAGGTCGCAGCGCCAGCGTGCCCTGCGGACACATACCACCTCCCCTCCGTTCTCGGGGCACAAAGCCATCCACACGGCCAGTGCCACTGCACACAAAGACAACCGGTGCCACAAGGAAACAGCTGACAACACGACAAGCGCACAAGTTATAAAAACCACTCAGGTCTTGGGCTTCCCTGGTGGCGCAGTGGTTGAGAGTCCGCCTGCCGATGCAGGGGACATGGGTTCGTGCCCCGGTCCGGGAGGATCCCACATGACACGGAGCGGCTGGGCCCGTGAGCCATGGCCGCTGAGCCTGCGCATCCAGAGCCTGTGCTCTGCAACGGGAGAGGCCACAAGAGTGAGAGGCCCGCGTAACACAAAAA
>NC_041227.1:122389422-122423964 GCF_002837175.3 Physeter macrocephalus
GAGGGGGAGGCCCGGGTAACAAAAAAAAAAAAAAAAAAAAAAAAAAAAAGAAAAAAAAACACTCAGGTCTCAATCAACTTTCAAAGTTATAGTAATTATACGCTTAAAAACACAAATAAAAAAAAAACACAAATAAATGTCTTGGTATAAAAATAACTAACATAAATTTTGCCAAATTTGCTAAAACTGTGAAGCACACTCTAGTACACCAACAGCTCTATGGTAGAAAATACCACCAGGAAGACTTACCGTCTCAGCTGCTGAAGCACCAGAATCACTGCTGTCCTTTCTGAACCCTGCCCACCCCAAGCTCCGCGCTGAGTCCAGGCAGCAAGAGGGGAGGCCTTGCCATACCCAGCTGCATGGCGGGCAGACACCGCCAGATTAACAGACATGAATGCACAGTTAAGCATCACTGAACTCAAAGTACCCACTCTGTGCTCTCTTCCAGTGGATACTACAATCAGAATTACCATCATGTGGGAAAAAACAAAACTTTCTTTTGTTCTAAAAAGAAGTCCTCAAAATGGTATGCTGATTATGTAGAATACACACTGAAGTATTTACAGGCAGTGGAGTGATTTAATTTAAAACAGTTCAACAACACAAGTGTGTGGCTGTATATTTTATTTTAATATACACACATGTGTGCACATGTGCACACACACACACGTATACATAAAAATAAAGTCAGGGATCCAAGGACTTCACAAAAGAGCCTACAGAAACTAAAAGGATAACAAAGGGATTTTATAAACAACTGTACAGCAACAAATTAGACGGGACTTCCCTAGTGGCGCAGTGGTTAAGAATCTGCCTGCCAACGCAGGGGACACTGGTTTGAGCCCTGGTCCAGGAAGATCCCACATGCCGAAGAGCAACTAAGCTCATGTGCCACAACTACTGAGCCTGCCCTCTAGAGCCCGCAAGCCACAACTACTGAGCCCTCATGCCACAACTACTGAAGCCCGCGCGCCCTAGAGCCCATGCTCCACAACAAGAGAAGCCACCGCAATGAGAAGCCCGCACACCGCAACGAAGAGTAGTCCCTCCTCGCCGCAACTAGAGAAAGCCCGCGTGCAGCAACAAGACCCAACGCAGCCAAAAATAAATAAATATATATTTATTTTTATTTTTTTTTTAAATTAGACAACCCAAAGGAAGTGGACAAATTTCAAGACAAATTCCAAATAAGCAAAAATGACTTAAGAAATAGAAAATCTGAATAGACTTGGATCATGTAAAGAAATTTAAATTAGTACTTTAGAATCTTTCCATAAAGAAAACCCCAGGCCCACATGGCTTCACTAATGAATTCTAGCAAACGTTTAAGGAAAAAATACATCCTACCTAAACTTCAAGAAAACAGAGGAGGAACAGTTCCCGGTCCTCACCTGATACAAAAGCCACAGACATCACAAGAAAACCGCAGACCAACATCCCTCATGAACAAACATATAAAAATCCTGAGGACTTCCCTGGTGGCGCAGTGGTTAAGACTCCACACTCCCAATGCAGGGGGCCTGGGCTCGATCCCTGGTCAGGGAACTAGATCCCACATGCGTGCCACAACTAAGGAGCCAGCGAGCCGCAACTAAGACCTGAAGCAACCAAATAAAATAAATTCATTAATTAAATAAAATAATTTTTTTTTAATCCTTAACAAAATACTAGCAAAATGAATCCAGGAACATACTAAATGGATTTTACTCCATGACCAAATGGGATTTATTCCCCATTTTCAAGGAATGCAAGGCTGGTTTAACATTCAAAAATTGATTTATGTAATACATCGTATTAGCAGAATAGAGAACAAAAACATACAATCAGCTCAGTAAAAGCAAAAACAGCACCTGACAAAATCCAATACCCATTCATGATAAAAGCTCCCCATCAACTACAAATAGAAGGTAACTTCCTCAATATGATAAAGAGCATCTATGAAAACCACAGCTGGTATCATACTTAATGGTAAAAGACTGAACACTTTCCCCTAAATAAATAGCAAGAAATCGCAACAAATTTTCGATGGAGTGGTGAGAAGGTGCTCCACCCTAGAAGTGGGGCTACAAGAGGAGGATCCAGCTTGTCCCAGGTGAGCCAGAGGGGCTCCAGAGAGTCAGCAAAAACACAGAGCAGAATCTTCCAGAAGGGTGGAAGGAGGTCTAAGCAATCAACAAAATAAATTAGAAGTAGACTATATTAAGGGCTAGTGAAGAAAAGAAAAAGATAAGCAAACTACAAGAAAATCAAAACCGTACAAGTTGTGGTCCACATATGAAAGAAACAAAAATAAGACAGGATTCTGATCAACGGGAATGTTGGAAAGTAGACTCCATCTGACATTAATACCAGGCACAACGCTCCTTCATAAGGGCCCTGGGACTGCAGAGCAGAAAACGAACCCCTGTCATGAATGTTATTGACTGTAAAAATTACAAACCAATAATTCTAAGCCCAAGACTTAAAGAAGGATACAGAACGGAAGGGAAATGCTGCCAACTCGTATCATGTACAAGTGAATGCACAAAGGCACTAGCTGAGAAGAAGCAACGGGCGAGGCAGGCAGCAGGGGAGGAAAAGCACAGTGACATCCTCTTACAAAGAGGGGTGGGATCAGGAGACCCTGTGGAGAGGGGATGGCAGAGGAAACAGGTCCAGAGCACCTAAAAGCAGTGACATTGTCAACAAAGCTGGGAGATGGCAGGAGGGGCGGTCAGCAAGCCAGCAGATGGGCTGGAGCACATCGTGCAGGAGGAAGGGGCAGCAATCACCCCCGGCACAAAGCAGGCTGTGTCTCCGGGAGAAGGGGCTGTGCTGACAAGAGCCGACAAGGGCTGATGTGTTTTCATCACCAAGCCTCTGGACTGCTTAATCTCTTCACCAAGTGTAGAATAAAAATGATTTTTCAAAGAAGAAGGAGCTCCTCCTACTCTACCCACTGAATGTGCTGAGGATTCTCCACGAATGTCACACAGAGAAGCATCCAGACCCCTGACCACCTGTGTGACGGGGCAGGAAGGCGCCCTCTCTGAATCTCAGTTTCCTCAGTAAACGACATGGGGCAGTGATGGTACCAGTTCGCTGATCCACTCAGAGAATAAAATGCAAATGAACATAAAACACATTATATTAACCAATGAGATCAGAATTGTCTCCTACCTGGTAAATACAGACATATTCCTTTCGTTTGTCCAGAAACTATTTTCTTTTAAGAACTCTTCCCTAGGTTTCATTTACAACATTTAAAGTTAACTTACTCCATGTAAATTCAAATGCATCCAATTTAATATACTTTAGACATAAGTCATCCATTTTCAGAACAATTACTCCTGAGCAGAAACACCTGGGTCCTTCCGTGCGAGGACTTGGAATCTGGGAGGGAGCCAAAAGCACCAAAATACCCACTTACAGTCTGCAGACCAGTGGTGTGATGGGGTCCACACAACGTGCGATGAGATGCCTAATAGTGCCGGGCGGGGAGGTCAAAAACAAACCTCACCGAGAAGCTTCCCTTCAGCAGCTCTCAGCACAGGGACAAGGTCTACCGATGGGCACCCCATGCAGGCGGGCCATGGGTACACTGTTCTACTGGAGCATCGGGTCAGATGGGCACCTTGGCCAGTTCACCCCCCTCACTCCTGGCAGCTTTGTTATGAATAGAGCAGAGCCTCCTTTTACTCTCAAATACACAGCATGGATAAAAATCATACGGTCACCTATGTGGCAAGTTCTCTGACCTCCTCCCCTCCACAGCCGGGGTCTCTGGGGTCAATGCCTCCCTCCCTGGGGCCAGGGGTCTTCCAGCTGCTTCAACCAAGAGCCAGGCGGAAGCAATACTGTGACTGCCAAGCCCAGGACCCTCTGCCTGGGACGCTCCCCCTGGAAACCCAGTAGCCAGGTGCAGAGGCGCCATGCAGGAGCCACAGTCCACAGGCCCAGCTGAGCCTAACCCTTCTAGTCACCCACACAGTGCGGGCTTCTCAGGCAAGGCCCTTGGCAGCAAGGGGCAGAGACAAGCCCCACCCCCCCGGCCCATGCCCTGGCCTGTCAGGACCCACAGAATCCACACACAACAGCTGCTGTGCAAAGCCACAGGCTTAGGGGGTGGCTTGTCCACGACAGACACAACTCCCTCCTCAGGATCCGTGTGAGGGACTGAAATCTCACCCTGCAGGCACCACCCTGGCAGCAGTGTACGGGACACACGGGGAGGCCACTCTCAACGTGCGGGAAGCTGAGCGGGGGCGCCTAGACCAGGGAGGATGGTCTGCAGAGGGAGGGAGGCTGGACAGGCAACGGCAGGAAAGAGAACTGACAGCACCTGGTGACCACTTAAACGCTCTTTGGTCTCATTCACTAAAAAATAATAAGAATTTAAAATACGAGGAAAGGCCCCAAATGCTCTCACACATGAACACCCTTCATTTGCCAAATTCCTTACAAAGTCTAAGTAAGAGAAAAGAACAAGTAGTGAAGACCTCCCAGGACAACTGTCACTGACACAGCCCGCCACTGGGCATGGGCAGATGGTGACAGGCCCCCATGGTCCCCACCCCACAGAGGGGACCAGACCCGAGGCCATGCTGCAGGCCACTGTCTGGACCAAATGGGACCCAGTCCCCCATCTTTTATGGGTTCAAGGTGGATTCTTTTTATCCCTACACTTTTCCTGACCTTGAAGCCCACAGGATTTCCCAGGGGCGGGGGGGTGCTCTGTACGCACAAAGGCAAAGGTCACAGGAGTTACGGACTCTCCCGTGAACAGACTCAGAAGGGCTAAAGGGATGAAAAGGAATGAAAATCGCAGATGGCCAGGGCTTTGATTTTGTTTCTTGGTCTATTTTTCCACATAAAGTAGGGCCGTCTTCACTGCCCCTCCCTCCTGAGAGCACACGGTCCAACCCAGCATGTGCAGAGAACAGTGACCCCCAGCAACGGGAGGAAGCGGCTGACAGAAATGCTCTGATCTTCAGATGGTCAGGAGGATCCATCAGCCAAGCCACTAAATGGGGAGTGTACCCCATTTTTCATGGAAGCATAAAACATGAGCCAACTGAAAACCACCAGCTAGAAGCACACACTCCATACAAGCCATACACCACAGAGAGACGAGACCATATAGCACACCCATCTGAGGAGAGATGACCGCCAGGTCTGTTCAGGTTGTTCTAGAAACCAGCACAGCACAAAGTGCAAACAAACGCATTTCTCAGTAATCACTCTAAACCACCACACCTTCCAATCACCACCCACCCAAGCCAGCTCTTCTGCACCGTGCAACCAGCTTCCCTCCCCAGGGCATGTTCTCCAGCCATAAATCACAGGCTATCGGCTGTTGAGAGCAAGTCCGCCCGGCTGCCAAGCAGGAGATGCTGGTCTGAGGCCCCTGAAGGCACCACTGAGTCAAGGGCAAGAAAAGCAGCTCCACCCTAGGCCCTGGGAGAAAGGGGCCCACACCACACAGCTCAGGGGTGCCACTCACGAGCACCCAAGAATCACCCTGTGAGCTGATGAACACTGGCACCGCGGGGCACCTCACCGCATGGCGGCCCCATCGCCAGTCCCTCGGGAAGACGCGACATCACAGACACACCGACCAGCAGACAGGATGGGGCTCAGGCAGGGCAAGCTCCCCCGTCCTGTGCTCCAGAGTCCTGTCCCAGGGCAACAGAGGGGACCATGCCCCAGCATCACAGCTGTTCCTGGATGTGCACACACAAAGGGGACAAAATGTAAACAGAAAGGACCATCAGCACTGACACAACAGTTTCAGGCTGGACGCCACTCCAGAGCGTGACTGATGGTCCTCGTTGGAGCCACAGAGCCAAGCCAGGACCAAACCTTCCATGGAAGGCAACGAAGCCCAACAGCCTGGCGCCCTCTGAGTAACACCCAAGGGCGTTATACAGACGATTTCTCTTAACTCACGCTCCAGGCCCCCCCCTTCCCTGCAGGTCAGAGAAGAACCCCACCACCTGCACCACCCTCCACCCCGCCCACCCTGACACACACACACACACACACACACACACACACACACACACACACACACACACACACACACACACACACACACACACACACGACTACTGGCTTGCAAAAATAAAAGGGAGGGGGAGGGCCACCACCCCAAGAAATGACAGTAACCTGAAACTGTATGGTGGAGCACTAAGAAATACAGAAGGACAACCGGCCTGAAGGCCGTGCCCACCAGACTGCGCTCAGGACCAGGCCTGAGGGAGGGGAGGGGGCAAGCCAGCCCAACCAGAGGCACCTCCCACCCCAAGAAGAAGCAAGACATCTGTTCTCTCGAGAGGGTGCCTGGTTTACTTCCTCAGGACTGCATACATTAAGGGAAAAACAAAAAACTTCCAAATGTGGAAAAATTTTAGTTG
Source organism: Physeter macrocephalus (assembly GCF_002837175.3). NCBI lineage: Eukaryota > Metazoa > Chordata > Mammalia > Artiodactyla > Physeteridae > Physeter > Physeter macrocephalus. The sequence goes on from NC_041227.1 coordinate 122,395,821, forward strand.
TTGAAATTGAGTTTTCAATGGCTAGGATAAACAGCTGACTATTATCAGCTAGGACCCAGAATGAAAAAATACAATTCTGATAAAATACACTTATATCAAATAAACCATAAAGGATTTTAAGTACACAAATATGTAAATAAAAATTAACTTCAAAAAGAAATGTTTAAATGATCAAAATAATCACATTAGTTTTATCTTCCCATTATGTGTTAAATCTTTTTTCCTAACCTAACAGTGAAATCCCAATCATAAACACACACCTTCACAGGAGGGGAGACGGCCTGGCCCGCCCCAGTCCCTGACTGCAGCTTCCTGCGTCCTGTCTGGAAGATGAGGCTGCACGATGCACAAGAGCCCAGAGGACACGTGATGACTGTGACCTCCTGTTTTCAGATGTCAATCTGCTCATAACGACGTATTCCACCACCTTATTATCTACCCAGCTTCCTCAAATGTTCTGAACAGCCCCCGCGGAAGTCAGGATCCTAATAACAAGCTACATTAAGATGTTCCCATTTAAATGACCCCTCCTAGACCCTAGCGTTTGGGCTGCCTGTGGTCCTACTACTCGGAGGGGCCCAGCTTTCCAGGGCAGGGGGAGGATGACTGGGAGGCCACTCGGGGTGGCCCTCGTCCAGCCCACCCACCCCAAGAGAGCATGGTCAGACTCTACAAACCATGAGCAACCACACAAAGGTACAGGCACAACCAGGCTTTCTACCGCCCCTAATACAGGCATTTCAAACACCATGAAGCAAAAAAAAGCTAAAAGCTCTTCCCTTAAAAGGGTCAGAATCAGTCTGAAGAGCAGCAAAGATGCTGCCACACCTCGACCTCCACTATGGGAAGAGCAAGCCTGAGGATGGCAAAGACCTGCAGGAACAATCTTGGAGGGAGAGCCAGACCAGTCGACTCCAGTCCCTCCCAAACATGCCTTGTTAGGACCACTTACTCAGTGCTAATGATTCTTCAGATAAAAATCGATTCTCAGTCAATTCACAAGTACCAAAAACACTGATCATACATCTCCTATTTGCCTAACAAAGTGACGTGTAAAGGGTGCAAAAGGCACAATTCCTGCCACAGAAACTGAGAAACGATCAACATAAAGCCTGCTGTTCCCAGAGCAGAGGTCAGAGGAGGAGGCTGTGACACACAGGGGAGCGTCCCGAGAAGAGCTGGCTCAGGCGCAGGAACTGGCAGGGGTCGTGCTCTGGTGCCAAGCCCAGGGGGAGGAGGGGGCTCTGTGCGGAAGTGAGACAAGAGGAGACACAAGGAGGAAAGGGAGGAAGAGCCTCGCCTGGGACCAGATGGGCAGAGCTGAGCCCACTGACGGGCTTTGACAGGGCAGGCGACCTGGGCAGCAGAAAGGAGCATGGGACCCAGAACACCCAGAGGAGGTGTCACTGCCCAGAAGGACCCTCCAGACTGGGCCAGCCCCTGAATGGAGGGAGGGCAGCAGCAGGCAGATGGCCGAGAGGACCCTGGACAGGGTGGAGGATGGGCCAGGGAAGCGGCCAGCACAGCCTGGCGAGCACCGGACCAGTAAAGGAGGGCAGGGCCACAGAGACGCGGCGGATCTTCACTAAGATACATCTTGAGTTGACTTCCATGTCAGATTCCCCAAGTTCCCACTTGGTTCTTTCGATATGTGGGGTCAGATCTTCTTTTATTTTTGGAACGTTTCTTAGAATGTGGTTTTAAGTATTAGTTATATTTATTATTTCAGCTCCATAGTTTTGTTTCTCTTCTTCAGTCATGCATATGCTGGGTTTTCTGTCTTGTCAGGTTTTTCTGTGTGCAGGGGACGCCTCAAGCCACCTCCCCACCTTGGGGCTCGGCCCTGGACTTAGCCTGTGAGAGCACAGACAGCGTCGGCCGGCATCCTCCTCTGCAGCTGGGTCTCACGCAACTCAGGCGGAAGGAGGGAAAAGCCACAGCACAAGACGTTACCTTGACCTGCGGAGCCTGAAGCACAACCAGGTGCACAGAACCAGGGCTCTGGGACCAAGGACAGAAACCAAGGACTGAGGTCAGTGGAGAATCGGGCACTGAGCCTGAGGGACCTTCCAGTGCAGGGACCCCTGCACTGGAAGGAAGGTGAGGGTGACCGGGCAGCCATGTAAGTGGGGGCTACGAGGTGGGGCACCACGGTGGAGGGACACTGGTCAAGCAGTCTGCATTTGTCTCACAGAGCACAGCACTCTGTGTTTGTCTCTCATCCAAGAGGTAAAGGCACTGCAATGGCCAAGCCCCTTCCCGTGCAAGCGTGGGCCCAGGATGGCTGCCTGCAAGCACACACCTGTCCAGCAGGACACGTCACCTCATCACACAGCAGGTGTACAAACCAGGCCGCCGGTGAATGGAGACAAGCCTCACACCGTGCGTGTTCTAACAAGACCCGTTCACTGGGCAGCCCGCCACGCATAAACCAGTCACGTGAGATTAAAGCAGCCTCAGAGTTGGCTGCTCCACATCGTAGACCCCCAAGGAAACTGAAGATGCCTTATTTCACCTGAATCCTACAGGAGCACATGAACATTACATAAACATGCACACCCTGAAAATGGTCACATTCAAATGGTTCTACCACATTTTCCTCCACCGGAAACCATGCCCCAGGCAAGTGCTATGACTAAAAAGCCCAGATTGGTTAATTTGTCCTCTGGCCAAACAACTTTAATGAAACCACAGGGTGCCGTTTCCAAAGAATCCTGAAAGAACAGGAATCAAAGCCACGAGAGATGTTCTGGGTAAGCAAGTGCCTTCTCTTCACGTTCAAAGATGAGCTCATGCCACGCTCTGAGGCCACAGGCCTGCTGCTTTCCTTCCACAGATGGGGGCGTGGAGAGGGGCTGCCCCCGCTGGGATCTCAGGTGCTGCTGTAGGACCCGCTCCTCCCTGGGGGGCAGAGCCAACCACGTCTGGAGTCTGGGGCGCGCATCTGGGGTGCGGCCTGCCCGTCCGAGGGTGCGGGCCACCTGTTCGACAGCCACCCTGACCTGGACACGAGGCTCCTCCACGTCCTTAAACCACATGCCAAACCAGGGCCCCCGCCCTCCCCACAAGGGGCTCAGGCTGTGGGACTGTGGGCATCTGCCGTCTTCACTTCCCTGGTCTTTAATCTTGTTTGTGACTGCTTTACCCTTTAACAAGGTGTACTTGTGACAGTGACAGAACGGATAGAAGAACCCTCACTGTGAAGGGGGGACAATCCCAGCAGCTGGCAAACAGAATGGCGCGCCCCGTCCACTGCCCGCCCTCAGGAAGCACACAGAGCCACCTGTCAGTCAGTCTCCAATCTGAGGAGCCAGAGCGGAGACGGCACGCCTGCCAGCGTGAGCAGAGCGCAGCAAGTTCAAATGACCACCAGCCTCAATTTTTAATACTGTTTCCCTTCCTTGAATTTCCTAGATTTCCATTAACCCTAATGCTTAAAGAGGGACTAAACCAAAGGGTGTTTCAAAGGTCTACAGTAAAGAGGCATTCCAATGAAATGAAGTTGCCAAACACTTATTTCCCTGCCAGAGGGTTAAAAATCATCCCTGCAAGAGGAATAGGCTTCAAGGGAAATAAAAATCCAGTGCCAGTTTCGACGGTACTTGTTACGAGTCCACCTGTTTCGCCTAATCCACACTAATGAGCAGGTGGATAGAATGAAGCCAAGTGCATCGAAGGAGGCAGACGCAATCCTGAAGCGCAGCACACCTGCAGGTTTCATCACGCACAGCAGACACCCAGCCTCCCCATTCAGGTCTGACAAGCTCATGGCGAAACCGCTCCCGCCCGAGAGAGTTCAGCACCAACACTGTTTCCTCCTGCCCGGGCGGCAGTAGCAGCAATTAAACCAAATTTCGCCTTCAAAAAAAAGGAAAGGAAAGAACGTGCATGATTCCAGAAAGACCCTGGGTTTTCCAGAGGAAGCACTGGGCTTCTGAAGGCTCCAGAAGGATGTGCCTGCCCTGGGAGCTGTGGGAGGGCCAGGCCTCCCCTCCCCTGGCAGGGCTCTTACACCAGGTGATACCCTCACTGAGGGCGCATCTCCCCGACAGCTCCGGGGTGCGGCTGCCAAAGGGCCTCGGCCCCGCAGGGCTTCCTCCTCTGGGTCGACAGGCAGGCAGGGACACAGGGTTCGACTTTGCTAAGCCTTTGGGAAAATAATTTTATTCCTCAGGAGGAAGAGAAAACGGAGGCCTTCTCTCCTCCTGAGTGTCAAACGGGGAGACGTCCCAATAAAGAGCACTTCCCCACTCATGGCCAGTGAAGGGGCCAGCAGGAGGGCAGCAGCAGGCTTGCCAACACCTGTGCCCCACCCGGGGAAGAAGGAACAGAACTCGGGAACAGGGTTTCCCTGCTGGCACAGCGGTTAAGAATCCGCCTGCCAATGCAGGGAACACAGGTTCAAGCCCTGGTCCGGGAAGATCACACATACCACACAGTAACTAAGCCCGTGCGCCACAACTACGGAGCCTGAGCTCTAGAGCCCGCGAGCCACAACTACAAAAGCCCGGGCGCCTAGAGTCTGTGCTCTGCAACGAGAAGCCACCGCAGTGAGAAGTCCTCACACCGCAATGAAAAGTAGTCCCCGCTCACCGCAACTAAAGCCCACACACAGCAATGAAAACCCAACATAGCCAAAAATAAAATAAATTAAAATAAATCAAGTTTTCAAAAAAAGAACTTGGGAACAACCTAGTGACAAGCAGTAAGAGGATCAAAAACGTTAAAAATAATAATAATAAAAAAAAGACCCGTGGGCCCAACCACAGCAGAACTGGGCAGAAAAGTGGCCCCACGACCTTCTCAAGCCAAAAAAGCACTGGCACCCCCAGGACTCTCGGTGGTGGCCTGAACGCACAGGCCTGCCGCTGCCAGTCCAGGCAGGGGTTACACAGGCCTCGCCAGCTGCAGGCCCCAGGGGTGGTCACTGCTGGCTCCAGCCCCATGGTGGAGGCACCTGCAGCTCAGCTACACTGACCTAAACACAGCAATGGCCTCTGGAGAGGCAGCTTCCAGGCCAGGGGGGCCTGGCAGGAGACCCCAGGAGCCTGTCGAGGACACAGATTCCAGACTGGGGGGAAGGAGGTCTAAAGCAGGACAAAAGTGAGTCAGGAAGCAGCACCAGCGTCTGGGCGGGTCTACCCTGCAAGGCCAAGTGGACTGACAGGCTCAGCCGTGTTCGTCAGACCCTTGTTTCTCTGTGACCTAAGACTTCTCAATGTGACTCATGCAAAAAACTAAGAATCCACTTACACTCAAACTTTCAAATAAACCATCTCAGCTGCATCCACCCATCCTTCACCAGGGCTGGATACCCTGCACTACCTCCCTCCCCACACCTGCCCAGGACCCCTGCAGCGATGGCCTGGTGACCAGGACCACCCCCTCCCCTCTTGTCAACACTCAGCACCATTCCTGGCCAGCCACCTCCAGCACTGACCCCCATCATAGCAATAAAGTTCTCCTTAAGCACCTCCCCACACATGCAGCTGGAACGAGAGCCACCTACAGGCACAGGCTGATACCTGTGTTCCATCAATATTACAGCTGTGCAAGCCATAACAATTTTTTAAAAACCTCAGAAACACAGAAAAAATATTTAAATTATTGTTAAACTGGGGCTTCCCTGGTGGCGCAGTGGTTGAGAATCCACCTGCCAATGCAGGGGACACGGGTTCGAGCCCTGGTCCGGCAAGATCCCACATGCCATGGAGCAGTGAACCCCATGCACCACAACTACTGAATCCTGCCCTCCTAGAGCCCACGCTCCACAACAACAGCAGCCACTGCAATGAGAAGCCTGCGCACCACAACAAAAGAGTAGCCTCCTCTCCCCGCAACTAGAGAAAGCCCGTGTGCAGCAATGAAGACCCAACGCAGCCGAAAATAAATAAATAAATAAATTTAAATTAAGAAAAAAAAGAGATAACCAACAAGGACTTACTGTATAGCACAGGGAACTCTACTCAATATTCTGTGATAACCTATGTGAGAAGAGAATCTAAAAAATAGTGAATAGATGTATTTGTATAACTGACTCACTTTGCTGTACAGCAGAAACTAACACAACCAGCAATGAAGACCCAACGCAGCCGAAAATAAATAAATAAATTTTAAATAAATTATTGTTAAACTTAAAAAAAAACAAAAACCTGCTGCTACTATTGTAGCAAGGAAATTGAAAATATACGCTCAAACAAAAACTTATATACAAAATTTGAGATCAGCATTCCTCAGAGTAACTAAGAATTCCCATACAGTGGAGTATTGACCGTAAGAAAGAACAAAGCACCGACACAGGCTACAACGTCGAGGAACCATGAACACATGATGTTAAAGGAAAGAAGCCAGACTCAAAAGGTCACACTGCACACGATTCCACTTGTATGAAATGTCCAGAATAAGCAAACCCAGAGAGACAGAAAGTAGATCACTGGTTGCCAGGGGCTGGGGGACGGCAGGGGAGGAACAGGGAGGGACTGCTAATGCGTGTGGGGTTTCCTTTAGGGGTGATGAGAGTATTCTGGAATTAGACAAGTGGTGATGGTTGTACCCTGTACATATACAAAATAATCACTGAACTTATATACTTCAGAAAGGTGAATTATGTGAATTACATCTCAACTTTTTAAAAGCCATTGTAAGTATAACATATCACATTTATTTACAGAATGAAAGGACACATGAATAAACAGATCACCTCATCAGACTACAGGAACATGTTTTATTTTTCCAGGTTTCTTTGTAACACGTCTTGAGATACCATCATCATTCAAATGGCAATCCTCCCTGAAGATAATGGCATCATAAATGAAAAGACACAGAAGAGAGAACATTCTAGGTGCAGGGCAGGCAGGGCGGAGGACCGTCCTCTCCGATCCTCCCACCTCCTGTCCCTCCGCCCCAGGACACCACATCAACAGCCCCACTTCCCCCAGGCCCTCACGCCTCCTACACCCCGTCAGAACCTGCAACAGCCAAGGAAAGGAGATGGGATGACACCCAAGAAGACGACATCACGCTGAGTCACGGCCCAAACGCCACCATTTAAACATAGTCCAAATGCCCTGCTCTCCTCAAAGTGGGCCCTGGGCTCTCCAGCTTCAGAGACAAGGGCAAGGACGAAATCACACCCACTGCCATGAAAGAGCAAGGACCACAAGGCCCGGGGAGGGGAGCCCTGATCCCAGAGCATCAAGTGTGGCAGCCTCCCCTCCCCCGCAGAATTTAAAGTCAATTGATCTTTCCTCCTAGAAAAGGCACCACCAGACGAGCAAAGCAGGTAGCCAGGAAACGGTGGGAGCTCTCAGGCCAGGGGCCAGGTCTGCTCTCAGTACAGTGGTTACAAATACCCTGAGTATCTGAACAAGACCGAATTTCAAATCACCTGCCTTATTTCCTTCAAGCTGGTTCCAATCATTTTTCTCTGTAACACATCTGAGCAGCAGGAAGCTCGAGGAGGACACGCCCCTGCCTGCCTGCTGGCTCCAGCTCTGCAGGCATTGGTGCCCCCTGGCGGCGATGCGCAGGGTCACCAGTCCACCCCCTTCCCCAGAGCAGAAAGCCCAACGCGAACAATGCAGGGCCAGCCCTCAGTCACAGGGCCCAGTGCAAAGCAGCAGAGAAAAGAAACCGTGTTCACTGTCCTGTCCGGGTTCAACATCTCCTCCTGTGTTCCAACCACTTCCCCACGAAACCAAGGTCGACAGGGCTTGTGCCCAGGGTTCTGACAGCCCCACAAGCTGACCGCTGACCACCCCGCACCACGGGGACAGTGTTTACCAGGGCCTGAAGCATCCCGTCCATGGCGATGACCCCCTCGATGGTCTGGAAGGAGGAGCAGGCCAAAGTGCATAGGCTCCAGTCCAGGAAACTCGCCATCTTCTTCTGCTTAACGTCGGGCCGCGTGACAAACCTGCCAAAAGGGAACAGACCGGTAGGTGACAGCTCGACTGAGGCCCCAGCTGCCAAGAGCTCACCCTTTCCTGGCCCACTGCCACTCTCCAACCTAAGACCCTGGCTTTCAGGTGGCAATTCCCACCACCACCTCTCTGGGGTCTCACACAGTCCTCACCCCCCCACTTCCCGCCTCCTGAGCCCCCTCATCCCGAGACCCTGTGTAGCATGAGACCACCTTCACCCGAACCCACCCACACCCACTCCTCGGCCCAACTCTGTATCCCTTCACCTTGGGACCCCATGCTGCCACCTGCGACCTCCCTCTCTGCATCTGCCATGGGACTCCTTCCCCGTCCTCTCCACCTGCTGCACACGCCACGCAGAGCTCCAGCTGTGTCCACGGCCCCATCGTCCCACCGCAGGCATCTGCTCAGTGCTGCACTCCCGGGGTGCTGGCTCTCGCCCACCCTCCTGTACACTGGTCTGGGCCGGCAGCCACCCTCAGGCTCCCACACCGAAGCCCAGGCCCCCTTCACTCCTCTCCAACCAGTGCACGTACCCATCCCCCAGTTCTCTGACTCAGGCTGAGCCCCTGCCCTCCTGCGGGAGCTTGCAGTCTTGGGGCAGAAACACAGGAAGCAGGCAAACAATGAGAAGGAAACAGTTGAGTGAGGGGAGAACGGCAGGCACAGGGACAGCGTCGTGGGAGGTGACCTGTGAGGACCTCTCGCTCCCCTAGCTGCCCCCACAGACCACACCCAGAGAGGGCTCGGCACCAATACCACAGAAACACGCCAGGTGGCACTACCCTGGGGGCAGCACTCGACATGCCTGGCTCTGTCCTCTGCACCCCTGCAGGAGCCTCCTGTCCTGACCAGAAGCCCCCACAGGCCCCTCTTCCCTCAAAACAGCCAGCACCGCCCCGCGCGAGAAGCTGCTCAGCCAGCGCAGGGACTACACTGCGGCCACGTAGAAGGTCTCCGTGTCAGTAAAACAAAGCTGCCATGACTGTCTTCGTCTACCCCCATCAGGGTACACACCCAGAGACTCGGTCACCGAGGATTTACCAAACTTTAGGATGCTGGTTACAAAGGCGAACTCACATGCCACCTCCGCCGGCCAAGAAGTTGCGTTACAGCGGGTCTGAGAAGGGGGCCCAGGAATTTCATAAAATCGGCACCTCAGAGTGATCATCTAAAATGGATCACTGGTAATATATACCCTATCTCAATGTCCTTGGCCCTGTTTAAAGGCCCTTGATTCTGGAGGGGGCCACAGGATGAGGGTCACACCCACAATGACCTGATCCTCAGCCTGAAGACAAGAGCCAGCCGGCACTCACCCTGCACGTGGGCAGGCACAGCGCCTGCAGTGAGGTGGCCCTCAGGACAGGCGAGGTCACAGGCTCAGAACGGCCCACAGGGCTGGTAAGCGGCCCTGCTGGGACCCGAAGCCCAACCTGGAGACGTGAGTCACAGCGTCAGCCACTCAGGGGCCACGCACCCTGCTTCCTCCACCCACTCATCTGCTTAGCAGGCAGGAGGCTGATGTTCTGTGTGCAGCCTGTGGCGGCCAACTTCCATTCCTGGGCAAAATCACACAAGGTGAGCTTCCAAATTACAGTAAAAACCTAAGGCTCCTTTGAAAGATTTAAGCAAATAGATTACTTTATATTTTTTATTTTTCTCTCTAAAAAAGAAAATGTTATGTTCGCAGCAGAGGTCCAAAAGTAAAGATAAGCAAAAATGGAAAATACCTATCCCACAGCTGTAACACACAGAACGAGACCCTTCTACACAAACTGAAAGATCTCTGAATCCTACATTTCCTTCCCTTTTAGGAAAAGTTACATCACAGACTACATCTACTTTCAATGTGGAACTCAGCTAACATGTGCAGGTGTTTAGAGACCCCACTGTCTTTCTCTCAGGAAGGTAATCTCCACAAGAGTGATCAGCAAAACCTTAACTACAGGACTAGACCTACCAGAGGGACAAAGGGCAAAACACCAGTGGGACACATTGCTGCTCCGGACCCTTGTCAGTACCGTTACCACAGAGTATCTGGTCTGAAAGTGAAACAGTACGGGTGAAGTGACAAACCCTATTTTGTGTAAGAACTTACTTTGTGTGTGTTTTTAAATTAATTAATGGAAAAGTTAAATATTCACAAAATGGTGATAGAATTTAGTTACCTGTAAGAAGGAAAAAAATCTATCATATATCCTATACCAAAAGAAATTCCAAATGGATTAATAATTCTATATTAAACAATTAAAAGGTAGAAAAATATAAATGATTCTTTGTAAAATCTCTTAATAGGGTAAGCCTTCAAGCATAAAAGTAAAAATAACTAAATAAATAAAAGGAAAAAAGTTACTATTTTGACATTAGAATTAAAACTTTAGTCCAAAGAAGAAAGTAAAAGGCTACCAACCCACTGAAGGAAGTATCATACCCTCCTCTAGCTAACATCCTTCACAGAGAAAGCCCATACTACTGGAGAAAAAGCACCAAGAAGCCCACAGATATTAGAAATCAGGTCACTACATGGGACATACGATGTCTGAAATAAGACTCATGTGTTAAAGCTCACCAGCGATCAGTGAAACACAAACTAAATGTTAGTAATAAGCAAAACAATGCACAATCCAACTGGGGGAAGAGGGTTGTTCTTGAGGCTGCCCATGATTGCAGAAGTCCTGAAAACCCGCTCCCAAGAGTCACCCAGCGACAGGTGTACAGACTCAACAATGTCCTTGTGTCCTGTGACTCAGAAGTCCACCTCTAAGGGACTAGCCTAAGAAAATAATCCCAAATACCAAAACAGGTTTACACCCAAAGCTAGTCATTACATCATGGCTTATAAGAGGAAGGACGTGAGAAAGCTGGTCAGAGTAACTAAAAACAGTGGAATCTAAAGGAGCCATTTAATCAACGGTAATGAAATTAAGTGAAAAAGCAGGTGCTGGACTTCCCTGGTAGCGCAGTGGTTAAGAATCCGCCTGCCAATGCAGGGGACACGGGTTCGAGCCCTGGTCCGGGAAGATCCCACATGCCACGGAGCATCTAAGCCCGTGCACCACAACTACTGAGCCTGCTTGCTGCAACTACTGAAGCCCGCGCACCTAGAGCCTGTGCTCCACAACAAGAGAAGCCACTGCAATAAGAAGCCTGCGCACCACAATGAAGAGCAGCCCCTGCTCGCCGCAGCTAGAGAAAGCCTGAGCGCAGCAACGAAGACCCAACACAGCCAAAAATAAATAAATTTATTAAAAAAAAAAAGCAGGTGCTAACTCAAAAGAGATTGTGCTGTGCAAACTCCATACAATAACAGCACAGAGAAACACCAAAAAAATACAACACATGTACTGTGTATTATAATTATAAACCTGTAGGGTTTTCCTAATTTTCTATGTTCCAAAATTTCCAACTTTTCTACTTGGAGCATACCTTGATTTTACAGTTAGATTAAAAATATCTTTTTAAAAGTAATGTAATCAGTAAGAATAAAGGCATATCTTTCCATTGAAGAGTTTCTGTAAAATAACACTCACATCCACACGTCTTGGCATAAATGTAACATCAAAGTTACAGAAAATGCAGCTGATGTTTAAAGGTTCCAGTTAATGAAAGGAAATAGGTGCAGCTCCAGAACTGCACATGGTAAGAGGAAGCAATCAAAGCTGACGGCAGAGAGAGTAAGACAGGCAGCTCCCTCGTGAAATATCAGAAAACAGATGCCACTGGGGACAAAGGCCACATGTGACCACCCTTCACACCCAGGGCCTCACTGTTAACAACCCACCAAAAGAGACAGAAATATGCGAGTTAGAACCCGCCCATGAGGTGGGTTACTCAGAGCAGCTCTAGGACCTGAGGGCATCTGCCCTTTCTAGAACTGAGGAAAACTGGCTGCACCTACAACCTGGCAAACTGGCAAGAGCTGGGTGGAAAACGGGCCTCAACCTCACGAACACTTGCTCGTCCGACCACTAGATGGCGGGAGAGCGTACCGCCAGCAGTGGACAGGCAGCCAGGGTCTCCAGCTGCCGCCTTTCTGGAGGACACCTGGGAGGGAAGAAGGGTTTAGGGTTTCACCTCCCCCACCTCACAGGTGCAATACTCCACCAGGTCAAGCTCAGCAGAACTCTACCAAACCCTCAGTACTGCTGGTAATAAAAGATAATAAACAGTAAAGATATGTTTCATTTAACAAATTTAGTAAACATTTGTAAGATCACATGCAGTGTTGCTAAATACGGGGAAAAGGAGACTTCCGACTGGCTCAACCTTTCCAGTAGCTGCATTTAAAACCCCTAGAATGTTCATTCCACTTCTAGGAATTCATCTCTAAGAACCAATCAGAAATCAAACAAACTCATACAGAAGGAGATCAGACTTGTGGTTACCAGAGGCAGGGGTGGGGAAGGGGAACTGGAGGAAGGCAGTCAAAAAGGTACCAATTTCCAGCTGTAAGATAAATAAGTACTAGGTCTGTAATGTACACCATGATAAATATAATGAACACTGCTGTATGTTATCCATGAAAGCTGTTGAGAGTAAATCCTGGGGAGAGAGGCAATAAAGGGGTATGGGGAAAAGGGATTATTATGAGATTATATGAAATCACGTGTGTGAAACTTCTGAAAATTGTAAAGCAGTACAGAATTTAAAGAATCTTTCATTCAATTAAAAAAAGGAGTAAATCCTAAGGGTTGTCATCCCAAGGAAAAAAATATTTTTCTGTATCTTTAACTTTGTATCTATAGTAGAGATGATGGATGTTCACTAAGCCTACTGTGATAATCATCTTATGATGTATGTAAGTCAAATCATCATGCTGTACACACCTTAAACTTGTACAGTGCCGTATGTCAATTATATCTCAATAAAACTGGAAGGGGGACTTCCCTGGTGGCGCAGTGGTTAAGAATCCGCCTACCAATGCAGGGGACACGGGTTCATGCCCCGGTCTAGAAGATCCCACATGCCGCGGAGCAACTAAACCCGTGTGCCACAACTACTGAGCCCGTGCACCACAACTACTGAAGCCCACAGGCCTAGAGCCCAAGCTCTGCAGCAAGAGAAGCCACCACAATGAGAAGCCCGGGCACTGCAACAAAGAGTAGCCCCCGCTCGCCGCAAAACTAGAGAAAAGCCCGCGCGCAGCAACGAAGACTCAACGCAGCCAAAAATAAATAAATACATTTCAAAAAAAAAAACTGGAAGGAGAAAATACAGCCGATCAGAACAGCACAAAGTTTCATGTAGAGTGTCCCAGGCGGTGCTAGTTTTACTAACAAAAAGTCCACATGTACAGTGGGGTTGGAGGAAGAATAGATCACACCATAATCGCATCTGGAAGACTGACCAAAGCTCCAGGCCTGCCTGCCGGCACCTGGAACAACCCTGCAAGTGTACCCACGGGCCACAGACCAACATGCCCATGGGCAGAGGGGGACAAAGGACAGAGCAGTTACATCTCTGGGGATGACAGTACACGTGAGTTTTATTTTGTACTTTTTTACTTTTCTTTATCTTCCTGAACACACATGATTACTTTCACAGTTAGAAAGAAAGCTTTTTCATTCCTTGTCAAAACCATGAGAAGCCTCTGTCAGTGAGTTTCTCCTCCCCCAGGGTAAGCATCGCAGGCGAGCTCAAGTGTTTCCTTCCTCACTCCTAAAATCAGCTTCTTGCATTTAGGCTCTGCCCTCTGGTTTAGCCAGTACTTTCACAAATACCTCACCAATGCCCCCAACTGCCCCATAAATCAAGCATGTCTCTTCCTGCCTTGTGCAAGGTCACGGCTACACACCTAAGACAAGGTGACCCTGAAGGAGGTATTGCCCTGTTTTCCCGATCAAAACATCCAAAAGCTTTTAGAGCCAATTTTTAACTTTCACAAATGTAGAGGGGAAAAAAAGCCAAATTTTCTAACTCATTTATGCTATATACATACTTTAAATCACATGTCATGAAGAAGATTAATTTAGAAAAACTGCTTTCTTCCATTCTCACATTTCATGAAACAAGTCTACTCAGCTTTCACATGTGTCTTTGGCACTTTTTTGGAGACTCCAGGCCCTGCTGCCTGGGTCATCTTACCCAACTCATCAGATAAACCCACCTTTGCCTGTTTCAGGCACAGCCTGTTGTTTTTAGTTAACACGGGATGTTTGGGGATTTTTATCCCAAGCCACAATGACGCAATCACAGCCCATGATCTCCACAAACCATGGTGTGGACTGCTTTCTAAGAGACTTCCAAAGGCTCTTCTAACTGCCACCCCATCCCCAGAGGGGAGGTCTGGCCCCGGCGAAACTGCTACACCTGTTCTAAATCTGCGCTCCCTTGACGGGCCCACGAGCTGCTAACCCAGCGTCAGGTGACCCTGAGCCCCTAACCAGCACTGTCAGTGATCACATCAGGTTCAGAGGTTTCCTGCACCCAAACAGCGTTGGGTTCCCTCAAGGAAAGCAGCAGAGTCCTAAGGACAGCAAAGACTTCCCCAAGCCTATCATCCCAGCATCCTCTCTGATGACAACAGACACACACAGTAACACAGACAGTAAACCTTCTCAGAAAGCACTTACTTGGACACGAGGACAGCAGCTGCGTCTTGGGCCTTGTCGCTGACGACCAGGTAGGACTACAAGGAAGCATAAAGGACAGGCACCGTTAAACACACGATGCAGACCTCAGGGACCCGCTCAGCCACCTGGTCCCACACTCAGCAGCTCCACAAGAGCCCAGGCTCACGGACAGAGGCCAGATTCCAAAGCTGCACGAACCAATCATAACATGAGCTCAGGGCTGCAGCTGCCACGTGTGTGCTCACCCTCAGGGAAGTGCCCAAAACTCATACAGCGTGTGGCTACGCCCCTTGAAACCCACATTTGCAAAAGCAGCAGAAAAATGAAGAGTGTATGTTGTTACCCAGAGTGTGCACAGAACACTCCTGGAACCCACCAGCACTCTGGCATTCACAACAGCTAGGAGGCCCCGCTCAGACGCAGGAGGGCCAAAGTTTAACGCAATAATTACACCTTAAGAGGTTTCCACTTCTCATCTCAACTATTTTCCAAATGATACACTTAAAAGATCTTTTTTCTGGAGGACAAATTGTTAGAAATTAGGTCCTCTCCCCAGGCAATCCCACTTAGGAGACAAGCACTCAAAGGGTTAACAGAACACAGCTAGAAACAAACCACCTATCTAGAAAAGACTATGTTAGAAATGAAGATACAGTGGAGCACCTTTTCCCTTAAAGACTCTGAGGGAGACGCCTACTTACTGACACAAGACATTCAGACAGTCCTGCTCAGGGGAAAAGCAGGTCCCAGAACGGCAGGACACGTGGGGCCCTAGTACACAGGGGCCGCGAGCAGCACTGTGAAGAACAGGCAGGGAGCCAAATCCCTAGGTTCAAATTTAGATCCACCACACGTGAGAAAGTGAGCTGGCTAAGTCACTTATTTTTACACCTGTTGCCTCCTCAGTAAAATGAGGATAAAAACAGTGAACTGCCTCATTAAGTAGGATGAAAGGAGTTAATGTATGAAAAGCCTTTAGAACAGTGTCTGGCGCACAGCAGGCGCTCAAAGAAGCTTAGTATAAGTAAGTGTCAGGGTCAGGCTCTAAGATGGGCCCTGGTCCTGCCCACCAGTGCCCACGTCCCATGTAATCCGCCCCCCACGTGGTTGGAGGACACGCTGACTTGCTTCTAACCAAGAGAATTCGGCAGGGGGTAGGATGTCATTTCCATGATTGGGTCACACGTGAGTGTGACATGCATCTTGCTACAGCCCCTGCTCCTTGCTGGCTTTCACAGGATAAGCTGCCATCGTTGGGGGGGCAGGGTGGGTTCCAAGTGGCAAACAGCCAGCAAAGCACTGAAGCCCTTGGCCAACACCCTCGAGATCTGACTCCTGCGGTGACCATGAGAGCTTGGAAGCGGCCTGCCCCCAGGTGAGCTCTGCCTGCAGCCTGGGGAGAGCTCGAAGGACAGGGCCCAGCGAAGCCACAGCCAGACTCCTGACCCACAGAAACTGTGAGATGATGAATGTGTGCTGTGTTAAACCACTCAAGTTCAGGGTAATATTTTCCACAGCAAAAGATAATACAATAATCTATGTCTACACACGTAACATCTGTATCAGGAGAAGTTTGAAAAAAAACACAAGTGTTATCTCTTGGTATTTGAGAGATTTCACCTTAATATTTTTCCTGCTTCTTTTTATTTTCTGATTTTCCTACAATGATCATGTATTATTTATGTAATGTTAAAAATTAAATTAAAAATTAATTTTAAATGGACCTTTAATTTGTCTTACCATTACCCCCTGAAACCTCTTCTAAGCTATCATCAGAGGATCTGCACTATCTACAGAGAAATGAGATTTGCTAAAGTAATTCATCCTGACCCCTTTAGGAATTATCAGTTTCATGGTAAGTTATGAAATGGAATTTCACTTCACTGAAAAAGAGTAACAATGGCTGAAGAAATAAACAAATGTCACAAGTGTACCTAATTAAGCCCTAATGGCATGAGAAAGGACACTGGTCAGCAGCTCATTACTTCACAGCCACACTCACCTCTGCTATCTGCAGGATACGGTCCATGGTGGACACTCGCTCTTGCCCAGGCTGATTGTGGAGGTCGCCGTCAAGGCGTGAAAAATCAAACGGGATCAGGCAGGTCACGGAGAGCCACAGGAGGAGCATGTAGCGGGTCTCCCAGGTCTACAGGGCCAAGTCAAAGCAACGTGACTCCTGTGCAAGGGCATCCACGCAGTCCTGCTACCCCCTCCCGCTCAGCACCCACCCAGGCCTCCAAATGCCAGGGCCTCGGAGCCAGGCTGCAGAGCACCGCACCTCACCACATGCCCTGGGGCATGCAGCTGAGAGAAACAGCAAAAGGAACAAAGAAAAATTGTAACATGTCAGTCTAATGGCTTCTTATCACTGGCACCCTTCAGCGTGCAATCAGCTTTTCAAGAAAATGGAAAACAGAGAAAAAGATTTAAAAAACATAAGACTTAAGAATAAAGAAAAAATTCTCAACTTCCAGTCACAGAGGAGTCAATAAAACAAGATTCTGCTTTGGTCCGGGACTCCCCATCAGAGGCATGAGAAGCAGAGGAGAGCAGGGCACATGCACAGCAAGACAATTCCCTGAGTTTGCAGTTACAGCCTGCGTGCCCTTCTGAATGCTTCCGGTGCCCAAGAGCACTCCCCAGCACGCTGGACTGCAAGGTTGGCCACTGGCGGGCATCTGGGAACCTGGTTTTCAGGGAACGGTCCCACCATTCCCTAACTGATGAGGGTCACTCTGTGCCCAGGCCGTTTGTACAAACCATGTGGCTTATGCTGAACACCTGCTTTCCTTCTGGGTTTTAGTATGTGCCTGGCGAAGTACCCACATGACCAGCCCGCAAAGAAATCGTGGGTGCCGGCCCCTACAACCTTCCTGGTGGACAACACCTCATACGTGTTCTCACAACTTGGTGCTGCGGAATCACAAGTGCCTTGTGTGACCCAACGGGGAGATGACCCCGGAAGCTTACTCCTGGTTTCCTCTGGACTTCGCCCCATGTGCCTTCTCCCTCTGCTGACTATGCTGTAGTAAATCATAGCCATAAGGATGACTACATCCCAACTCTTGTAGTGATCCTAGGAAATCACTGGACTTGGGGTGGCCTTGGGGACCCCCAACATAGTTCTATTTTAAGTTAAAAAAATTTGGATGATGATATAGTTATCATCACACTGTATGGAGGTTTATTGTTTTCTTTATAAAGGGCATTTTTTAAATAAAATAATTTAAAGTAACATACATAAAAAGAGAAAGCCAAAGGAATAAATGAAAAGAGAGGGAATGACACAAAATAGTACAAAATAAAACTGAAGGAAACAAGAAAGGAAGCTGCCAGTGCAGGAGCAAGGAAAACCAGGGAATAAGTCGGGGGGACAGGAAATGAAGAGGAGGAGGAAAGGGACACTCACTTCATGGTCTTTAGGATTCTGATCTGTAAACATATCTAAAACAGGGTGCACATCAGCTACTTCATGTGGAAATAAACGAAGAAATGTTTTATATCCTCGAACCTATCAAATAAAGACACTGAATTATTATATAATTAGAAAATAAAGTAGCAAAGTTATTTCTTTCTCTATTACCAAAAATCACCACCTATGCCACCCAATGATCAAAGAGAATTACATCAAATTACAGTGATACAACTTAGTAAGACTAAACAATAAGAAAGCTACCTTTACTTCTTAAATCATTTCATAAATATGTTGTCCCAATTTGACCAACCAATCTTGGTTAATCAGAAATATAGCTATGTTCCAAACTAACAAGTTTTGCTTCTACCTTGATTATGAGGAATAAGTCCTCGGGAACCCAAAAGGTCCCAAATTCATTAAGGCTTCCATGAAACGCGGTGGCACTACATCTTCAGGAGAGACCCTGCATTCGACTAACTGAGGACAAGGAGTGTGCACACAGGGTCCACCACACAGCAAGCCCCACAGAAGCAAAACCCCAGCTGAGATGGCCAAGTCTCTCCCATGGTATGTATGGGACAGCACACACATCACCTGGGAGCCTGTAAGAATGCAGAATATCAGGCCTCATCGCAGACCCACTTACTCAGAATCTGCATCATACCAAGATCCCTGAAAAGCCATCTGCACATCCACATCTGAGAAGCACTTCCACTTCCAAGTTTATTTCCTTTTTCCTCGTAAGAAACTTTTCTCAGTTACTCACATATATATACATATATATGTGTATATATATATCCTCTCCGTCCCTTTCTGGCTAGCTGGTGCTTGATCCATTCAAATACAAGACGCAGAAAACACTGCTGAAAAGCACTGTTTCAGCCAAAGGGTCCCCTGGATCACTAACATCTGATCTCCAGCACATGGTAAAAAGAGAAAGCATGAAACCCACAACTTTTGTATGAGAACACTCTTTCCTGAGAGATACCATTTTGGAAGGTACTTCTGGGCCGAGTATATTAAGAAAGTGTTCTGTCAACTACAAAGTGCTATGTAAATATTACCTTGGTGATGATGTAAAGAAATTTAAAAGCCAGATGTACGAGGTCAGCCGGAGATTTCTTATCTTGCACAAATTCCAACAACAAGTTCATCATCCATTCTAGGGAAAAACATATATAAAATATTTCCTGTTAAACATCAACATGACATTAAAACAAAATGCCAAAAGAAAAAAGGGCTATTTAGAAATATAAGAATGGTTTAATATTAGTAAATCTATATAATCCAAGTATCAACAGAGCAAAAGAAAAACAAACATTTTCATCTTCACAGTTTCTAAAAGGGCATTAGAGTTAATACAACATTCATTCCTGCTTTTAAAATGTAAGGAAAATATTCTTATTTTTTATTATTATTCTATATCAAATCAATATCTAATACCATGCTTTACAGAAAATACCTCTACAACTACTATGACCTAGTAACAATCTGGTTCTAACCAATGTAATAAGACAGAAGAAAAAGGATTTCCACTTCCAGTTATACAGGAATAATTGATATGGAACTGCCTTACCACCAACAACAATTAGAGAACAGGACAATTATATTTTCAGACACTGGAACAACAGGCAGCACATGGTAACAAACCAACCGCAATCTACAGCCACCCAGGCCGTGCACCAGAAAGTAATCTTTAGAACCCAAAGCAGAGAGGGGGGACTCAAGCATAGCAAAGACTGGAGTTTCCAGGAGGCTGAGTCAGCTGAAATTTGCAGGGCAGCATGCCAGAGGAAGCTAAGCAGAGAATGAGCTCTGGAAGTCTGCAGAGGTTCTCTTGAATCTTTTGGTGAATCTTCACAGGCACAGTGGTTAGTCCACTAGGCTGGGTAAGAACTGCCAGGAAGCACCAAGGCAGAGTTCCCATAGCTCACATAGGGCTGGCATTCAAATTCCACAAGGCCAGAGTGCAGAGTCCTTGTTGAGCACCCAGAGCAACCAGCAAACATTCCAGAAATGTCTCTCCTTAGTAGTAACGCTAAATTAGAGAAAAACAAGAGAAAAAGCTATACCTGCCCTAATAAACCTTAAAGGATATACATGATATACAACTAACTAAACTGTCTTGCCAAACTTCAACACTTTAAAGACAAAAAACTTAAACCCGGGCTTCTCTGGTGGCGCAGTGGTTGAGAGTCCGCCTGCCGATGCAGGGGACACAGGTTCGTGCCCCGGTCTGGGAAGATCCCACATGCCACGCAGCGGCTGGGCCCATGAGCCATGGCCACTGAGCCTGCGCATCCAAAGCCTGTGCTCCGCAACGGGAGAGGCCACAACAGTGAGAGGCCCACATACCGCACACACACACACAAAAAAAAAAAAAAAAAAAAAAATTAAACCCAACAACATAACAATCACAATGTCCATGACCCACTAAAAATTTACTAGACATATAACTAAAACTGCTGTGACCCCTAACAGAAGGAAAATCAGTCAAAAGAAATAACCAGGGACTTCCCTGGTGGCACAGTGGTTGAGAATCCGCCTGCCGATGCAGGGGACATGAGTTCAATCCCTGGCCCAGGAAGATCCCACATGCCACGGAGCAGCAAAGCCTGTGCGACACAACGAAGATCCCGCATGCCACAACTAAGACCTGACACAGCCAAATAAATAAATATTGAAAAAAAAAGAACCAATCAGAACCAATCAAGCCATATCTTTTAAAATGCAGAAAGAAAAAACTGTCAACCTAGAATTCTATAACCAGCAATATATCTTTCAAAAATGCAAGTGAAAAAAAAAAATGCAAGTGAAGGGACTTCCCAGGTGGTCCAGTGGGTAAGACTCCGTGCTCCCATTGCAGGGGTCCAGGTTTGATCCCCGGTCAGGGAACGAGATCCTACATGCTGCAACTAAGAGTTTGCATGCCTCAACTAAAGACCCCACATGCCACAACTAAGAAGTCCATGTGCCACAACTAAAAAAAAAAGATCCCATATGCCACAACTAAGAACTGGCGCAGCATAAATAATTTTTTTTTAATGCAAGTGAAGCAAACTATCTAACAAAAGCTGAAAGAATTCAACACCAGTAGATTTACACTAGAAGAAATGTTAAAGTAAATTCTTCAAGCAGAAAATAACTACCAGACAGAAAACTACAATCTACAGACAGCAAAGAATAAAAGTGGAAATAGTAAATGCATGGATAAATATTAAACTTTTTTCTCATTTTTAAATTTCCTTGGAAAAATAACTGTGTTTAAAGTAAAAACAATACACTGTAAGGTTTTAATATACATAGAGGCAAGATGTATGACAAATTGGCGGGAGATGGGAGTCCTGCTATGAGGCTCTCACGTTATACACGAAACAGGGTGACATCATGTGAAGGTAGACTGTGATACATATTGAGGACACATATTGTAAATCCTACAGCAATCACTAAAAATATAAAACAAAGGAACAGCTAATGAGATGACAGTGGAAACAAAATCAAATACCAAAAAATGCTAAATTAATACAAAAGAAGGTAGGCAAAGAGTAAAGAAGAAACAAAACATACTAAGCAAAGAGCAAGAATTGAGAGCTACATTAAATGACCTAAACACTACACTTAAAAGGCAAGGATTACCAAATTGAATTTTAAAAACAGGAAGACCCGACTACATTCTCCCTACATGAAATGCACTTTAAAAATAAAAAGGTAGCTAGTTAAATGTAAAAGGGATGGACTTCCCTGGTGGCGCAGTGGTTAAGAATCCACCTGCCAATGCAGGGGACACAGGTTCAAGCCCTGGTCCAGGAAGATCCACATGCCGCGGAGCAACTAAGCCCATGTGCCACAACTACTGAGCCTGTGCTCTAGAGCCCACAAGCCACAACTACTGAGCCCATGTGTCACAGCTACTGAAGCCTCCACGCCTAGAGCCCGTGCTCCGCAACAAAAGAAGCCACTGCAATAAGAAGCCCAGGCACCGCAACAAAGAGCAGACCCCCCTCGTCACAACTAGAGAAAGCCCACGCATAGCAACGAAGACCCCACGCAGCCAAAAATAAATAAATTTATTTAAAAAAAAAAGTAAAAGGGAGAAGAAAGATACACCAAGCAATCAGTAACTATAAGGAAGATGGAGAGGCCACATCAATATCAGACAAAATAGACTTCAGAACAAGGACTATTACAGAGATAAAGAGAACTTATTTTTTTTTGGCTGTGCCACTTAGTTTTCGGGATCTTAGTTCCCTGACCAGGGATTGAACCCGGGTGCCCTGCAGTGGAAGCGCAGAATCCTAACCACTGGACAATGAGGGAATTCCCAAATAAGACATTTTATAATGATATAAAGATCAATTCATCATGAAGACTTAACCATCCTACAAGAGCATACATGAAATTAAAGAACTTCAAGATAAAGCAAAAACTGACAGAACTGAAAGGAAGAAGAGACAAATCTATAGAGCTGAAGATTTCAATAATCCTCTCCCAAGAATTGATAGAACTGAAAAGAAAATCAGGACATAAAAAATAACACTACTGACCACCTTATTTAAATGACATTTATAAAGCACTCCAACCAAAAGCAGAAAGACATTCTTCTCAAGTACACACAGACCTCTGAACAAAACAGACCCATATGCTGGGCTGCAAGTCTTAATAACTCTAAAAGGTTGCAATTTGCACCTAGGAAATGCAGAGTAAAACTACAATGAGAAACCACTACACACCCACTAAAATGACTAAAATCAGGAAGACTGACAATACTAAGTGCTGATGAGGATGTAGGGCAACTGGAATTCTCATAGAATGTTGCTGGCAATGTAAAATGGTACAACTTTTACGAAAACATGGCATGTTGGCAGTTTATCATAAAACCTACCTTTACTATACACCCAGCAATTCCACTCTTACATAAAAAGGAAAACATACATCCACCCAAAGAATTGTCTGTGAATGTTCATAGCAGCACTAGTAACAGCCCAAAGCTGGAAACAACACAAAAGTCCATCAACAGGCGAAAGAATAAAGTATGGTTCAACAGAAAAGGAACAAACTGCTGGTACACATGCAACAACACGGATGAGTCTCAGAAATACTATTTCAACAGAAGAAACCAGAGAGTAAGTAGAATACTGGTTGCCCAGGGCCAGGGTGGGTGGGGGTCTTGACTGCAAAGGGACATGAATTGACTTCTTGGGGTGCTGGAAATTTTTTACACCTTAATAGTAGAGAAGGTGCATACATCTGTCAAAGCTCAAACTGCATACTTAAAATGGGTGTTTCGGTTTTTTTTTTTTTTTTTTTTTTTTTTTTGGTATGCGGGCCTCTCACCGTTGTGGAGGCTCCGGACGCGCAGGCTCATCAGCCATGGCTCACGGGCCCAGCCGCTCCGCGGCACGCGGGATCTTCCCGGACCGGGGCACGAACCCGTGTCCCCTGCATCGGCAGGCGGACTCTCAACCACTGCGCCACCAGGGAAGCCCGGGTGTGTTTTATTGTACGTAAATTATATCTCAATAAAGTTAACTCTTAAAAAAATTTTAAAGGAAGAATGAAAAGGTATACCATGGATAAAGAGATCAAGTTACATTATTTAAAAACCATGTAATTATTTACCTTTTTAGAAAACTCAAAAGAAACTGAAAAAGTAGTGAAGTATTCCATTACACACTAAACCTTGAAAACATTATGCTGAGTTAAAGAAACTAGTCACAAAAGACCGTATATTGCCTGATTCCACTACATGAAATTCACAGAATACACAAATCCACAGAGACAGATCGTGGTTACCAGTGACTGGACGGAGAGGGAATAGAAAGTGACCACTGATGACGAGTATGAGTTTCTTTTTGGGGTGATGAAAATGGTCAGGAATTAGTGGTGATGGATGCACAACTCTGTGATATACTAAAAAACAATGAAGTATACATTTAAAAGGGTAAACTCTATGGTATGTAAATTTTTTTTTTTTTTTTTTTTTTTTTTGCTGTGCCGTGCAGCTTGCAGGATTTTAGTTCCCTGACCAGGGATTGAACCCAGGCCCACTGCAGTGAAAGCATCAAGTCCTAACCACTGGACTGCCAGGGAATTCCCTATGGTATATAAATTATATCACAATAAAGCTGTTATTTTTTAAAATATGTGTGTATACATATATTCCATGGCCGTGTTGCCATTTACAAAATAAGTATACAAAGTATATTTTCGCTGTACACCAGCAAAAATCAGTTAGAAAACATAATAGATAGTTTCACAAGCGCAATAAAAAACCTAAAAAAATGTTTCCAGGAATCACCTAAAGAAAATTACCACACTTTACTGAGAGACACAAAAGATGTGAATAATTTAGACACAACGTTATGTTCTTAGAGAGGAAAATTCAATCTTGTAAAGATGTCGAATCTCCCTACATGAATTTGTGGGTTTAACAGAATTTCAAAAGAATTTTCCAGGGGTGATAAAATAATTCTGAAGTGCATCTGCATTAATGAAACAGCAAGACAAAAGCGAGAAAAGTAAGAAGGTCGGATTCTGACAAAACAAATTACAATGCAATTAATGCAAACCAAAACGACAAGGATAAAAGAGCATAGAGCTAGATTAAGGAACAGAACGGAAAGGCTAGAAACAAAGGCCAATATATGTGAGTATTTAATACACATTTACAATGGCATTTCACACTAGGGTTGAGGGTAGCCTGCTGGACCGTTAAACAAATGAGGCTCACAATAGGAATAGGAAAAATAAACTTCTAAAGCAAACTACCAAAAGCCAAACACAAAAGAAGAGACTGATAGTTTTGACAATATACATATATTTTAAAATTAAGTACACAAAATATACTATGTAATATTAAAAGGAAAAAGCAAACAGCATGAAGTAGGTCCAGTACCAGCATCCACGACTATTGTTTCCTTTTTCTAAAAGGAACCTTTTCCAGTTCACTTCACATTAAACTCTCAAAACTCATTCAGATCACTCTGAACAACTCACAGTAAGTGTTACTATTTTGTGATCCACTATGAAGACAGGTTTCGGGCAAGAATAAAGGCAGTGCCACAGGTCCAAGGTTGTGACTTAGAGAGACGAGCGTCACCACCTTTCACCTCCTGAGCAATGGGCATTCCTAATGGGAACTGCCATGAACCCAAGATCGACCATAAAAGGTGGCCTGGGGAGCCCACCGCCCTGCCCTTCCCCTGCAGCACTGCCAGCCTCAGGCAAGCTCACGTCTCAGACATCAGAAGCATTTTCCCTGTACCTGGCCCTCACCAGGTACACACCAACCTTCAGTTACCACTCACGAGGCCTGCAAGCTTTCCCAGGAAGAAAGAAGCCAGGGCTGATCCCAAAGAATCCTAGAATCCAGAATTCAGAGGATTTTTAAAGCATTCGTTTAAAACAGCATTGAAGACTTGTAGATTTCTCATCATCTTCAGTCTGAGGGTCTGAGTGGACTGTCTGCATTTAAATTTTGGCTGGAACACTAATTAGCTGTGTGTCCTTGGGTAAGTTAACCTCTCAGAATTCTGCTGCATTTTCTTCTCTGTAAACTGTGGTTAATAATAATGACCTTCCAGGACTTCCCTGGTGGCGCAGCAGTTAAGAATCTGCCTGCCGATGCCAGGGACACGGGTTCGAGCCCTGCTTCAGAAAGATCCCACATGCTGTGCAGCAACTAAGTCTGTGGGCCACAGCTACTGAGCCTGTGTTCTAGAGCCTGCAAGCCACAACTACTGAGCCCGCGTGCCACGAATACTGAAGCCCGTGTGCCTAGAGCCCATGCTCCACAACAGGGGAAGCAACCACAATGAGAAGCCCGCGCACCGCAATGAAGAGTAGCCCCCGCTCACCACAACCAGAGAAAAGCCTGCGCCCAGCAACGAAGACCCAACGCAGCCGAAAATTTTAAAAATAAATAATTTTAAAAACTTTTTAAATAGGGTCTTCCCTGGTGGCGCAGTGGTTGAGAATCTGTCTGCCAATGCAGGGGACACGGGTTCGAGCCCTGGTCTGGGAAGATCCCACATGCCGCGGAGCAACTGGGCCCGTGAGCCACAACTACTGAGCCTGCGCCTCTGGAGCTTGTGCTCCGCAACAAGAGAGGCCAC
Organism: Physeter macrocephalus; assembly: GCF_002837175.3. Lineage (NCBI taxonomy): Eukaryota > Metazoa > Chordata > Mammalia > Artiodactyla > Physeteridae > Physeter > Physeter macrocephalus. The sequence goes on from NC_041227.1 coordinate 122,421,850, forward strand.
GACAGTGAGAGGCCCGCGCACCAGGATGAAGAGTGGCCCCCGCTTGCCACAACTAAAGAAAGCCCCCACACAGAAACGAAGACCCAACACAGCCAAAAATAAATTTTAAAAAAATTTTTTAAATTTTTTTTAAATAAATAAACTGTGTGTGCAAAAAAATAATTAAATAATAATGATGACCTTCCACAGGTATTACGAGGTTACTGTGATGATTAAATTAACTGATTCATTTAAAAATTGTTTAGAACAAGGTAAAAACATCGAGTGAATGTATATGAATGGACAATTCACAAAGGAGAAACACTGTGCAAATGTAACAATAAATAAAATTTAAAAAATTCACCCTCACTAGGAAACAACAAAATGCAAAATAAAAGCACATGATCCCTTTTCATCCTTTTATAGATAACCATATGTTGGTAAAGATTTCAAATATTCAAATCCAGTCTTGGCAACAATGTAAAGAAAAGGACACTTTGATATACTGTGGATGGAAACATAAGGTGAATTTGAAGTATCAAAAGCCCACCACTCCCACTCCCTGAAAATTACTCTAACAAAATATCTGGAAATTGCATAAAGAGGTGTGTTAAGGATGTTTGTTTGGCTACTTGCAAGAGTACAAAACTGGACAAAACAGGAGTCCACACACATCTGCCTCTCACTGCTCCTAAGACCCAGTAAAATAAAAGTACAGCTGCACAAAATGGAAAGTCCTGACCAGCTGCAAGAATAGGGAGAAAGCGGTTGTAAAGACTTCTGGGAGAGGGACTTCCCTGGCGGTCCAGTGTTTAAGACTTCGCCTTCCATTGCAGGGGGTGTGGGTTTGATCCCTGCTCAGGGAGCTAAGATCCCACATGTCTCACGGCCAAAAAAACCAAAACATAAAACAGAAGCAATATTGTAACAAATTCAATAAGGACTTTAAAAATGGTCCACATCAAAAAAAAAAAAAAAAAAAAAAAGACTTCTGGGAGAAAGGCAGCTCCAAATTAAGCAGGCAGAGAAGGCCACGTCATAAATGCCCACCTGCACAGCCAAGGAGAGCTCAGAGTCAGCAGGTGCAGTGGGGCCCAAAGCAGGGAGGGGTCTGTGATCGCTGTAGCCCCAGAATCACTCACCGGGGACCAAACTCTGAACAAATAATTAGGTAAATGAAGGATTCTCCATATAGCTGTTACAACTGCTAACAGCTATAAAAGAGGAAGTCGACAGTAACACAATAATAGTGGGGGACCTTAACACCTCACTTAAACCAAAGGACAGATCATCCAGACAGAAAATTAATAAGGTAACACAAGCTTTAAATGACACAATACACCAGATAGATTTAATTGATATTTATTGGACATTCCATCCAAAAACAGCAAATTACACTTTCTTCTCAAGTGCACATGGAACATTCTCCAGGATAGATCACATCTGGGTCACAAATCAAGCCTCAGTATATTTAAGAAATTTGAAATTATATCAAGCATCTTTTCCGACCATGATGCTATGAGATTAGAAATCAATTACAGGGAATAAAACGTAAAAAACACAAACAAATGGAGGCTAAACAATACGTTACTAAATAACCAAGAGATCACTGAAGAAATCAAAGAGGAAATCAAAAACTACCTAGGGACAAATGACAATGAAAACACGATGATCCAAAACCTATGAGATGCAGCAGATGGCTTCACAGGTGAATTCTGCCAAACATTTAGAGAAGAGCTAACACCCATCCTTCTCAAACTGTTCCAAAAAATTGCAGAGGAAGGCACTCCCAAACTCATTCTAAGAGGCCACCATCACCATGATATCAAAACCAGACAAAGATACTACAAAAAAAGAAAATTACAGACCAATTATCACTGATGAATATAGATGCAAAAATCCTCAACAAAATACCAGCAAACAGAATCCAACGACACATTAAAAGGGTCATACACCATGATCAAGTGGGATTTATCTCAGGGATGCAAGGATTCTTCAATATATGCAAAATCAATGTGATACATGATATTAACAAACTGAAGAATAAAAACCATATGATCATCTCAATAGATGCAGAAAAAGCTTTTGACAAAATTCAACACCCATTTATGATAAAAACTCTCCAGAAAGTGGGCA